>NC_090648.1:80552515-80889300 GCF_040937935.1 Hyperolius riggenbachi | reverse complement strand
GTTGTGATGAAGAAGTGAAGCAAGCAGAGCCGAAGGTTCCTGGATGCTTTAGAAAGTCACTAGATTGGTTGCAACCTGAAGAAATAGTTGCAGAGGAAGAAAGTAAAGAGCCTGCCGTGACCCGGATTCAAACCGGGGTTGCTGCGGCCACAACACAGAGTACTAACCACTATACGATCACGGCATGTTAATCGAGCCAGGTAGGAGTTGAACCTACAATCTTCTGATCCGTAGTCAGACGCGTTATCCATTGCGCCACTGGCCCTACTGCTGACATACGTATAGCAAGTTTTTCTTGCGGCCGCAAGGAGACCGGGCCTCGTTGAAGTGCCCTATTCCACTGAACGTCTTCTGTAGCGAGAACTTCTTTGAGAGATAATCTCTATAAAAATGTCATGAATTTGCTCTCTCTGAGTCCAGATATTCACAATGCTGTTCTAAAAGCTTGAAGAAGGTTGCAAGAGGAGTGCAGAAAGCAGCCTGCCGTAAACCGTATTCACACCAGGTTGCTTGCAGCCATAACAAAGAGTACTAGCCACTATAGGATCAGGGCACATTTTGTATGCTAGTCCCGGAGTTATTCACACATTTCTTAAGCTGTTGTTGTTGCAGCCGCACCGAGTGTAGTTAGTGTTAACGGGAAAGTTGCTGGGTGAAGACAAGGAGTGAAGCCAAGCAGTATGGAAAGGGTCCTCTGTCTGAGCAGCTGTCTGTTGTGAGTGGGGCACGGCAGGCTAAGTTCTTCTATCTCCTTCTAGGAGCAAAATCCTCAAAGCATTATCTCTGCATGATTGATCAGGGTCTGCTGTTAAAGTTGTCTGTGCAGAACAATGTCAAAGCAGAGTTGTCCTTTAAGCATTGCTAGCAGCCATCCAAAGTATGGGCGCCAAGGTGAATTGATGCTCAAGTGCTCTGTGTAACATAGGTCTTTTTCTTGTGCGGGTTTCTTGGGGAAGGCAAGTGGTGAAAGTTGGCCTAGGCTTAGCAAGGGACTGGCAACTGGTGAGGCCAAGATGCCATGTGAGGATGGTGTTTGTGAAGATGTTTGAAGATGCTACAAAGCAGAGAAAGGCAAAATGTTGTAATGAAGAAGTGAAGCAAGCAGAGCCGAAGGTTCCTGGATGCTTTAGAAAGTCACTAGATTGGTTGCAACCTGAAGAAATAGTTGCAGAGGAAGAAAGTAAAGAGCCTGCCGTGACCCGGATTCGAACCGGGGTTGCTGCGGCCACAACGCAGAGTACTAACCACTATACGATCACGGCATGTTAATCGAGCCAGGTAGGAGTCGAACCTACAATCTTCTGATCCGTAGTCAGACGCGTTATCCATTGCGCCACTGGCCCTACTGCTGACATACGTATAGCAAGTTTTTCTTGCGGCCGCAAGGAGACCGGGCCTCGTTGAAGTGCCCTATTCCACTGAACGTCTTCTGTAGCGAGAACTTCTTTGAGAGATAATCTCTATAAAAATGTCATGAATTTGCTCTCTCTGAGTCCAGATATTCACAATGCTGTTCTAAAAGCTTGAAGAAGGTTGCAAGAGGAGTGCAGAAAGCAGCCTGCCGTAAACCGTATTCACACCAGGTTGCTTGCAGCCATAACAAAGAGTACTAGCCACTATAGGATCAGGGCACATTTTGTATGCTAGTCCCGGAGTTATTCACACATTTCTTAAGCTGTTGTTGTAGCAGCCGCACCGAGTGTAGTTAGTGTTAACGGGAAAGTTGCTGGGTGAAGACAAGGAGTGAAGCCAAGCAGTATGGAAAGGGTCCTCTGTCTGAGCAGCTGTCTGTTGTGAGTGGGGCACGGCAGGCTAAGTTCTTCTATCTCCTTCTAGGAGCAAAATCCTCAAAGCATTATCTCTGCATGATTGATCAGGGTCTGCTGTTAAAGTTGTCTGTGCTGAACAATGTCAAAGCAGAGTTGTCCTTTAAGCATTGCTAGCAGCCATCCAAAGTATGGGCGCCAAGGTGAATTGATGCTCAAGTGCTCTGTGTAACATAGGTCTTTTTCTTGTGCGGGTTTCTTGGGGAAGGCAAGTGGTGAAAGTTGGCCTAGGCTTAGCAAGGGACTGGCAACTGGTGAGGCCAAGATGCCATGTGAGGATGGTGTTTGTGAAGATGTTTGAAGATGCTACAAAGCAGAGAAAGGCAAAATGTTGTAATGAAGAAGTGAAGCAAGCAGAGCCGAAGGTTCCTGGATGCTTTAGAAAGTCACTAGATTGGTTGCAACCTGAAGAAATAGTTGCAGAGGAAGAAAGTAAAGAGCCTGCCGTGACCCGGATTCGAACCGGGGTTGCTGCGGCCACAACGCAGAGTACTAACCACTATACGATCACGGCAATCGAGCCAGGTAGGAGTCGAACCTACAATCTTCTGATCCATAGTCAGACGCGTTATCCATTGCGCCACTGGCCCTACTGCTGACATAGGTATAGCAAGTTTTTCTTGCGGCCGCAAGGAGACCGGGCCTCGTTGAAGTGCCCTATTCCACTGAACGTCTTCTGTAGCGAGAACTTCTTTGAGAGATAATCTCTATAAAAATGTCATGAATTTGCTCTCTCTGAGTCCAGATATTCACAATGCTGTTCTAAAAGCTTGAAGAAGGTTGCAAGAGGAGTGCAGAAAGCAGCCTGCCGTAAACCATATTCACACCAGGTGGCTTGCAGCCATAACAAAGAGTACTAGCCACTATAGGATCAGGGCACATTTTGTATGCTAGTCCCGGAGTTATTCACACATTTCTTAAGCTGTTGTTGTTGCAGCCGCACCGAGTGTAGTTAGTGTTAACGGGAAAGTTGCTGGGTGAAGACAAGGAGTGAAGCCAAGCAGTATGGAAAGGGTCCTCTGTCTGAGCAGCTGTCTGTTGTGAGTGGGGCACGGCAGGCTAAGTTCTTCTATCTCCTTCTAGGAGCAAAATCCTCAAAGCATTATCTCTGCATGATTGATCAGGGTCTGCTGTTAAAGTTGTCTGTGCAGAACAATGTCAAAGCAGAGTTGTCCTTTAAGCATTGCTAGCAGCCATCCAAAGTATGGGCGCCAAGGTGAATTGATGCTCAAGTGCTCTGTGTAACATAGGTCTTTTTCTTGTGCGGGTTTCTTGGGGAAGGCAAGTGGTGAAAGTTGGCCTAGGCTTAGCAAGGGACTGGCAACTGGTGAGGCCAAGATGCCATGTGAGGATGGTGTTTGTGAAGATGTTTGAAGATGCTACAAAGCAGAGAAAGGCAAAATGTTGTAATGAAGAAGTGAAGCAAGCAGAGCCGAAGGTTCCTGGATGCTTTAGAAAGTCACTAGATTGGTTGCAACCTGAAGAAATAGTTGCAGAGGAAGAAAGTAAAGAGCCTGCCGTGACCCGGATTCGAACTGGGGTTGCTGCGGCCACAACGCAGAGTACTAACCACTATACGATCACGGCATGTTAATCGAGCCAGGTAGGAGTCGAACCTACAATCTTCTGATCCGTAGTCAGACGCGTTATCCATTGCGCCACTGGCCCTACTGCTGAAATACGTATAGCAAGTTTTTCTTGCGGCCGCAAGGAGACCGGGCCTCGTTGAAGTGCCCTATTCCACTGAACGTCTTCTGTAGCGAGAACTTCTTTGAGAGATAATCTCTATAAAAATGTCATGAATTTGCTCTCTCTGAGTCCAGATATTCACAATGCTGTTCTAAAAGCTTGAAGAAGGTTGCAAGAGGAGTGCAGAAAGCAGCCTGCCGTAAACCGTATTCACACCAGGTTGCTTGCAGCCATAACAAAGAGTACTAGCCACTATAGGATCAGGGCACATTTTGTATGCTAGTCCCGGAGTTATTCACACATTTCTTAAGCTGTTGTTGTTGCAGCCGCACCGAGTGTAGTTAGTGTTAACGGGAAAGTTGCTGGGTGAAGACAAGGAGTGAAGCCAAGCAGTATGGAAAGGGTCCTCTGTCTGAGCAGCTGTCTGTTGTGAGTGGGGCACGGCAGGCTAAGTTCTTCTATCTCCTTCTAGGAGCAAAATCCTCAAAGCATTATCTCTGCATGATTGATCAGGGTCTGCTGTGAAAGTTGTCTGTGCAGAACAATGTCAAAGCAGAGTTGTCCTTTAAGCATTGCTAGCAGCCATCCAAAGTATGGGCGCCAAGGTGAATTGATGCTCAAGTGCTCTGTGTAACATAGGTCTTTTTCTTGTGCGGGTTTCTTGGGGAAGGCAAGTGGTGAAAGTTGGCCTAGGCTTAGCAAGGGACTGGCAACTGGTGAGGCCAAGATGCCATGTGAGGATGGTGTTTGTGAAGATGTTTGAAGATGCTACAAAGCAGAGAAAGGCAAAATGTTGTGATGAAGAAGTGAAGCAAGCAGAGCCGAAGGTTCCTGGATGCTTTAGAAAGTCACTAGATTGGTTGCAACCTGAAGAAATAGTTGCAGAGGAAGAAAGTAAAGAGCCTGCCGTGACCCGGATTCGAAACCGGGGTTGCTGCGGCCACAACACAGAGTACTAACCACTATACGATCACGGCATGTTAATCGAGCCAGGTAGGAGTCGAACCTACAATCTTCTGATCCGTAGTCAGACGCGTTATCCATTGCGCCACTGGCCCTACTGCTGACATAGGTATAGCAAGATTTTCTTGCGGCCGCAAGGAGACCGGGCCTCGTTGAAGTGCCCTATTCCACTGAACGTCTTCTGTAGCGAGAACTTCTTTGAGAGATAATCTCTATAAAAATGTCATGAATTTGCTCTCTCTGAGTCCAGATATTCACAATGCTGTTCTAAAAGCTTGAAGAAGGTTGCAAGAGGAGTGCAGAAAGCAGCCTGCCGTAAACCATATTCACACCAGGTGGCTTGCAGCCATAACAAAGAGTACTAGCCACTATAGGATCAGGGCACATTTTGTATGCTAGTCCCGGAGTTATTCACACATTTCTTAAGCTGTTGTTGTTGCAGCCACACCGAGTGTAGTTAGTGTTAACGGGAAAGTTGCTGGGTGAAGACAAGGAGTGAAGCCAAGCAGTATGGAAAGGGTCCTCTGTCTGAGCAGCTGTCTGTTGTGAGTGGGGCACGGCAGGCTAAGTTCTTCTATCTCCTTCTAGGAGCAAAATCCTCAAAGCATTATCTCTGCATGATTGATCAGGGTCTGCTGTTAAAGTTGTCTGTGCAGAACAATGTCAAAGCAGAGTTGTCCTTTAAGCATTGCTAGCAGCCATCCAAAGTATGGGCGCCAAGGTGAATTGATGCTCAAGTGCTCTGTGTAACATAGGTCTTTTTCTTGTGCGGGTTTCTTGGGGAAGGCAAGTGGTGAAAGTTGGCCTAGGCTTAGCAAGGGACTGGCAACTGGTGAGGCCAAGATGCCATGTGAGGATGGTGTTTGTGAAGATGTTTGAAGATGCTACAAAGCAGAGAAAGGCAAAATGTTGTAATGAAGAAGTGAAGCAAGCAGAGCCGAAGGTTCCTGGATGCTTTAGAAAGTCACTAGATTGGTTGCAACCTGAAGAAATAGTTGCAGAGGAAGAAAGTAAAGAGCCTGCCGTGACCCGGATTCGAACCGGGGTTGCTGCGGCCACAACGCAGAGTACTAACCACTATACGATCACGGCAATCGAGCCAGGTAGGAGTCAAACCTACAATCTTCTGATCCGTAGTCAGACGCGTTATCCATTGCGCCACTGGCCCTACTGCTGACATACGTATAGCAAGTTTTTCTTGCGGCCGCAAGGAGACCGGGCCTCGTTGAAGTGCCCTATTCCACTGAACGTCTTCTGTAGCGAGAACTTCTTTGAGAGATAATCTCTATAAAAATGTCATGAATTTGCTCTCTCTGAGTCCAGATATTCACAATGCTGTTCTAAAAGCTTGAAGAAGGTTGCAAGAGGAGTGCAGAAAGCAGCCTGCCGTAAACCGTATTCACACCAGGTTGCTTGCAGCCATAACAAAGAGTACTAGCCACTATAGGATCAGGGCACATTTTGTATGCTAGTCCCGGAGTTATTCACACATTTCTTAAGCTGTTGTTGTTGCAGCCGCACCGAGTGTAGTTAGTGTTAACGGGAAAGTTGCTGGGTGAAGACAAGGAGTGAAGCCAAGCAGTATGGAAAGGGTCCTCTGTCTGAGCAGCTGTCTGTTGTGAGTGGGGCACGGCAGGCTAAGTTCTTCTATCTCCTTCTAGGAGCAAAATCCTCAAAGCATTATCTCTGCATGATTGATCAGGGTCTGCTGTTAAAGTTGTCTGTGCAGAACAATGTCAAAGCAGAGTTGTCCTTTAAGCATTGCTAGAAGCCATCCAAAGTATGGGCGCCAAGGTGAATTGATGCTCAAGTGCTCTGTGTAACAGTAGGTCTTTTTCTTGTGCAGGTTTCTTGGGGAAGGCAAGTGGTGAAAGTTGGCCTAGGCTTAGCAAGGGACTGGCAACTGGTGAGGCCAAGATGCCATGTGAGGATGGTGTTTGTGAAGATGTTTGAAGATGCTACAAAGCAGAGAAAGGCAAAATGTTGTAATGAAGAAGTGAAGCAAGCAGAGCCTAAGGTTCCTGGATGCATTCGAAAGTCACTAGATTGGTTGCAACCTGAAGAAATAGTTGCAGAGGAAGAAAGTAAAGAGCCTGCCGTGACCCGGATTTTAACCCGTTTTGCTGCAGCCACAACGCAGAGTACTAACCACTATACGATCACGGCACGTTAAACGAGCCAGGTAGGAGTCGAACCTACAATCTTCTGATCCGTAGTCAGACGCGTTATCCATTGCGCCACTGGCCCTACTGCTGACATACGTATAGCAAGTTTTTCTTGCGGCCGCAAGGAGACCGGGCCTCGTTGAAGTGCCCTATTCCACTGAACGTCTTCTGTAGCGAGAACTTCTTTGAGAGATAATCTCTATAAAAATGTCATGAATTTGCTCTCTCTGAGTCCAGATATTCACAATGCTGTTCTAAAAGCTTGAAGAAGGTTGCAAGAGGAGTGCAGAAAGCAGCCTGCCGTAAACCGTATTCACACCAGGTTGCTTGCAGCCATAACAAAGAGTACTAGCCACTATAGGATCAGGGCACATTTTGTATGCTAGTCCCGGAGTTATTCACACATTTCTTAAGCTGTTGTTGTTGCAGCCGCACCGAGTGTAGTTAGTGTTAACGGGAAAGTTGCTGGGTGAAGACAAGGAGTGAAGCCAAGCAGTATGGAAAGGGTCCTCTGTCTGAGCAGCTGTCTGTTGTGAGTGGGGCACGGCAGGCTAAGTTCTTCTATCTCCTTCTAGGAGCAAAATCCTCAAAGCATTATCTCTGCATGATTGATCAGGGTCTGCTGTTAAAGTTGTCTGTGCAGAACAATGTCAAAGCAGAGTTGTCCTTTAAGCATTGCTAGCAGCCATCCAAAGTATGGGCGCCAAGGTGAATTGATGCTCAAGTGCTCTGTGTAACATAGGTCTTTTTCTTGTGCGGGTTTCTTGGGGAAGGCAAGTGGTGAAAGTTGGCCTAGGCTTAGCAAGGGACTGGCAACTGGTGAGGCCAAGATGCCATGTGAGGATGGTGTTTGTGAAGATGTTTGAAGATGCTACAAAGCAGAGAAAGGCAAAATGTTGTAATGAAGAAGTGAAGCAAGCAGAGCCGAAGGTTCCTGGATGCTTTAGAAAGTCACTAGATTGGTTGCAACCTGAAGAAATAGTTGCAGAGGAAGAAAGTAAAGAGCCTACCGTGACCCGGATTCGAACCGGGGTTGCTGCGGCCACAACGCAGAGTACTAACCACTATACGATCACGGCATGTTAATCGAGCCAGGTAAGAGTCGAACCTACAATCTTCTGATCCGTAGTCAGACGCGTTATCCATTGCGCCACTGGCCCTACTGCTGACATACGTATAGCAAGTTTTTCTTGCGGCCGCAAGGAGACCGGGCCTCGTTGAAGTGCCCTATTCCACTGAACGTCTTCTGTAGCGAGAACTTCTTTGAGAGATAATCTCTATAAAAATGTCATGAATTTGCTCTCTCTGAGTCCAGATATTCACAATGCTGTTCTAAAAGCTTGAAGAAGGTTGCAAGAGGAGTGCAGAAAGCAGCCTGCCGTAAACCGTATTCACACCAGGTTGCTTGCAGCCATAACAAAGAGTACTAGCCACTATGGGATCAGGGCACATTTTGTATGCTAGTCCCGGAGTTATTCACACATTTCTTAAGCTGTTGTTGTTGCAGCCGCACCGAGTGTAGTTAGTGTTAACGGGAAAGTTGCTGGGTGAAGACAAGGAGTGAAGCCAAGCAGTATGGAAAGGGTCCTCTGTCTGAGCAGCTGTCTGTTGTGAGTGGGGCACGGCAGGCTAAGTTCTTCTATCTCCTTCTAGGAGCAAAATCCTCAAAGCATTATCTCTGCATGATTGATCAGGGTCTGCTGTTAAAGTTGTCTGTGCAGAACAATGTCAAAGCAGAGTTGTCCTTTAAGCATTGCTAGCAGCCATCCAAAGTATGGGCGCCAAGGTGAATTGATGCTCAAGTGCTCTGTGTAACATAGGTCTTTTTCTTGTGCGGGTTTCTTGGGGAAGGCAAGTGGTGAAAGTTGGCCTAGGCTTAGCAAGGGACTGGCAACTGGTGAGGCCAAGATGCCATGTGAGGATGGTGTTTGTGAAGATGTTTGAAGATGCTACAAAGCAGAGAAAGGCAAAATGTTGTAATGAAGAAGTGAAGCAAGCAGAGCCGAAGGTTCCTGGATGCTTTAGAAAGTCACTAGATTGGTTGCAACCTGAAGAAATAGTTGCAGAGGAAGAAAGTAAAGAGCCTGCCGTGACCCAGATTCGAACCGGGGTTGCTGCGGCCACAACGCAGAGTACTAACCACTATACGATCACGGCATGTTAATCGAGCCAGGTAGGAGTCGAACCTACAATCTTCTGATCCGTAGTCAGACGCGTTATCCATTGCGCCACTGGCCCTACTGCTGACATACGTATAGCAAGTTTTTCTTGCGGCCGCAAGGAGACCGGGCCTCGTTGAAGTGCCCTATTCCACTGAACGTCTTCTGTAGCGAGAACTTCTTTGAGAGATAATCTCTATAAAAATGTCATGAATTTGCTCTCTCTGAGTCCAGATATTCACAATGCTGTTCTAAAAGCTTGAAGAAGGTTGCAAGAGGAGTGCAGAAAGCAGCCTGCCGTAAACCGTATTCACACCAGGTTGCTTGCAGCCATAACAAAGAGTACTAGCCACTATAGGATCAGGGCACATTTTGTATGCTAGTCCCGGAGTTATTCACACATTTCTTAAGCTGTTGTTGTTGCAGCCGCACCGAGTGTAGTTAGTGTTAACGGGAAAGTTGCTGGGTGAAGACAAGGAGTGAAGCCAAGCAGTATGGAAAGGGTCCTCTGTCTGAGCAGCTGTCTGTTGTGAGTGGGGCACGGCAGGCTAAGTTCTTCTATCTCCTTCTAGGAGCAAAATCCTCAAAGCATTATCTCTGCATGATTGATCAGGGTCTGCTGTTAAAGTTGTCTGTGCAGAACAATGTCAAAGCAGAGTTGTCCTTTAAGCATTGCTAGCAGCCATCCAAAGTATGGGCGCCAAGGTGAATTGATGCTCAAGTGCTCTGTGTAACATAGGTCTTTTTCTTGTGCGGGTTTCTTGGGGAAGGCAAGTGGTGAAAGTTGGCCTAGGCTTAGCAAGGGACTGGCAACTGGTGAGGCCAAGATGCCATGTGAGGATGGTGTTTGTGAAGATGTTTGAAGATGCTACAAAGCAGAGAAAGGCAAAATGTTGTAATGAAGAAGTGAAGCAAGCAGAGCCGAAGGTTCCTGGATGCTTTAGAAAGTCACTAGATTGGTTGCAACCTGAAGAAATAGTTGCAGAGGAAGAAAGTAAAGAGCCTGCCGTGACCCGGATTCGAACCGGGGTTGCTGCGGCCACAACGCAGAGTACTAACCACTATACGATCACGGCAATCGAGCCAGGTAGGAGTCGAACCTACAATCTTCTGATCCATAGTCAGACGCGTTATCCATTGCGCCACTGGCCCTACTGCTGACATACGTATAGCAAGTTTTTCTTGCGGCCTCAAGGAGACCGGGCCTCGTTGAAGTGCCCTATTCCACTGAACGTCTTCTGTAGCGAGAACTTCTTTGAGAGATAATCTCTATAAAAATGTCATAAATTTGCTCTCTCTGAGTCCAGATATTCACAATGCTGTTCTAAAAGCTTGAAGAAGGTTGCAAGAGGAGTGCAGAAAGCAGCCTGCCGTAAACCGTATTCACACCAGGTTGCTTGCAGCCATAACAAAGAGTACTAGCCACTATAGGATCAGGGCACATTTTGTATGCTAGTCCCGGAGTTATTCACACATTTCTTAAGCTGTTGTTGTTGCAGCCGCACCGAGTGTAGTTAGTGTTAACGGGAAAGTTGCTGGGTGAAGACAAGGAGTGAAGCCAAGCAGTATGGAAAGGGTCCTCTGTCTGAGCAGCTGTCTGTTGTGAGTGGGGCACGGCAGGCTAAGTTCTTCTATCTCCTTCTAGGAGCAAAATCCTCAAAGCATTATCTCTGCATGATTGATCAGGGTCTGCTGTTAAAGTTGTCTGTGCAGAACAATGTCAAAGCAGAGTTGTCCTTTAAGCATTGCTAGCAGCCATCCAAAGTATGGGCGCCAAGGTGAATTGATGCTCAAGTGCTCTGTGTAACATAGGTCTTTTTCTTGTGCGGGTTTCTTGGGGAAGGCAAGTGGTGAAAGTTGGCCTAGGCTTAGCAAGGGACTGGCAACTGGTGAGGCCAAGATGCCATGTGAGGATGGTGTTTGTGAAGATGTTTGAAGATGCTACAAAGCAGAGAAAGGCAAAATGTTGTAATGAAGAAGTGAAGCAAGCAGAGCCGAAGGTTCCTGGATGCTTTAGAAAGTCACTAGATTGGTTGCAACCTGAAGAAATAGTTGCAGAGGAAGAAAGTAAAGAGCCTGCCGTGACCCGGATTCGAACCGGGGTTGCTGCGGCCACAACGCAGAGTACTAACCACTATACGATCACAGCAATCGAGCCAGGTAGGAGTCGAACCTACAATCTTCTGATCCATAGTCAGACGCGTTATCCATTGCGCCACTGCCCCTACTGCTGACATACGTATAGCAAGTTTTTCTTGCGGCCGCAAGGAGACCGGGCCTCGTTGAAGTGCCCTATTCCACTGAACGTCTTCTGTAGCGAGAACTTCTTTGAGAGATAATCTCTATAAAAATGTCATGAATTTGCTCTCTCTGAGTCCAGATATTCACAATGCTGTTCTAAAAGCTTGAAGAAGGTTGCAAGAGGAGTGCAGAAAGCAGCCTGCCGTAAACCGTATTCACACCAGGTTGCTTGCAGCCATAACAAAGAGTACTAGCCACTATAGGATCAGGGCACATTTTGTATGCTAGTCCCGGAGTTATTCACACATTTCTTAAGCTGTTGTTGTTGCAGCCGCACCGAGTGTAGTTAGTGTTAACGGGAAAGTTGCTGGGTGAAGACAAGGAGTGAAGCCAAGCAGTATGGAAAGGGTCCTCTGTCTGAGCAGCTGTCTGTTGTGAGTGGGGCACGGCAGGCTAAGTTCTTCTATCTCCTTCTAGGAGCAAAATCCTCAAAGCATTATCTCTGCATGATTGATCAGGGTCTGCTGTTAAAGTTGTCTGTGCAGAACAATGTCAAAGCAGAGTTGTCCTTTAAGCATTGCTAGCAGCCATCCAAAGTATGGGCGCCAAGGTGAATTGATGCTCAAGTGCTCTGTGTAACATAGGTCTTTTTCTTGTGCGGGTTTCTTGGGGAAGGCAAGTGGTGAAAGTTGGCCTAGGCTTAGCAAGGGACTGGCAACTGGTGAGGCCAAGATGCCATGTGAGGATGGTGTTTGTGAAGATGTTTGAAGATGCTACAAAGCAGAGAAAGGCAAAATGCTGTAATGAAGAAGTGAAGCAAGCAGAGCCGAAGGTTCCTGGATGCTTTAGAAAGTCACTAGATTGGTTGCAACCTGAAGAAATAGTTGCAGAGGAAGAAAGTAAAGAGCCTGCCGTGACCCAGATTCGAACCGGGGTTGCTGCGGCCACAACGCAGAGTACTAACCACTATACGATCACGGCAATCGAGCCAGGTAGGAGTCGAACCTACAATCTTCTGATCCATAGTCAGACGCGTTATCCATTGCGCCACTGGCCCTACTGCTGACATACGTATAGCAAGTTTTTCTTGCGGCCGCAAGGAGACCGGGCCTCGTTGAAGTGCCCTATTCCACTGAACGTCTTCTGTAGCGAGAACTTCTTTGAGAGATAATCTCTATAAAAATGTCATGAATTTGCTCTCTCTGAGTCCAGATATTCACAATGCTGTTCTAAAAGCTTGAAGAAGGTTGCAAGAGGAGTGCAGAAAGCAGCCTGCCGTAAACCGTATTCACACCAGGTTGCTTGCAGCCATAACAAAGAGTACTAGCCACTATAGGATCAGGGCACATTTTGTATGCTAGTCCCGGAGTTATTCACACATTTCTTAAGCTGTTGTTGTTGCAGCCGCACCGAGTGTAGTTAGTGTTAACGGGAAAGTTGCTGGGTGAAGACAAGGAGTGAAGCCAAGCAGTATGGAAAGGGTCCTCTGTCTGAGCAGCTGTCTGTTGTGAGTGGGGCACGGCAGGCTAAGTTCTTCTATCTCCTTCTAGGAGCAAAATCCTCAAAGCATTATCTCTGCATGATTGATCAGGGTCTGCTGTTAAAGTTGTCTGTGCAGAACAATGTCAAAGCAGAGTTGTCCTTTAAGCATTGCTAGCAGCCATCCAAAGTATGGGCGCCAAGGTGAATTGATGCTCAAGTGCTCTGTGTAACATAGGTCTTTTTCTTGTGCGGGTTTCTTGGGGAAGGCAAGTGGTGAAAGTTGGCCTAGGCTTAGCAAGGGACTGGCAACTGGTGAGGCCAAGATGCCATGTGAGGATGGTGTTTGTGAAGATGTTTGAAGATGCTACAAAGCAGAGAAAGGCAAAATGCTGTAATGAAGAAGTGAAGCAAGCAGAGCCGAAGGTTCCTGGATGCTTTAGAAAGTCACTAGATTGGTTGCAACCTGAAGAAATAGTTGCAGAGGAAGAAAGTAAAGAGCCTGCCGTGACCCGGATTCGAACCGGGGTTGCTGCGGCCACAACGCAGAGTACTAACCACTATACGATCACGGCAATCGAGCCAGGTAGGAGTCGAACCTACAATCTTCTGATCCATAGTCAGACGCGTTATCCATTGCGCCACTGGCCCTACTGCTGACATACGTATAGCAAGTTTTTCTTGCGGCCGCAAGGAGACCGGGCCTCGTTGAAGTGCCCTATTCTACTGAACGTCTTCTGTAGCGAGAACTTCTTTGAGAGATAATCTCTATAAAAATGTCATGAATTTGCTCTCTCTGAGTCCAGATATTCACAATGCTGTTCTAAAAGCTTGAAGAAGGTTGCAAGAGGAGTGCAGAAAGCAGCCTGCCGTAAACCGTATTCACACCAGGTTGCTTGCAGCCATAACAAAGAGTACTAGCCACTATAGGATCAGGGCACATTTTGTATGCTAGTCCCGGAGTTATTCACACATTTCTTAAGCTGTTGTTGTTGCAGCCGCACCGAGTGTAGTTAGTGTTCAGGGGAAAGTTGCTGGGTGAAGACAAGGAGTGAAGCCAAGCAGTATGGAAAGGGTCCTCTGTCTGAGCAGCTGTCTGTTGTGAGTGGGGCACGGCAGGCTAAGTTCTTCTATCTCCTTCTAGGAGCAAAATCCTCAAAGCATTATCTCTGCATGATTGATCAGGGTCTGCTGTTAAAGTTGTCTGTGCAGAACAATGTCAAAGCAGAGTTGTCCTTTAAGCATTGCTAGCAGCCATCCAAAGTATGGGCGCCAAGGTGAATTGATGCTCAAGTGCTCTGTGTAACATAGGTCTTTTTCTTGTGCGGGTTTCTTGGGGAAGGCAAGTGGTGAAAGTTGGCCTAGGCTTAGCAAGGGACTGGCAACTGGTGAGGCCAAGATGCCATGTGAGGATGGTGTTTGTGAAGATGTTTGAAGATGCTACAAAGCAGAGAAAGGCAAAATGTTGTAATGAAGAAGTGAAGCAAGCAGAGCCGAAGGTTCCTGGATGCTTTAGAAAGTCACTAGATTGGTTGCAACCTGAAGAAATAGTTGCAGAGGAAGAAAGTAAAGAGCCTGCCGTGACCCGGATTCGAACCGGGGTTGCTGCGGCCACAACGCAGAGTACTAACCACTATACGATCACGGCATGTTAATCGAGCCAGGTAGGAGTCGAACCTACAATCTTCTGATCCGTAGTCAGACGCGTTATCCATTGCGCCACTGGCCCTACTGCTGACATACGTATAGCAAGTTTTTCTTGCGGCCGCAAGGAGACCGGGCCTCGTTGAAGTGCCCTATTCCACTGAACGTCTTCTGTAGCGAGAACTTCTTTGAGAGATAATCTCTATAAAAATGTCATGAATTTGCTCTCTCTGAGTCCAGATATTCACAATGCTGTTCTAAAAGCTTGAAGAAGGTTGCAAGAGGAGTGCAGAAAGCAGCCTGCCGTAAACCGTATTCACACCAGGTTGCTTGCAGCCATAACAAAGAGTACTAGCCACTATAGGATCAGGGCACATTTTGTATGCTAGTCCCGGAGTTATTCACACATTTCTTAAGCTGTTGTTGTTGCAGCCGCACCGAGTGTAGTTAGTGTTAACGGGAAAGTTGCTGGGTGAAGACAAGGAGTGAAGCCAAGCAGTATGGAAAGGGTCCTCTGTCTGAGCAGCTGTCTGTTGTGAGTGGGGCACGGCAGGCTAAGTTCTTCTATCTCCTTCTAGGAGCAAAATCCTCAAAGCATTATCTCTGCATGATTGATCAGGGTCTGCTGTTAAAGTTGTCTGTGCAGAACAATGTCAAAGCAGAGTTGTCCTTTAAGCATTGCTAGCAGCCATCCAAAGTATGGGCGCCAAGGTGAATTGATGCTCAAGTGCTCTGTGTAACATAGGTCTTTTTCTTGTGCGGGTTTCTTGGGGAAGGCAAGTGGTGAAAGTTGGCCTAGGCTTAGCAAGGGACTGGCAACTGGTGAGGCCAAGATGCCATGTGAGGATGGTGTTTGTGAAGATGTTTGAAGATGCTACAAAGCAGAGAAAGGCAAAATGTTGTAATGAAGAAGTGAAGCAAGCAGAGCCGAAGGTTCCTGGATGCTTTAGAAAGTCACTAGATTGGTTGCAACCTGAAGAAATAGTTGCAGAGGAAGAAAGTAAAGAGCCTGCAGTGACCCGGATTCGAACCGGGGTTGCTGCGGCCACAACGCAGAGTACTAACCACTATACGATCACGGCATGTTAATCGAGCCAGGTAGGAGTCGAACCTACAATCTTCTGATCCGTAGTCAGACGCGTTATCCATTGCGCCACTGGCCCTACTGCTGACATACGTATAGCAAGTTTTTCTTGCGGCCGCAAGGAGACCGGGCCTCGTTGAAGTGCCCTATTCCACTGAACGTCTTCTGTAGCGAGAACTTCTTTGAGAGATAATCTCTATAAAAATGTCATGAATTTGCTCTCTCTGAGTCCAGATATTCACAATGCTGTTCTAAAAGCTTGAAGAAGGTTGCAAGAGGAGTGCAGAAAGCAGCCTGCCGTAAACCGTATTCACACCAGGTTGCTTGCAGCCATAACAAAGAGTACTAGCCACTATAGGATCAGGGCACATTTTGTATGCTAGTCCCGGAGTTATTCACACATTTCTTAAGCTGTTGTTGTTGCAGCCGCACCGAGTGTAGTTAGTGTTAACGGGAAAGTTGCTGGGTGAAGACAAGGAGTGAAGCCAAGCAGTATGGAAAGGGTCCTCTGTCTGAGCAGCTGTCTGTTGTGAGTGGGGCACGGCAGGCTAAGTTCTTCTATCTCCTTCTAGGAGCAAAATCCTCAAAGCATTATCTCTGCATGATTGATCAGGGTCTGCTGTTAAAGTTGTCTGTGCAGAACAATGTCAAAGCAGAGTTGTCCTTTAAGCATTGCTAGCAGCCATCCAAAGTATGGGCGCCAAGGTGAATTGATGCTCAAGTGCTCTGTGTAACATAGGTCTTTTTCTTGTGCGGGTTTCTTGGGGAAGGCAAGTGGTGAAAGTTGGCCTAGGCTTAGCAAGGGACTGGCAACTGGTGAGGCCAAGATGCCATGTGAGGATGGTGTTTGTGAAGATGTTTGAAGATGCTACAAAGCAGAGAAAGGCAAAATGTTGTAATGAAGAAGTGAAGCAAGCAGAGCCGAAGGTTCCTGGATGCTTTAGAAAGTCACTAGATTGGATGCAACATGAAGAAATAGTTGCAGAGGAAGAAAGTAAAGAGCCTGCCGTGACCCAGATTCGAACCGGGGTTACTGCGGCCACAACGCAGAGTACTAACCACTATACGATCACGGCATGTTAATCGAGCCAGGTAGGAGTTGAACCTACAATCTTCTGATCCGTAGTCAGACGCGTTATCCATTGCGCCACTGGCCCTACTGCTGACATACGTATAGCAAGTTTTTCTTGCGGCCGCAAGGAGACCGGGCCTCGTTGAAGTGCCCTATTCCACTGAACGTCTTCTGTAGCGAGAACTTCTTTGAGAGATAATCTCTATAAAAATGTCATGAATTTGCTCTCTCTGAGTCCAGATATTCACAATGCTGTTCTAAAAGCTTGAAGAAGGTTGCAAGAGGAGTGCAGAAAGCAGCCTGCCGTAAACCGTATTCACACCAGGTTGCTTGCAGCCATAACAAAGAGTACTAGCCACTATAGGATCAGGGCACATTTTGTATGCTAGTCCCGGAGTTATTCACACATTTCTTAAGCTGTTGTTGTTGCAGCCGCACCGAGTGTAGTTAGTGTTAACGGGAAAGTTGCTGGGTGAAGACAAGGAGTGAAGCCAAGCAGTATGGAAAGGGTCCTCTGTCTGAGCAGCTGTCTGTTGTGAGTGGGGCACGGCAGGCTAAGTTCTTCTATCTCCTTCTAGGAGCAAAATCCTCAAAGCATTATCTCTGCATGATTGATCAGGGTCTGCTGTTAAAGTTGTCTGTGCAGAACAATGTCAAAGCAGAGTTGTCCTTTAAGCATTGCTAGCAGCCATCCAAAGTATGGGCGCCAAGGTGAATTGATGCTCAAGTGCTCTGTGTAACATAGGTCTTTTTCTTGTGCGGGTTTCTTGGGGAAGGCAAGTGGTGAAAGTTGGCCTAGGCTTAGCAAGGGACTGGCAACTGGTGAGGCCAAGATGCCATGTGAGGATGGTGTTTGTGAAGATGTTTGAAGATGCTACAAAGCAGAGAAAGGCAAAATGTTGTAATGAAGAAGTGAAGCAAGCAGAGCCGAAGGTTCCTGGATGCTTTAGAAAGTCACTAGATTGGTTGCAACCTGAAGAAATAGTTGCAGAGGAAGAAAGTAAAGAGCCTGCAGTGACCCGGATTCGAACCGGGGTTGCTGCGGCCACAACGCAGAGTACTAACCACTATACGATCACGGCATGTTAATCGAGCCAGGTAGGAGTCGAACCTACAATCTTCTGATCCGTAGTCAGACGCGTTATCCATTGCGCCACTGGCCCTACTGCTGACATACGTATAGCAAGTTTTTCTTGCGGCCGCAAGGAGACCGGGCCTCGTTGAAGTGCCCTATTCCACTGAACGTCTTCTGTAGCGAGAACTTCTTTGAGAGATAATCTCTATAAAAATGTCATGAATTTGCTCTCTCTGAGTCCAGATATTCACAATGCTGTTCTAAAAGCTTGAAGAAGGTTGCAAGAGGAGTGCAGAAAGCAGCCTGCCGTAAACCGTATTCACACCAGGTTGCTTGCAGCCATAACAAAGAGTACTAGCCACTATAGGATCAGGGCACATTTTGTATGCTAGTCCCGGAGTTATTCACACATTTCTTAAGCTGTTGTTGTTGCAGCCGCACCGAGTGTAGTTAGTGTTAACGGGAAAGTTGCTGGGTGAAGACAAGGAGTGAAGCCAAGCAGTATGGAAAGGGTCCTCTGTCTGAGCAGCTGTCTGTTGTGAGTGGGGCACGGCAGGCTAAGTTCTTCTATCTCCTTCTAGGAGCAAAATCCTCAAAGCATTATCTCTGCATGATTGATCAGGGTCTGCTGTTAAAGTTGTCTGTGCAGAACAATGTCAAAGCAGAGTTGTCCTTTAAGCATTGCTAGCAGCCATCCAAAGTATGGGCGCCAAGGTGAATTGATGCTCAAGTGCTCTGTGTAACATAGGTCTTTTTCTTGTGCGGGTTTCTTGGGGAAGGCAAGTGGTGAAAGTTGGCCTAGGCTTAGCAAGGGACTGGCAACTGGTGAGGCCAAGATGCCATGTGAGGATGGTGTTTGTGAAGATGTTTGAAGATGCTACAAAGCAGAGAAAGGCAAAATGTTGTAATGAAGAAGTGAAGCAAGCAGAGCCGAAGGTTCCTGGATGCTTTAGAAAGTCACTAGATTGGATGCAACATGAAGAAATAGTTGCAGAGGAAGAAAGTAAAGAGCCTGCCGTGACCCAGATTCGAACCGGGGTTACTGCGGCCACAACGCAGAGTACTAACCACTATACGATCACGGCATGTTAATCGAGCCAGGTAGGAGTTGAACCTACAATCTTCTGATCCGTAGTCAGACGCGTTATCCATTGCGCCACTGGCCCTACTGCTGACATACGTATAGCAAGTTTTTCTTGCGGCCGCAAGGAGACCGGGCCTCGTTGAAGTGCCCTATTCCACTGAACGTCTTCTGTAGCGAGAACTTCTTTGAGAGATAATCTCTATAAAAATGTCATGAATTTGCTCTCTCTGAGTCCAGATATTCACAATGCTGTTCTAAAAGCTTGAAGAAGGTTGCAAGAGGAGTGCAGAAAGCAGCCTGCCGTAAACCGTATTCACACCAGGTTGCTTGCAGCCATAACAAAGAGTACTAGCCACTATAGGATCAGGGCACATTTTGTATGCTAGTCCCGGAGTTATTCACACATTTCTTAAGCTGTTGTTGTTGCAGCCGCACCGAGTGTAGTTAGTGTTAACGGGAAAGTTGCTGGGTGAAGACAAGGAGTGAAGCCAAGCAGTATGGAAAGGGTCCTCTGTCTGAGCAGCTGTCTGTTGTGAGTGGGGCACGACAGGCTAAGTTCTTCTATCTCCTTCTAGGAGCAAAATCCTCAAAGCATTATCTCTGCATGATTGATCAGGGTCTGCTGTTAAAGTTGTCTGTGCAGAACAATGTCAAAGCAGAGTTGTCCTTTAAGCATTGCTAGCAGCCATCCAAAGTATGGGCGCCAAGGTGAATTGATGCTCAAGTGCTCTGTGTAACATAGGTCTTTTTCTTGTGCGGGTTTCTTGGGGAAGGCAAGTGGTGAAAGTTGGCCTAGGCTTAGCAAGGGACTGGCAACTGGTGAGGCCAAGATGCCATGTGAGGATGGTGTTTGTGAAGATGTTTGAAGATGCTACAAAGCAGAGAAAGGCAAAATGTTGTAATGAAGAAGTGAAGCAAGCAGAGCTGAAGGTTCCTGGATGCTTTAGAAAGTCACTAGATTGGTTGCAACCTGAAGAAATAGTTGCAGAGGAAGAAAGTAAAGAGCCTGCCGTGACCCGGATTCGAACCAGGGTTGCTGCGGCCACAACGCAGAGTACTAACCACTATACGATCACGGCAATCGAGCCAGGTAGGAGTCGAACCTACAATCTTCTGATCCGTAGTCAGACGCGTTATCCATTGCGCCACTGGCCCTACTGCTGACATACGTATAGCAAGTTTTTCTTGCGGCCGCAAGGAGACCGGGCCTCGTTGAAGTGCCCTATTCCACTGAACGTCTTCTGTAGCGAGAACTTCTTTGAGAGATAATCTCTATAAAAATGTCATGAATTTGCTCTCTCTGAGTCCAGATATTCACAATGCTGTTCTAAAAGCTTGAAGAAGGTTGCAAGAGGAGTGCAGAAAGCAGCCTGCCGTAAACCGTATTCACACCAGGTTGCTTGCAGCCATAACAAAGAGTACTAGCCACTATAGGATCAGGGCACATTTTGTATGCTAGTCCCGGAGTTATTCACACATTTCTTAAGCTGTTGTTGTTGCAGCCGCACCGAGTGTAGTTAGTGTTAACGGGAAAGTTGCTGGGTGAAGACAAGGAGTGAAGCCAAGCAGTATGGAAAGGGTCCTCTGTCTGAGCAGCTGTCTGTTGTGAGTGGGGCACGGCAGGCTAAGTTCTTCTATCTCCTTCTAGGAGCAAAATCCTCAAAGCATTATCTCTGCATGATTGATCAGGGTCTGCTGTTAAAGTTGTCTGTGCAGAACAATGTCAAAGCAGAGTTGTCCTTTAAGCATTGCTAGCAGCCATCCAAAGTATGGGCGCCAAGGTGAATTGATGCTCAAGTGCTCTGTGTAACATAGGTCTTTTTCTTGTGCGGGTTTCTTGGGGAAGGCAAGTGGTGAAAGTTGGCCTAGGCTTAGCAAGGGACTGGCAACTGGTGAGGCCAAGATGCCATGTGAGGATGGTGTTTGTGAAGATGTTTGAAGATGCTACAAAGCAGAGAAAGGCAAAATGTTGTAATGAAGAAGTGAAGCAAGCAGAGCCGAAGGTTCCTGGATGCTTTAGAAAGTCACTAGATTGGTTGCAACCTGAAGAAATAGTTGCAGAGGAAGAAAGTAAAGAGCCTGCCGTGACCCGGATTCGAACCGGGGTTGCTGCGGCCACAACGCAGAGTACTAACCACTATACGATCACGGCAATCGAGCCAGGTAGGAGTCGAACCTACAATCTTCTGATCCGTAGTCAGACGCATTATCCATTGCGCCACTGGCCCTACTGCTAACATACGTATAGCAAGTTTTTCTTGCGGCCGCAAGGAGACCGGGCCTCGTTGAAGTGCCCTATTCCACTGAACGTCTTCTGTAGCGAGAACTTCTTTGAGAGATAATCTCTATAAAAATGTCATGAATTTGCTCTCTCTGAGTCCAGATATTCACAATGCTGTTCTAAAAGCTTGAAGAAGGTTGCAAGAGGAGTGCAGAAAGCAGCCTGCCGTAAACCGTATTCACACCAGGTTGCTTGCAGCCACAACAAAGAGTACTAGCCACTATAGGATCAGGGCACATTTTGTATGCTAGTCCCGGAGTTATTCACACATTTCTTAAGCTGTTGTTGTTGCAGCCGCACCGAGTGTAGTTAGTGTTAACGGGAAAGTTGCTGGGTGAAGACAAGGAGTGAAGCCAAGCAGTATGGAAAGGGTCCTCTGTCTGAGCAGCTGTCTGTTGTGAGTGGGGCACGGCAGGCTAAGTTCTTCTATCTCCTTCTAGGAGCAAAATCCTCAAAGCATTATCTCTGCATGATTGATCAGGGTCTGCTGTTAAAGTTGTCTGTGCAGAACAATGTCAAAGCAGAGTTGTCCTTTAAGCATTGCTAGCAGCCATCCAAAGTATGGGCTGTCACAGACCGCGAGCCGGTCTGCGGGTGGGGTAAATCGATCAGCGTCAGAAATCCTCTTACACGGTCATTTGTTCATCACGAAGGGTAACCCGCATTCGCAATTTGATGAACTGACTCGCGAAGGGAGCGTTCTGATACCAACCGAATCACTCCACACACATATACAATTCAAAGATCTGCCACCAAGCGAGTTACACAGCCCGCTACTGTAATTTTACTAGGACTTCGAGAACACTTTAGTAACCCCTAGCAGTATGCAAGAATCTGGGCCAGATCGTTATGTCTGGGCCGGGTTCTCGCATACGGGTTATAAATGTATACTTCTATTAAACACAGGGTAGCGAGTTCAGGAGAATAGGTACGATTGTGTATGTTCAGCAACAGGTCATAACCGCTAAACGATTTTTAAACGTTTAATAACACAAATGCATTACATACAGTTATATACACCTATTAACATATAAAACACAGAGCTTAAAAATAAAAGGAATAAAACAGAAAGTTCTTACTTAGTTAGCTGAGCAGTCCATTTGAATCATGAAGAAAATAGTCCAGTTTAAACGTAGGCATTCAGCTTAAAAGTCCTTTGTACACAACATGCGCCCGGTTCTTCCGTGAGCACATGTCTGGACTTCCCTAGTCGATGTAAATTGAAGAACTGGGTGGAGTTCCTTGCAAACGCTTTTTACTGACCAGAGTTTTGGGGCGGTCACTACCTGGAAAGTAGGTGTGTTGGAGGCAGGGTTACCTCCTGGCAAGTCAGGTTACCACCCACAGACTTGGAGCAAGGAATGTACCAATTATTAATAATTTGTGTAATTCCGCCCCAGATGGGTGCATCGCAGATCCGAGACCATATTCATAAGCAGCATGCGACTCTGTATTAAATGAGACTATACACGCCTAGTCTAACGAATTTGCTCTACGCATGCCGGATAAAGCGGTTTCTCAATTGATTCCTGATAGCTAGAGAAGGATAATTCATGTGAATTATAGACCTGTTTCCTAGGTATCAGGAAATGTAATTTTGGTCTTGCTGTGACAAACCTATTTTGAATTATTAATAAGTTAACGTTCCCTTTGTGTGAAGCTATACGCTTGGAGGGAAATTTTGAATCTCAACCAGTTTGAGCTGGTTTTCCTTTTGGGGAAAGATGAGCTATGTACCAAATGCTGCTCCCCAGGTGGTCTGGCTACTTGTGAAATTCTTTCCTGACACAGGATGTGGGGGAGGTTACTGTACTCAGTAAGAGAGAGGGAAATTGACATCTATTGTGCATTTACCCAAGACTGACAGGGACTGCGCACGACTATTGCGAAAATCGCTGGCGTTTACGCGCACGACCTCCGTAATGTTCGTCACATCTCCCTCCTACCAGCCGGACGCACAGAGTGGGTCTGCATGACCCGCTCTACGCGGCGCTTAGCTACTGACCGGGTTCTCGACTTCTTATCTGACTGCCCGTTAGACAACTCACCAGAAGCGTAAGGCCTCATGGTCCGGTGTGTCCCAGTGTCCGCTTTGCGGACGGTGCGATGCACACCAACAGGCTTACCTCTAAAGGCCTGGCTGGGTTTGCGTAGCGCTTCCTGTAAGGGAGAGAGTCGCTGGCTGACATCCGGGTCACTTCCTGACTCTCGGGTGTCAGCCTGCGAATCTGGAAGCAGCGTGGCATACCCCTGCTCTAACTGACTACACCTTGGCACAACATTTTGGTCAGCACAACCTAGGTGGACATTAGAGTACATTTTAAAAAACGAATTAGCCTTTACCTGGGTGGCGAGGCTTGCCCCTTCTCCAGGAAGGATAGAGGGTGGACCTGTGGGCAGTTTTGCACTGGGTTGCTTCTGCAAGGGGAAGACCTGCAAGGGTGAGACAGGGAAGGAACGGCCTGTCTCCACCAGCTGTTTGTTAACAGCAGACAATGGTGGAGCACTCTGGCTGTCATAGCAGGAGGGGAGGTCTAGGCCCCCAGCTGCCTGCTCTGACACCTGGCCTGCTTCCACTGCCCTGGACGGATATGACCCAGGCAAAACAAGACTGTTACCTCTTAGATTAGAGACTGTCACATTTAAACATACATCATTTTTAGCACTGTGAGATTCAGCATGAAAGCTATTAGCAACATCTGGTACAACATTAACATCACAGTTACGTTCATTTTTCACATGTACACAGGTATCTGGAACAACAGTGACAGGTTTAGAGTCAGACAAACCGTGACTAGACAGCTGTCCATTAGAAACAGGTACCGCTTCCTTCCCTCCTTCCCTAGGAGGGCTAGGTACCATTACCCTGGCTGCCTCCCTCTGTCCCACCCCAAGCTTGTACAGTACCTGAGTGGGTCCAGACTGGCAATCCGGGGTGTTGATCACAGGTTCATAAAAGGATCGTAGGGTGCCAAGATCGGTGCCCAACAGCACAGGCACTGGGATGTCATCTGTCACCCCCACAACTTTTGACTGGCGGCCCCTTCCCCAATCGAGAACAACACGAGCTTTGGCGATGCGTGCGTGTGTGCCACCAACTCCCAAAAGTGTGACACGCTCATTAGGCAGGAAATTCTCCCTGGCTACAAGATGAGAGCGAACCAAGGTAAGCTCTGCGCCTGTGTCGCGGAAACCAACAGCGATCTGGTCGTTAACTTCCACGACTTGATGATTTCCGGAAAGTCGAGGATTTGCTGCTCCCATGACGAGGTAGGCGTGTGCAGTAGAGGATGCGCTAGCCACTTCTGCGCTAGGCTCTGGAGACGGCGTCCTCACCTCGGGGCAGGCAGACTTGAGGTGTCCTCGCTGTCCACAGTGGTAACACTTCGGAACATATGTGGCATCAGGCGGATGAGTAGCAGGTGCAGCATCCGGCCTCTGTGGCTGTGGGACCCGATTCCCACGGTTAGCAGGGGGAGGAGAGCTGGGTTGCATAGGTCTCCCCCCTCTCCAGCTCTGGGCTGGAGGTTTGCGGCTGTCCGGCACACGGGTGGCCACAAAAGTGTCTGCAAGTTCTGCGGCAGCTTTGGCGGATTCAGGCTTCCGCTCCAAGACAAACTGCCGGACATCTGGAGTGCAGCAGTTCAGCAACTGCTCCTGCACGATGAGGTCCTCCAGACCTTGGTGAGAGTCTTTTTTGAGGCCCCGTGACCACTGCCTGAACACAGTCAGCAGGCGACTCTCCAGGTCGGTGTAAGAGTCGGTGTGGCCTTTCTGCAGGGAGCGAAACTTTTTGCGATAGACCTCTGGGGTCAACTGGTATTTGGCGATAATTGCAGCTTTTATCGCCTCATAGTCATTGTCTTTCTCAGCGGGTAAGTCCACAAACGCCTCAAGCGCTTTGTCCCGCAAGTTGGGTGTCAGATATCTCGCCCACTGCTCCTGGGGCAGATGATGCTGACGGCAAGTCTTTTCAAATGAGTGTAAATAAGTGTCCGGGTCGGTTCCCTTCTCCATTTCTGGGAACTTAAATTTTGGAGTCCCAAACGAGCCTGCTGTGGGCCGGGGTTCCGGAGCACTTTGCGAGGGATTTTGGCCTTGCGCTCGCAGTTTGGCCATTTCAAGGTCATGTCTGCGTGCGGCTTCTCTCTCCTCTCTTTCCGCTACTTGCTCAGCCCGCCACCGGCGTTCTGAAGATTCCCGTTCAGCCTGGCGTTCTGCGCGGTCAGCATTTTCTCTGACAATCTGCATGTACAGCTCAGGATTTGTCTCCAACAGCCTTTGTAATCCAGGTTGCATTCCAGCATCAGGAACACAGAACAGGTTGGCATGGGCGGGCTCCTGCCGGCCACCATGCTCCTCAGCAGTTACAGCAACCGGTTCAGCCGCGGTACCGTTTTCCTCTGGGTCTGGAAGTGGGTTGCTTTGCTCCAACCGCTCACTTTCCTCTGCCCCAGTTACAGCACCGTCTGAACCAGGAGTGTGCTCTCCCAGCATCTGCTCCGGCTGGGTATTCAGTCGCAACAAGTCCTCGATCAATTGCGATTTCTTTTTTCTATACGTCATAATGCCTTTTTCCTCACACAAGTTTACTAGGTCTGCCACTGACATTTTCTTGTATCTTGCTGCAGCCATTTTTGCCAAATAAAAGATAGGATAGGAAAAGAGATTGGGGGGGAACTCTGTGCTACACGTTTAGTCTATATAAATGGTAATGCACCGGTTATCAACCACAGATTTTTAATCTGTTCTGGCAGGTTAATCAAATAACGTTGCCGTTGATGTTCTGAACATACACAAATCCCAATAAGCTGCCAAACAAATGTCACAGACCGCGAGCCGGTCTGCGGGTGGGGTAAATCGATCAGCGTCAGAAATCCTCTTACACGGTCATTTGTTCATCACGAAGGGTAACCCGCATTCGCAATTTGATGAACTGACTCGCGAAGGGAGCGTTCTGATACCAACCGAATCACTCCACACACATATACAATTCAAAGATCTGCCACCAAGCGAGTTACACAGCCCGCTACTGTAATTTTACTAGGACTTCGAGAACACTTTAGTAACCCCTAGCAGTATGCAAGAATCTGGGCCAGATCGTTATGTCTGGGCCGGGTTCTCGCATACGGGTTATAAATGTATACTTCCATTAAACACAGGGTAGCGAGTTCAGGAGAATAGGTACGATTGTGTATGTTCAGCAACAGGTCATAACCGCTAAACGATTTTTAAACGTTTAATAACACAAATGCATTACATACAGTTATATACACCTATTAACATATAAAACACAGAGCTTAAAAATAAAAGGAATAAAACAGAAAGTTCTTACTTAGTTAGCTGAGCAGTCCATTTGAATCATGAAGAAAATAGTCCAGTTTAAACGTAGGCATTCAGCTTAAAAGTCCTTTGTACACAACATGCGCCCGGTTCTTCCGTGAGCACATGTCTGGACTTCCCTAGTCGATGTAAATTGAAGAACTGGGTGGAGTTCCTTGCAAACGCTTTTTACTGACCAGAGTTTTGGGGCGGTCACTACCTGGAAAGTAGGTGTGTTGGAGGCAGGGTTACCTCCTGGCAAGTCAGGTTACCACCCACAGACTTGGAGCAAGGAATGTACCAATTATTAATAATTTGTGTAATTCCGCCCCAGATGGGTGCATCGCAGATCCGAGACCATATTCATAAGCAGCATGCGACTCTGTATTAAATGAGACTATACACGCCTAGTCTAACGAATTTGCTCTACGCATGCCGGATAAAGCGGTTTCTCAATTGATTCCTGATAGCTAGAGAAGGATAATTCATGTGAATTATAGACCTGTTTCCTAGGTATCAGGAAATGTAATTTTGGTCTTGCTGTGACAAACCTATTTTGAATTATTAATAAGTTAACGTTCCCTTTGTGTGAAGCTATACGCTTGGAGGGAAATTTTGAATCTCAACCAGTTTGAGCTGGTTTTCCTTTTGGGGAAAGATGAGCTATGTACCAAATGCTGCTCCCCAGGTGGTCTGGCTACTTGTGAAATTCTTTCCTGACACAGGATGTGGGGGAGGTTACTGTACTCAGTAAGAGAGAGGGAAATTGACATCTATTGTGCATTTACCCAAGACTGACAGGGACTGCGCACGACTATTGCGAAAATCGCTGGCGTTTACGCGCACGACCTCCGTAATGTTCGTCACATGGGCGCCAAGGTGAATTGATGCTCAAGTGCTCTGTGTAACATAGGTCTTTTCCTTGTGCGGGTTTCTTGGGGAAGGCAAGTGGTGAAAGTTGGCCTAGGCTTAGCAAGGGACTGGCAACTGGTGAGGCCAAGATGCCATGTGAGGATGGTGTTTGTGAAGAGGTTTGAAGATGCTACAAAGCAGAGAAAGGCAAAATGTTGTAATGAAGAAGTGAAGCAAGCAGAGCCTAAGGTTCCTGGATGCTTTAGAAAGTCACTAGATTGGTTGCAACCTGAAGAAATAGTTGCAGAGGAAGAAAGTAAAGAGCCTGCCGTAACCCAGATTCGAACCGGGGTTGCTGCGGCCACAACGCAGAGTACTAACCACTATACGATCACGGCATGTTAATCGAGCCAAGTAGGAGTCGAAACTACAATCTTCTGATCCGTAGTCAGACGCGTTATCCATTGCGCCACTGGCCCTACTGCTGACATACGTATAGCAAGTTTTTCTTGCGACCGCAAGGAGACCGGGCCTCGTTGAAGTGCCCTATTCCACTGAACGTCTTCTGTAGCGAGAACTTTTTCGAGAGATAATCTCTATAAAAATGTCATGAATTTGCTCTCTCTGAGTCCAGATATTCACAATGCTGTTCTAAAAGCTTGAAGAAGGTTGCAAGAGGAGTGCAGAAAGCAGCCTGCCGTAAACCGTATTCACACCAGGTTGCTTGCAGCCATAACAAAGAGTACTAGCCACTATAGGATCAGGGCACATTTTGTATGCTAGTCCCGGAGTTATTCACACATTTCTTAAGCTGTTGTTGTTGCAGCCACACCGAGTGTAGTTAGTGTTAACGGGAAAGTTGCTGGGTGAAGACAAGGAGTGAAGCCAAGCAGTATGGAAAGGGTCCTCTGTCTGAGCAGCTGTCTGTTGTGAGTGGGGCACGGCAGGCTAAGTTCTTCTATCTCCTTCTAGGAGCAAAATCCTCAAAGCATTATCTCTGCATGATTGATCAGGGTCTGCTGTGAAAGTTGTCTGTGCAGAACAATGTCAAAGCAGAGTTGTCCTTTAAGCATTGCTAGCAGCCATCCAAAGTATGGGCGCCAAGGTGAATTGATGCTCAAGTGCTCTGTGTAACATAGGTCTTTTTCTTGTGCGGGTTTCTTGGGGAAGGCAAGTGGTGAAAGTTGGCCTAGGCTTAGCAAGGGACTGGCAACTGGTGAGGCCAAGATGCCATGTGAGGATGGTGTTTGTGAAGATGTTTGAAGATGCTACAAAGCAGAGAAAGGCAAAATGTTGTAATGAAGAAGTGAAGCAAGCAGAGCCTAAGGTTCCTGGATGCTTTAGAAAGTCACTAGATTGGTTGCAACCTGAAGAAATAGTTGCAGAGGAAGAAAGTAAAGAGCCTGCCGTGACCCAGATTCGAACTGGGGTTGCTGCGGCCACAACGCAGAATACTAACCACTATACGATCACGGCAATCGAGCCAGGTAGGAGTCGAACCTACAATCTTCTGATCCGTAGTCAGACGCGTTATCCATTGCGCCACTGGCCCTACTGCTGACATACGTATAGCAAGTTTTTCTTGCGGCCGCAAGGAGACCGGGCCTCGTTGAAGTGCCCTATTCCACTGAACGTCTTCTGTAGCGAGAACTTCTTTGAGAGATAATCTCTATAAAAATGTCATGAATTTGCTCTCTCTGAGTCCAGATATTCACAATGCTGTTCTAAAAGCTTGAAGAAGGTTGCAAGAGGAGTGCAGAAAGCAGCCTGCCGTAAACCGTATTCACACCAGGTTGCTTGCAGCCATAACAAAGAGTACTAGCCACTATAGGATCAGGGCACATTTTGTATGCTAGTCCCGGAGTTATTCACACATTTCTTAAGCTGTTGTTGTTGCAGCCGCACCGAGTGTAGTTAGTGTTAACGGGAAAGTTGCTGGGTGAAGACAAGGAGTGAAGCCAAGCAGTATGGAAAGGGTCCTCTGTCTGAGCAGCTGTCTGTTGTGAGTGGGGCACGGCAGGCTAAGTTCTTCTATCTCCTTCTAGGAGCAAAATCCTCAAAGCATTATCTCTGCATGATTGATCAGGGTCTGCTGTTAAAGTTGTCTGTGCAGAACAATGTCAAAGCAGAGTTGTCCTTTAAGCATTGCTAGCAGCCATCCAAAGTATGGGCGCCAAGGTGAATTGATGCTCAAGTGCTCTGTGTAACATAGGTCTTTTTCTTGTGCGGGTTTCTTGGGGAAGGCAAGTGGTGAAAGTTGGCCTAGGCTTAGCAAGGGACTGGCAACTGGTGAGGCCAAGATGCCATGTGAGGATGGTGTTTGTGAAGATGTTTGAAGATGCTACAAAGCAGAGAAAGGCAAAATGTTGTAATGAAGAAGTGAAGCAAGCAGAGCCGAAGGTTCCTGGATGCTTTAGAAAGTCACTAGATTGGTTGCAACCTGAAGAAATAGTTGCAGAGGAAGAAAGTAAAGAGCCTGCCGTGACCCGGATTCGAACCGGGGTTGCTGCGGCCACAACGCAGAGTACTAACCACTATACGATCACGGCAATCGAGCCAGGTAGGAGTCGAACCTACAATCTTCTGATCCGTAGTCAGACGCATTATCCATTGCGCCACTGGCCCTACTGCTAACATACGTATAGCAAGTTTTTCTTGCGGCCGCAAGGAGACCGGGCCTCGTTGAAGTGCCCTATTCCACTGAACGTCTTCTGTAGCGAGAACTTCTTTGAGAGATAATCTCTATAAAAATGTCATGAATTTGCTCTCTCTGAGTCCAGATATTCACAATGCTGTTCTAAAAGCTTGAAGAAGGTTGCAAGAGGAGTGCAGAAAGCAGCCTGCCGTAAACCGTATTCACACCAGGTTGCTTGCAGCCACAACAAAGAGTACTAGCCACTATAGGATCAGGGCACATTTTGTATGCTAGTCCCGGAGTTATTCACACATTTCTTAAGCTGTTGTTGTTGCAGCCGCACCGAGTGTAGTTAGTGTTAACGGGAAAGTTGCTGGGTGAAGACAAGGAGTGAAGCCAAGCAGTATGGAAAGGGTCCTCTGTCTGAGCAGCTGTCTGTTGTGAGTGGGGCACGGCAGGCTAAGTTCTTCTATCTCCTTCTAGGAGCAAAATCCTCAAAGCATTATCTCTGCATGATTGATCAGGGTCTGCTGTTAAAGTTGTCTGTGCAGAACAATGTCAAAGCAGAGTTGTCCTTTAAGCATTGCTAGCAGCCATCCAAAGTATGGGCGCCAAGGTGAATTGATGCTCAAGTGCTCTGTGTAACATAGGTCTTTTCCTTGTGCGGGTTTCTTGGGGAAGGCAAGTGGTGAAAGTTGGCCTAGGCTTAGCAAGGGACTGGCAACTGGTGAGGCCAAGATGCCATGTGAGGATGGTGTTTGTGAAGAGGTTTGAAGATGCTACAAAGCAGAGAAAGGCAAAATGTTGTAATGAAGAAGTGAAGCAAGCAGAGCCTAAGGTTCCTGGATGCTTTAGAAAGTCACTAGATTGGTTGCAACCTGAAGAAATAGTTGCAGAGGAAGAAAGTAAAGAGCCTGCCGTAACCCAGATTCGAACCGGGGTTGCTGCGGCCACAACGCAGAGTACTAACCACTATACGATCACGGCATGTTAATCGAGCCAAGTAGGAGTCGAAACTACAATCTTCTGATCCGTAGTCAGACGCGTTATCCATTGCGCCACTGGCCCTACTGCTGACATACGTATAGCAAGTTTTTCTTGCGACCGCAAGGAGACCGGGCCTCGTTGAAGTGCCCTATTCCACTGAACGTCTTCTGTAGCGAGAACTTCTTTGAGAGATAATCTCTATAAAAATGTCATGAATTTGCTCTCTCTGAGTCCAGATATTCACAATGCTGTTCTAAAAGCTTGAAGAAGGTTGCAAGAGGAGTGCAGAAAGCAGCCTGCCGTAAACCGTATTCACACCAGGTTGCTTGCAGCCATAACAAAGAGTACTAGCCACTATAGGATCAGGGCACATTTTGTATGCTAGTCCCGGAGTTATTCACACATTTCTTAAGCTGTTGTTGTTGCAGCCACACCGAGTGTAGTTAGTGTTAACGGGAAAGTTGCTGGGTGAAGACAAGGAGTGAAGCCAAGCAGTATGGAAAGGGTCCTCTGTCTGAGCAGCTGTCTGTTGTGAGTGGGGCACGGCAGGCTAAGTTCTTCTATCTCCTTCTAGGAGCAAAATCCTCAAAGCATTATCTCTGCATGATTGATCAGGGTCTGCTGTGAAAGTTGTCTGTGCAGAACAATGTCAAAGCAGAGTTGTCCTTTAAGCATTGCTAGCAGCCATCCAAAGTATGGGCGCCAAGGTGAATTGATGCTCAAGTGCTCTGTGTAACATAGGTCTTTTTCTTGTGCGGGTTTCTTGGGGAAGGCAAGTGGTGAAAGTTGGCCTAGGCTTAGCAAGGGACTGGCAACTGGTGAGGCCAAGATGCCATGTGAGGATGGTGTTTGTGAAGATGTTTGAAGATGCTACAAAGCAGAGAAAGGCAAAATGTTGTAATGAAGAAGTGAAGCAAGCAGAGCCTAAGGTTCCTGGATGCTTTAGAAAGTCACTAGATTGGTTGCAACCTGAAGAAATAGTTGCAGAGGAAGAAAGTAAAGAGCCTGCCGTGACCCAGATTCGAACTGGGGTTGCTGCGGCCACAACGCAGAATACTAACCACTATACGATCACGGCATGTTAATCGAGCCAAGTAGGAGTCGAACCTACAATCTTCTGATCCGTAGTCAGACGCGTTATCCATTGCGCCACTGGCCCTACTGCTGACATATGTATAGCAAGTTTTTCTTGCGGCCGCAAGGAGACCGGGCCTCGTTGAAGTGCCCTATTCCACTGAACGTCTTCTGTAGCGAGAACTTCTTTGAGAGATAATCTCTATAAAAATGTCATGAATTTGCTCTCTCTGAGTCCAGATATTCACAATGCTGTTCTAAAAGCTTGAAGAAGGTTGCAAGAGGAGTGCAGAAAGCAGCCTGCCGTAAACCGTATTCACACCAGGTTGCTTGCAGCCATAACAAAGAGTACTAGCCACTATAGGATCAGGGCACATTTTGTATGCTAGTCCCGGAGTTATTCACACATTTCTTAAGCTGTTGTTGTTGCAGCCGCACCGAGTGTAGTTAGTGTTAACGGGAAAGTTGCTGGGTGAAGACAAGGAGTGAAGCCAAGCAGTATGGAAAGGGTCCTCTGTCTGAGCAGCTGTCTGTTGTGAGTGGGGCACGGCAGGCTAAGTTCTTCTATCTCCTTCTAGGAGCAAAATCCTCAAAGCATTATCTCTGCATGATTGATCAGGGTCTGCTGTGAAAGTTGTCTGTGCAGAACAATGTCAAAGCAGAGTTGTCCTTTAAGCATTGCTAGCAGCCATCCAAAGTATGGGCGCCAAGGTGAATTGATGCTCAAGTGCTCTGTGTAACATAGGTCTTTTTCTTGTGCGGGTTTCTTGGGGAAGGCAAGTGGTGAAAGTTGGCCTAGGCTTAGCAAGGGACTGGCAACTGGTGAGGCCAAGATGCCATGTGAGGATGGTGTTTGTGAAGATGTTTGAAGATGCTACAAAGCAGAGAAAGGCAAAATGTTGTAATGAAGAAGTGAAGCAAGCAGAGCCGAAGGTTCCTGGATGCTTTAGAAAGTCACTAGATTGGTTGCAACCTGAAGAAATAGTTGCAGAGGAAGAAAGTAAAGAGCCTGCCGTGACCCGGATTCGAACCGGGGTTGCTGCGGCCACAACGCAGAGTACTAACCACTATACGATCACGGCATGTTAATCGAGCCAGGTAGGAGTCGAACCTACAATCTTCTGATCCGTAGTCAAACGCGTTATCCATTGCGCCACTGGCCCTACTGCTGACATACGTATAGCAAGTTTTTCTTGCGGCCGCAAGGAGACCGGGCCTCGTTGAAGTGCCCTATTCCACTGAACGTCTTCTGTAGCGAGAACTTCTTTGAGAGATAATCTCTATAAAAATGTCATGAATTTGCTCTCTCTGAGTCCAGATATTCACAATGCTGTTCTAAAAGCTTGAAGAAGGTTGCAAGAGGAGTGCAGAAAGCAGCCTGCCGTAAACCGTATTCACACCAGGTTGCTTGCAGCCATAACAAAGAGTACTAGCCACTATAGGATCAGGGCACATTTTGTATGCTAGTCCCGGAGTTATTCACACATTTCTTAAGCTGTTGTTGTTGCAGCCGCACCGAGTGTAGTTAGTGTTAACGGGAAAGTTGCTGGGTGAAGACAAGGAGTGAAGCCAAGCAGTATGGAAAGGGTCCTCTGTCTGAGCAGCTGTCTGTTGTGAGTGGGGCACGGCAGGCTAAGTTCTTCTATCTCCTTCTAGGAGCAAAATCCTCAAAGCATTATCTCTGCATGATTGATCAGGGTCTGCTGTGAAAGTTGTCTGTGCAGAACAATGTCAAAGCAGAGTTGTCCTTTAAGCATTGCTAGCAGCCATCCAAAGTATGGGCGCCAAGGTGAATTGATGCTCAAGTGCTCTGTGTAACATAGGTCTTTTTCTTGTGCGGGTTTCTTGGGGAAGGCAAGTGGTGAAAGTTGGCCTAGGCTTAGCAAGGGACTGGCAACTGGTGAGGCCAAGATGCCATGTGAGGATGGTGTTTGTGAAGATGTTTGAAGATGCTACAAAGCAGAGAAAGGCAAAATGTTGTAATGAAGAAGTGAAGCAAGCAGAGCCGAAGGTTCCTGGATGCTTTAGAAAGTCACTAGATTGGTTGCAACCTGAAGAAATAGTTGCAGAGGAAGAAAGTGAAGAGACTGCCGTGACCTGGATTCGAACCGGGGTTGCTGCGGCCACAACGCAGAGTACTAACCACTATACGATCACGGCAATCGAGCCAGGTAGGAGTCGAACCTACAATCTTCTGATCCGTAGTCAGACGCGTTATCCATTGCGCCACTGGCCCTACTGCTATCATACGTATAGCAAGTTTTTCTTGCGGCCGCAAGGAGACCGGGCCTCGTTGAAGTGCCCTATTCCACTGAACGTCTTCTGTAGCGAGAACTTCTTTGAGAGATAATCTCTATAAAAATGTCATGAATTTGCTCTCTCTGAGTCCAGATATTCACAATGCTGTTCTAAAAGCTTGAAGAAGGTTGCAAGAGGAGTGCAGAAAGCAGCCTGCCGTAAACCGTATTCACACCAGGTTGCTTGCAGCCATAACAAAGAGTACTAGCCACTATAGGATCAGGGCACATTTTGTATGCTAGTCCCGGAGTTATTCACACATTTCTTAAGCTGTTGTTGTTGCAGCCGCACCGAGTGTAGTTAGTGTTAACGGGAAAGTTGCTGGGTGAAGACAAGGAGTGAAGCCAAGCAGTATGGAAAGGGTCCTCTGTCTGAGCAGCTGTCTGTTGTGAGTGGGGCACGGCAGGCTAAGTTCTTCTATCTCCTTCTAGGAGCAAAATCCTCAAAGCATTATCTCTGCATGATTGATCAGGGTCTGCTGTTAAAGTTGTCTGTGCAGAACAATGTCAAAGCAGAGTTGTCCTTTAAGCATTGCTAGAAGCCATCCAAAGTATGGGCGCCAAGGTGAATTGATGCTCAAGTGCTCTGTGTAACAGTAGGTCTTTTTCTTGTGCAGGTGTCTTGGGGAAGGCAAGTGGTGAAAGTTGGCCTAGGCTTAGCAAGGGACTGGCAACTGGTGAGGCCAAGATGCCATGTGAGGATGGTGTTTGTGAAGATGTTTGAAGATGCTACAAAGCAGAGAAAGGCAAAATGTTGTAATGAAGAAGTGAAGCAAGCAGAGCCTAAGGTTCCTGGATGCATTCGAAAGTCACTAGATTGGTTGCAACCTGAAGAAATAGTTGCAGAGGAAGAAAGTAAAGAGCCTGCCGTGACCCGGATTTAAACCGGGGTTGCTGCAGCCACAACGCAGAGTATTATTATTATTATTATTATTATTTTTTTATTTATATAGCGCCAACATATTCCGCAGCGCTTTACAAAGCACAATAAGACGACAAGGGGAACATAGATACAGCTAACAAATATACAGCAGAGTTCCAAGCAGCACAAATATTGTTACAAAGACAGTAAACATTAGGAGGATGACCCTGCCCTTGCGAGCTTACAATCTAATGGGTAGTGGGGGACACACTAGGTAAGGGGGTGGAGGATGGATGAGGCAGTGATTCTTTGCCTCTGATTACATTGTGACAAATAAGTAAATAAAGGGCTATAGAATGTTATAAGCTTGTCTGAAAAGGTGTGTTTTAAGAGTGCGTTTGAAGATGTCCAGGTTTGGAGCATGACGTACAGGCTGTGGAAGAGAGTTCCAGATAAGGGCTGATGCTCGTGTAAAGTCCTGGATGCGAGCATGAGAGGAGGTGATCAGCTTAGAGGCCAGGATAATTTCTTGGGAGGAGCGAAGGTTGCGGGAGGGACAATATCTTGAGATTAGTGAGGAGAGTACTAACCACTATACGATCACGGCACATTAAACAAGCCAGGTAGGAGTCGAACCTACAATCTTCTGATCCGTAGACAGACGCGTTATCCATTGCGCCACTGGCCCTACTGCTGACATATGTATAGCAAGTTTTTCTTGCGGCCGCAAGGAGACCGGGCCTCGTTGAAGTGCCCTATTCCACTGAACGTCTTCTGTAGCGAGAACTTCTTTGAGAGATAATCTCTATAAAAATGTCATGAATTTGCTCTCTCTGAGTCCAGATATTCACAATGCTGTTCTAAAAGCTTGAAGAAGGTTGCAAGAGGAGTGCAGAAAGCAGCCTGCCGTAAACCGTATTCACACCAGGTTGCTTGCAGCCATAACAAAGAGTACTAGCCACTATAGGATCAGGGCACATTTTGTATGCTAGTCCCGGAGTTATTCACACATTTCTTAAGCTGTTGTTGTTGCAGCCGCACCGAGTGTAGTTAGTGTTAACGGGAAAGTTGCTGGGTGAAGACAAGGAGTGAAGCCAAGCAGTATGGAAAGGGTCCTCTGTCTGAGCAGCTGTCTGTTGTGAGTGGGGCACGGCAGGCTAAGTTCTTCTATCTCCTTCTAGGAGCAAAATCCTCAAAGCATTATCTCTGCATGATTGATCAGGGTCTGCTGTTAAAGTTGTCTGTGCAGAACAATGTCAAAGCAGAGTTGTCCTTTAAGCATTGCTAGCAGCCATCCAAAGTATGGGCGCCAAGGTGAATTGATGCTCAAGTGCTCTGTGTAACATAGGTCTTTTTCTTGTGCGGGTTTCTTGGGGAAGGCAAGTGGTGAAAGTTGGCCTAGGCTTAGCAAGGGACTGGCAACTGGTGAGGCCAAGATGCCATGTGAGGATGGTGTTTGTGAAGATGTTTGAAGATGCTACAAAGCAGAGAAAGGCAAAATGTTGTAATGAAGAAGTGAAGCAAGCAGAGCCGAAGGTTCCTGGATGCTTTAGAAAGTCACTAGATTGGTTGCAACCTGAAGAAATAGTTGCAGCGGAAGAAAGTGAAGAGCCTGCCGTGACCCAGATTCAAACCGGGGTTGCTGCGGCCACAACGCAGAGTACTAACCACTATATGATCACGGCATGTTAATCGAGCCAGGTAGAAGTCGAACCTACAATCTTCTGATCCGTAGTCAGACGCGTTATCCATTGCGCCACTGGCCCTACTGCTAACATACGTATAGCAAGTTTTTCTTGCGGCCGCAAGGAGACCGGGCCTCGTTGAAGTGCCCTATTCCACTGAACGTCTTCTGTAGCGAGAACTTCTTTGAGAGATAATCTCTATAAAAATATCATGAATTTGCTCTCTCTGAGTCCAGATATTCACAATGCTGTTCTAAAAGCTTGAAGAAGGTTGCAAGAGGAGTGCAGAAAGCAGCCTGCCGTAAACCGTATTCACACCAGGTTGCTTGCAGCCATAACAAAGAGTACTAGCCACTATAGGATCAGGGCACATTTTGTATGCTAGTCCCGGAGTTATTCACACATTTCTTAAGCTGTTGTTGTTGCAGCCGCACCGAGTGTAGTTAGTGTTAACGGGAAAGTTGCTGGGTGAAGACAAGGAGTGAAGCCAAGCAGTATGGAAAGGGTCCTCTGTCTGAGCAGCTGTCTGTTGTGAGTGGGGCACGGCAGGCTAAGTTCTTCTATCTCCTTCTAGGAGCAAAATCCTCAAAGCATTATCTCTGCATGATTGATCAGGGTCTGCTGTTAAAGTTGTCTGTGCAGAACAATGTCAAAGCAGAGTTGTCCTTTAAGCATTGCTAGCAGCCATCCAAAGTATGGGCGCCAAGGTGAATTGATGCTCAAGTGCTCTGTGTAACATAGGTCTTTTTCTTGTGCGGGTTTCTTGGGGAAGGCAAGTGGTGAAAGTTGGCCTAGGCTTAGCAAGGGACTGGCAACTGGTGAGGCCAAGATGCCATGTGAGGATGGTGTTTGTGAAGATGTTTGAAGATGCTACAAAGCAGAGAAAGGCAAAATGTTGTAATGAAGAAGTGAAGCAAGCAGAGCCGAAGGTTCCTGGATGCTTTAGAAAGTCACTAGATTGGTTGCAACCTGAAGAAATAGTTGCAGAGGAAGAAAGTAAAGAGACTGCCGTGACCTGGATTCGAACCGGGGTTGCTGCGGCCACAACGCAGAGTACTAACCACTATACGATCACGGCAATCGAGCCAGGTAGGAGTCGAACCTACAATCTTCTGATCCGTAGTCAGACGCGTTATCCATTGCGCCACTGGCCCTACTGCTGTCATACGTATAGCAAGTTTTTCTTGCGGCCGCAAGGAGACCGGGCCTCGTTGAAGTGCCCTATTCCACTGAACGTCTTCTGTAGCGAGAACTTCTTTGAGAGATAATCTCTATAAAAATGTCATGAATTTGCTCTCTCTGAGTCCAGATATTCACAATGCTGTTCTAAAAGCTTGAAGAAGGTTGCAAGAGGAGTGCAGAAAGCAGCCTGCCGTAAACCGTATTCACACCAGGTTGCTTGCAGCCATAACAAAGAGTACTAGCCACTATAGGATCAGGGCACATTTTGTATGCTAGTCCCGGAGTTATTCACACATTTCTTAAGCTGTTGTTGTTGCAGCCGCACCGAGTGTAGTTAGTGTTAACGGGAAAGTTGCTGGGTGAAGACAAGGAGTGAAGCCAAGCAGTATGGAAAGGGTCCTCTGTCTGAGCAGCTGTCTGTTGTGAGTGGGGCACGGCAGGCTAAGTTCTTCTATCTCCTTCTAGGAGCAAAATCCTCAAAGCATTATCTCTGCATGATTGATCAGGGTCTGCTGTTAAAGTTGTCTGTGCAGAACAATGTCAAAGCAGAGTTGTCCTTTAAGCATTGCTAGAAGCCATCCAAAGTATGGGCGCCAAGGTGAATTGATGCTCAAGTGCTCTGTGTAACAGTAGGTCTTTTTCTTGTGCAGGTTTCTTGGGGAAGGCAAGTGGTGAAAGTTGGCCTAGGCTTAGCAAGGGACTGGCAACTGGTGAGGCCAAGATGCCATGTGAGGATGGTGTTTGTGAAGATGTTTGAAGATGCTACAAAGCAGAGAAAGGCAAAATGTTGTAATGAAGAAGTGAAGGAAGCAGAGCCTAAGGTTCCTGGATGCATTCAAAAGTAACTAGATTGGTTGCAACCTGAAGAAATAGTTGCAGAGGAAGAAAGTAAAGAGCCTGCCGTGACCCGGATTTAAACCGGGGTTGCTGCAGCCATAACGCAGAGTACTAACCACTATACGATCACGGCACATTAAACAAGCCAGGTAGGAGTCGAACCTACAATCTTCTGATCCGTAGTCAGACGCGTTATCCATTGCGCCACTGGCCCTACTGCTGACATATGTATAGCAAGTTTTTCTTGCGGCCGCAAGGAGACCGGGCCTCGTTGAAGTGCCCTATTCCACTGAACGTCTTCTGTAGCGAGAACTTCTTTGAGAGATAATCTCTATAAAAATGTCATGAATTTGCTCTCTCTGAGTCCAGATATTCACAATGCTGTTCTAAAAGCTTGAAGAAGGTTGCAAGAGGAGTGCAGAAAGCAGCCTGCCGTAAACCGTATTCACACCAGGTTGCTTGCAGCCATAACAAAGAGTACTAGCCACTATAGGATCAGGGCACATTTTGTATGCTAGTCCCGGAGTTATTCACACATTTCTTAAGCTGTTGTTGTTGCAGCCGCACCGAGTGTAGTTAGTGTTAACGGGAAAGTTGCTGGGTGAAGACAAGGAGTGAAGCCAAGCAGTATGGAAAGGGTCCTCTGTCTGAGCAGCTGTCTGTTGTGAGTGGGGCACGGCAGGCTAAGTTCTTCTATCTCCTTCTAGGAGCAAAATCCTCAAAGCATTATCTCTGCATGATTGATCAGGGTCTGCTGTTAAAGTTGTCTGTGCAGAACAATGTCAAAGCAGAGTTGTCCTTTAAGCATTGCTAGCAGCCATCCAAAGTATGGGCGCCAAGGTGAATTGATGCTCAAGTGCTCTGTGTAACATAGGTCTTTTTCTTGTGCGGGTTTCTTGGGGAAGGCAAGTGGTGAAAGTTGGCCTAGGCTTAGCAAGGGACTGGCAACTGGTGAGGCCAAGATGCCATGTGAGGATGGTGTTTGTGAAGATGTTTGAAGATGCTACAAAGCAGAGAAAGGCAAAATGTTGTAATGAAGAAGTGAAGCAAGCAGAGCCGAAGGTTCCTGGATGCTTTAGAAAGTCACTAGATTGGTTGCAACCTGAAGAAATAGTTGCAGAGGAAGAAAGTAAAGAGCCTGCCGTGACCCGGATTCGAACCGGGGTTGCTGCGGCCACAACGCAGAGTACTAACCACTATACGATCACGGCATGTTAATCGAGCCAGGTAGGAGTCGAACCTACAATCTTCTGATCCGTAGTCAGACGCGTTATCCATTGCGCCACTGGCCCTACTACTGACATACGTATAGCAAGTTTTTCTTGCGGCCGCAAGGAGACCGGGCCTCGTTGAAGTGCCCTATTCCACTGAACGTCTTCTGTAGCGAGAACTTCTTTGAGAGATAATCTCTATAAAAATGTCATGAATTTGCTCTCTCTGAGTCCAGATATTCACAATGCTGTTCTAAAAGCTTGAAGAAGGTTGCAAGAGGAGTGCAGAAAGCAGCCTGCCGTAAACCGTATTCACACCAGGTTGCTTGCAGCCATAACAAAGAGTACTAGCCACTATAGGATCAGGGCACATTTTGTATGCTAGTCCCGGAGTTATTCACACATTTCTTAAGCTGTTGTTGTTGCAGCCGCACCGAGTGTAGTTAGTGTTAACGGGAAAGTTGCTGGGTGAAGACAAGGAGTGAAGCCAAGCAGTATTGAAAGGGTCCTCTGTCTGAGCAGCTGTCTGTTGTGAGTGGGGCACGGCAGGCTAAGTTCTTCTATCTCCTTCTAGGAGCAAAATCCTCAAAGCATTATCTCTGCATGATTGATCAGGGTCTGCTGTTAAAGTTGTCTGTGCAGAACAATGTCAAAGCAGAGTTGTCCTTTAAGCATTGCTAGCAGCCATCCAAAGTATGGGCGCCAAGGTGAATTGATGCTCAAGTGCTCTGTGTAACATAGGTCTTTTTCTTGTGCGGGTTTCTTGGGGAAGGCAAGTGGTGAAAGTTGGCCTAGGCTTAGCAAGGGACTGGCAACTGGTGAGGCCAAGATGCCATGTGAGGATGGTGTTTGTGAAGATGTTTGAAGATGCTACAAAGCAGAGAAAGGCAAAATGTTGTAATGAAGAAGTGAAGCAAGCAGAGCCGAAGGTTCCTGGATGCTTTAGAAAGTCACTAGATTGGTTGCAACCTGAAGAAATAGTTGCAGAGGAAGAAAGTGAAGAGCCTGCCGTGACCCGGATTCGAACCAGGGTTGCTGCAGCCACAACGCAGAGTACTAACCACTATATGATCACGGCATGTTAATCGAGCCAGGTAGAAGTCGAACCTACAATCTTCTGATCCGTAGTCAGACGCGTTATCCATTGCGCCACTGGCCCTACTGCTAACATACGCATAGCAAGTTTTTCTTGCGGCCGCAAGGAGACCGGGCCTCGTTGAAGTGCCCTATTCCACTGAACGTCTTCTGTAGCGAGAACTTCTTTGAGAGATAATCTCTATAAAAATATCATGAATTTGCTCTCTCTGAGTCCAGATATTCACAATGCTGTTCTAAAAGCTTGAAGAAGGTTGCAAGAGGAGTGCAGAAAGCAGCCTGCCGTAAACCGTATTCACACCAGGTTGCTTGCAGCCATAACAAAGAGTACTAGCCACTATAGGATCAGGGCACATTTTGTATGCTAGTCCCGGAGTTATTCACACATTTCTTAAGCTGTTGTTGTTGCAGCCGCACCGAGTGTAGTTAGTGTTAACGGGAAAGTTGCTGGGTGAAGACAAGGAGTGAAGCCAAGCAGTATGGAAAGGGTCCTCTGTCTGAGCAGCTGTCTGTTGTGAGTGGGGCACGGCAGGCTAAGTTCTTCTATCTCCTTCTAGGAGCAAAATCCTCAAAGCATTATCTCTGCATGATTGATCAGGGTCTGCTGTTAAAGTTGTCTGTGCAGAACAATGTCAAAGCAGAGTTGTCCTTTAAGCATTGCTAGCAGCCATCCAAAGTATGGGCGCCAAGGTGAATTGATGCTCAAGTGCTCTGTGTAACATAGGTCTTTTTCTTGTGCGGGTTTCTTGGGGAAGGCAAGTGGTGAAAGTTGGCCTAGGCTTAGCAAGGGACTGGCAACTGGTGAGGCCAAGATGCCATGTGAGGATGGTGTTTGTGAAGATGTTTGAAGATGCTACAAAGCAGAGAAAGGCAAAATGTTGTAATGAAGAAGTGAAGCAAGCAGAGCCGAAGGTTCCTGGATGCTTTAGAAAGTCACTAGATTGGTTGCAACCTGAAGAAATAGTTGCAGAGGAAGAAAGTAAAGAGACTGCCGTGACCCGGATTCGAACCGGGGTTGCTGCGGCCACAACGCAGAGTACTAACCACTATACGATCACGGCAATCGAGCCAGGTAGGAGTCGAACCTACAATCTTCTGACCCGTAGTCAGACGCGTTATCCATTGCGCCACTGGCCCTACTGCTGTCATACGTATAGCAAGTTTTTCTTGCGGCCGCAAGGAGACCGGGCCTCGTTGAAGTGCCCTATTCCACTGAACGTCTTCTGTAGCGAGAACTTCTTTGAGAGATAATCTCTATAAAAATGTCATGAATTTGCTCTCTCTGAGTCCAGATATTCACAATGCTGTTCTAAAAGCTTGAAGAAGGTTGCAAGAGGAGTGCAGAAAGCAGCCTGCCGTAAACCGTACTCACACCAGGTTGCTTGCAGCCATAACAAAGAGTACTAGCCACTATAGGATCAGGGCACATTTTGTATGCTAGTCCCGGAGTTATTCACACATTTCTTAAGCTGTTGTTGTTGCAGCCGCACCGAGTGTAGTTAGTGTTAACGGGAAAGTTGCTGGGTGAAGACAAGGAGTGAAGCCAAGCAGTATGGAAAGGGTCCTCTGTCTGAGCAGCTGTCTGTTGTGAGTGGGGCACGGCAGGCTAAGTTCTTCTATCTCCTTCTAGGAGCAAAATCCTCAAAGCATTATCTCTGCATGATTGATCAGGGTCTGCTGTTAAAGTTGTCTGTGCAGAACAATGTCAAAGCAGAGTTGTCCTTTAAGCATTGCTAGAAGCCATCCAAAGTATGGGCGCCAAGGTGAATTGATGCTCAAGTGCTCTGTGTAACAGTAGGTCTTTTTCTTGTGCAGGTTTCTTGGGGAAGGCAAGTGGTGAAAGTTGGCCTAGGCTTAGCAAGGGACTGGCAACTGGTGAGGCCAAGATGCCATGTGAGGATGGTGTTTGTGAAGATGTTTGAAGATGCTACAAAGCAGAGAAAGGCAAAATGTTGTAATGAAGAAGTGAAGCAAGCAGAGCCTAAGGTTCCTGGATGCATTCGAAAGTCACTAGATTGGTTGCAACCTGAAGAAATAGTTGCAGAGGAAGAAAGTAAAGAGCCTGCCGTGACCCGGATTTAAACCGGGGTTGCTGCAGCCACAACGCAGAGTACTAACCACTATACGATCACGGCACATTAAACAAGCCAGGTAGGAGTCGAACCTACAATCTTCTGATCCGTAGTCAGACGCGTTATCCATTGCGCCACTGGCCCTACTGCTGACATTCGTATAGCAAGTTTTTCTTGCGGCCACAAGGAGACCGGGCCTCGTTGAAGTGCCCTATTCCACTGAACGTCTTCTGTAGCGAGAACTTCTTTGAGAGATAATCTCTATAAAAATGTCATGAATTTGCTCTCTCTGAGTCCAGATATTCACAATGCTGTTCTAAAAGCTTAAAGAAGGTTGCAAGAGGAGTGCAGAAAGCAGCCTGCCGTAAACCGTATTCACACCAGGTTGCTTTCAGCCATAACAAAGAGTACTAGCCACTATAGGATCAGGGCACATTTTGTATGCTAGTCCCGGAGTTATTCACACATTTCTTAAGCTGTTGTTGTTGCAGCCGCACCGAGTGTAGTTAGTGTTAACGGGAAAGTTGCTGGGTGAAGACAAGGAGTGAAGCCAAGCAGTATGGAAAGGGTCCTCTGTCTGAGCAGCTGTCTGTTGTGAGTGGGGCACGGCAGGCTAAGTTCTTCTATCTCCTTCTAGGAGCAAAATCCTCAAAGCATTATCTCTGCATGATTGATCAGGGTCTGCTGTTAAAGTTGTCTGTGCAGAACAATGTCAAAGCAGAGTTGTCCTTTAAGCATTGCTAGCAGCCATCCAAAGTATGGGCGCCAAGGTGAATTGATGCTCAAGTGCTCTGTGTAACATAGGTCTTTTCCTTGTGCGGGTTTCTTGGGGAAGGCAAGTGGTGAAAGTTGGCCTAGGCTTAGCAAGGGACTGGCAACTGGTGAGGCCAAGATGCCATGTGAGGATGGTGTTTGTGAAGATGTTTGAAGATGCTACAAAGCAGAGAAAGGCAAAATGTTGTAATGAAGAAGTGAAGCAAGCAGAGCCGAAGGTTCCTGGATGCTTTAGAAAGTCACTAGATTGGTTGCAACCTGAAGAAATAGTTGCAGAGGAAGAAAGTAAAGAGCCTGCCGTGACCCGGATTCGAACCGGGGTTGCTGCGGCCACAACGCAGAGTACTAACCACTATACGATCACGGCATGTTAATCGAGCCAGGTAGGAGTCGAACCTACAATCTTCTGATCCGTAGTCAGACGCGTTATCCATTGCGCCACTGGCCCTACTGCTGACATACGTATAGCAAGTTTTTCTTGCGGCCGCAAGGAGACCGGGCCTCGTTGAAGTGCCCTATTCCACTGAACGTCTTCTGTAGCGAGAACTTCTTTGAGAGATAATCTCTATAAAAATGTCATGAATTTGCTCTCTCTGAGTCCAGATATTCACAATGCTGTTCTAAAAGCTTGAAGAAGGTTGCAAGAGGAGTGCAGAAAGCAGCCTGCCGTAAACCGTATTCACACCAGGTTGCTTGCAGCCATAACAAAGAGTACTAGCCACTATAGGATCAGGGCACATTTTGTATGCTAGTCCCGGAGTTATTCACACATTTCTTAAGCTGTTGTTGTTGCAGCCGCACCGAGTGTAGTTAGTGTTAACGGGAAAGTTGCTGGGTGAAGACAAGGAGTGAAGCCAAGCAGTATTGAAAGGGTCCTCTGTCTGAGCAGCTGTCTGTTGTGAGTGGGGCACGGCAGGCTAAGTTCTTCTATCTCCTTCTAGGAGCAAAATCCTCAAAGCATTATCTCTGCATGATTGATCAGGGTCTGCTGTTAAAGTTGTCTGTGCAGAACAATGTCAAAGCAGAGTTGTCCTTTAAGCATTGCTAGCAGCCATCCAAAGTATGGGCGCCAAGGTGAATTGATGCTCAAGTGCTCTGTGTAACATAGGTCTTTTTCTTGTGCGGGTTTCTTGGGGAAGGCAAGTGGTGAAAGTTGGCCTAGGCTTAGCAAGGGACTGGCAACTGGTGAGGCCAAGATGCCATGTGAGGATGGTGTTTGTGAAGATGTTTGAAGATGCTACAAAGCAGAGAAAGGCAAAATGTTGTAATGAAGAAGTGAAGCAAGCAGAGCCGAAGGTTCCTGGATGCTTTAGAAAGTCACTAGATTGGTTGCAACCTGAAGAAATAGTTGCAGAGGAAGAAAGTGAAGAGCCTGCCGTGACCCGGATTCGAACCAGGGTTGCTGCGGCCACAACGCAGAGTACTAACCACTATATGATCACGGCATGTTAATCGAGCCAGGTAGAAGTCGAACCTACAATCTTCTGATCCGTAGTCAGACGCGTTATCCATTGCGCCACTGGCCCTACTGCTAACATACGCATAGCAAGTTTTTCTTGCGGCCGCAAGGAGACCGGGCCTCGTTGAAGTGCCCTATTCCACTGAACGTCTTCTGTAGCGAGAACTTCTTTGAGAGATAATCTCTATAAAAATAGCATGAATTTGCTCTCTCTGAGTCCAGATATTCACAATGCTGTTCTAAAAGCTTGAAGAAGGTTGCAAGAGGAGTGCAGAAAGCAGCCTGCCGTAAACCGTATTCACACCAGGTTGCTTGCAGCCATAACAAAGAGTACTAGCCACTATAGGATCAGGGCACATTTTGTATGCTAGTCCCGGAGTTATTCACACATTTCTTAAGCTGTTGTTGTTGCAGCCGCACCGAGTGTAGTTAGTGTTAACGGGAAAGTTGCTGGGTGAAGACAAGGAGTGAAGCCAAGCAGTATGGAAAGGGTCCTCTGTCTGAGCAGCTGTCTGTTGTGAGTGGGGCACGGCAGGCTAAGTTCTTCTATCTCCTTCTAGGAGCAAAATCCTCAAAGCATTATCTCTGCATGATTGATCAGGGTCTGCTGTTAAAGTTGTCTGTGCAGAACAATGTCAAAGCAGAGTTGTCCTTTAAGCATTGCTAGCAGCCATCCAAAGTATGGGCGCCAAGGTGAATTGATGCTCAAGTGCTCTGTGTAACATAGGTCTTTTTCTTGTGCGGGTTTCTTGGGGAAGGCAAGTGGTGAAAGTTGGCCTAGGCTTAGCAAGGGACTGGCAACTGGTGAGGCCAAGATGCCATGTGAGGATGGTGTTTGTGAAGATGTTTGAAGATGCTACAAAGCAGAGAAAGGCAAAATGTTGTAATGAAGAAGTGAAGCAAGCAGAGCCGAAGGTTCCTGGATGCTTTAGAAAGTCACTAGATTGGTTGCAACCTGAAGAAATAGTTGCAGAGGAAGAAAGTAAAGAGACTGCCGTGACCCGGATTCGAACCGGGGTTGCTGCGGCCACAACGCAGAGTACTAACCACTATACGATCACGGCAATCGAGCCAGGTAGGAGTCGAACCTACAATCTTCTGACCCGTAGTCAGACGCGTTATCCATTGCGCCACTGGCCCTACTGCTGTCATACGTATAGCAAGTTTTTCTTGCGGCCGCAAGGAGACCGGGCCTCGTTGAAGTGCCCTATTCCACTGAACGTCTTCTGTAGCGAGAACTTCTTTGAGAGATAATCTCTATAAAAATGTCATGAATTTGCTCTCTCTGAGTCCAGATATTCACAATGCTGTTCTAAAAGCTTGAAGAAGGTTGCAAGAGGAGTGCAGAAAGCAGCCTGCCGTAAACCGTACTCACACCAGGTTGCTTGCAGCCATAACAAAGAGTACTAGCCACTATAGGATCAGGGCACATTTTGTATGCTAGTCCCGGAGTTATTCACACATTTCTTAAGCTGTTGTTGTTGCAGCCGCACCGAGTGTAGTTAGTGTTAACGGGAAAGTTGCTGGGTGAAGACAAGGAGTGAAGCCAAGCAGTATGGAAAGGGTCCTCTGTCTGAGCAGCTGTCTGTTGTGAGTGGGGCACGGCAGGCTAAGTTCTTCTATCTCCTTCTAGGAGCAAAATCCTCAAAGCATTATCTCTGCATGATTGATCAGGGTCTGCTGTTAAAGTTGTCTGTGCAGAACAATGTCAAAGCAGAGTTGTCCTTTAAGCATTGCTAGAAGCCATCCAAAGTATGGGCGCCAAGGTGAATTGATGCTCAAGTGCTCTGTGTAACAGTAGGTCTTTTTCTTGTGCAGGTTTCTTGGGGAAGGCAAGTGGTGAAAGTTGGCCTAGGCTTAGCAAGGGACTGGCAACTGGTGAGGCCAAGATGCCATGTGAGGATGGTGTTTGTGAAGATGTTTGAAGATGCTACAAAGCAGAGAAAGGCAAAATGTTGTAATGAAGAAGTGAAGCAAGCAGAGCCTAAGGTTCCTGGATGCATTCGAAAGTCACTAGATTGGTTGCAACCTGAAGAAATAGTTGCAGAGGAAGAAAGTAAAGAGCCTGCCGTGACCCGGATTTAAACCGGGGTTGCTGCAGCCACAACGCAGAGTACTAACCACTATACGATCACGGCACATTAAACAAGCCAGGTAGGAGTCGAACCTACAATCTTCTGATCCGTAGTCAGACGCGTTATCCATTGCGCCACTGGCCCTACTGCTGACATTCGTATAGCAAGTTTTTCTTGCGGCCACAAGGAGACCGGGCCTCGTTGAAGTGCCCTATTCCACTGAACGTCTTCTGTAGCGAGAACTTCTTTGAGAGATAATCTCTATAAAAATGTCATGAATTTGCTCTCTCTGAGTCCAGATATTCACAATGCTGTTCTAAAAGCTTGAAGAAGGTTGCAAGAGGAGTGCAGAAAGCAGCCTGCCGTAAACCGTATTCACACCAGGTTGCTTGCAGCCATAACAAAGAGTACTAGCCACTATAGGATCAGGGCACATTTTGTATGCTAGTCCCGGAGTTATTCACACATTTCTTAAGCTGTTGTTGTTGCAGCCGCACCGAGTGTAGTTAGTGTTAACGGGAAAGTTGCTGGGTGAAGACAAGGAGTGAAGCTAAGCAGTATGGGAAGGGTCCTCTGTCTGAGCAGCTGTCTGTTGTGAGTGGGGCACGGCAGGCTAAGTTCTTCTATCTCCTTCTAGGAGCAAAATCCTCAAAGCATTATCTCTGCATGATTGATCAGGGTCTGCTGTTAAAGTTGTCTGTGCAGAACAATGTCAAAGCAGAGTTGTCCTTTAAGCATTGCTAGCAGCCATCCAAAGTATGGGCGCCAAGGTGAATTGATGCTCAAGTGCTCTGTGTAACATAGGTCTTTTTCTTGTGCGGGTTTCTTGGGGAAGGCAAGTGGTGAAAGTTGGCCTAGGCTTAGCAAGGGACTGGCAACTGGTGAGGCCAAGATGCCATGTGAGGATGGTGTTTGTGAAGATGTTTGAAGATGCTACAAAGCAGAGAAAGGCAAAATGCTGTAATGAAGAAGTGAAGCAAGCAGAGCCGAAGGTTCCTGGATGCTTTAGAAAGTCACTAGATTGGTTGCAACCTGAAGAAATAGTTGCAGAGGAAGAAAGTAAAGAGCCTGCCGTGACTCGGATTCGAACCGGGGTTGCTGCGGCCACAACGCAGAGTACTAACCACTATACGATCACGGCATGTTAATCGAGCCAGGTAGGAGTCGAACCTACAATCTTCTGATCCGTAGTCAGACGCATTATCCATTGCGCCACTGGCCCTACTGCTGACATACGTATAGCAAGTTTTTCTTGCGGCCGCAAGGAGACCGGGCCTCGTTGAAGTGCCCTATTCCACTGAACGTCTTCTGTAGCGAGAACTTCTTTGAGAGATAATCTCTATAAAAATGTCATGAATTTGCTCTCTCTGAGTCCAGATATTCACAATGCTGTTCTAAAAGCTTGAAGAAGGTTGCAAGAGGAGTGCAGAAAGCAGCCTGCCGTAAACCGTATTCACACCAGGTTGCTTTCAGCCATAACAAAGAGTACTAGCCACTATAGGATCAGGGCACATTTTGTATGCTAGTCCCGGAGTTATTCACACATTTCTTAAGCTGTTGTTGTTGCAGCCGCACCGAGTGTAGTTAGTGTTAACGGGAAAGTTGCTGGGTGAAGACAAGGAGTGAAGCCAAGCAGTATGGAAAGGGTCCTCTGTCTGAGCAGCTGTCTGTTGTGAGTGGGGCACGGCAGGCTAAGTTCTTCTATCTCCTTCTAGGAGCAAAATCCTCAAAGCATTATCTCTGCATGATTGATCAGGGTCTGCTGTTAAAGTTGTCTGTGCAGAACAATGTCAAAGCAGAGTTGTCCTTTAAGCATTGCTAGCAGCCATCCAAAGTATGGGCGCCAAGGTGAATTGATGCTCAAGTGCTCTGTGTAACATAGGTCTTTTTCTTGTGCGGGTTTCTTGGGGAAGGCAAGTGGTGAAAGTTGGCCTAGGCTTAGCAAGGGACTGGCAACTGGTGAGGCCAAGATGCCATGTGAGGATGGTGTTTGTGAAGATGTTTGAAGATGCTACAAAGCAGAGAAAGGCAAAATGTTGTAATGAAGAAGTGAAGCAAGCAGAGCCGAAGGTTCCTGGATGCTTTAGAAAGTCACTAGATTGGTTGCAACCTGAAGAAATAGTTGCAGAGGAAGAAAGTAAAGAGCCTGCCGTGACCCAGATTCGAACCGGGGTTGCTGCGGCCACAACGCAGAGTACTAACCACTATACGATCACGGCAATCGAGCCAGGTAGGAGTCGAACCTACAATCTTCTGATCCGTAGTCAGACGCGTTATCCATTGCGCCACTGGCCCTACTGCTGACATACGTATAGCAAGTTTTTCTTGCGGCCGCAAGGAGACCGGGCCTCGTTGAAGTGCCCTATTCCACTGAACGTCTTCTGTAGCGAGAACTTCTTTGAGAGATAATCTCTATAAAAATGTCATGAATTTGCTCTCTCTGAGTCCAGATATTCACAATGCTGTTCTAAAAGCTTGAAGAAGGTTGCAAGAGGAGTGCAGAAAGCAGCCTGCCGCAAACCGTATTCACACCAGGTTGCTTGCAGCCATAACAAAGAGTACTAGCCACTATAGGATCAGGGCACATTTTGTATGCTAGTCCCGGAGTTATTCACACATTTCTTAAGCTGTTGTTGTTGCAGCCGCACCGAGTGTAGTTAGTGTTAACGGGAAAGTTGCTGGGTGAAGACAAGGAGTGAAGCCAAGCAGTATGGAAAGGGTCCTCTGTCTGAGCAGCTGTCTGTTGTGAGTGGGGCACGGCAGGCTAAGTTCTTCTATCTCCTTCTAGGAGCAACATCCTCAAAGCATTATCTCTGCATGATTGATCAGGGTCTGCTGTTAAAGTTGTCTGTGCAGAACAATGTCAAAGCAGAGTTGTCCTTTAAGCATTGCTAGAAGCCATCCAAAGTATGGGCGCCAAGGTGAATTGATGCTCAAGTGCTCTGTGTAACAGTAGGTCTTTTTCTTGTGCAGGTTTCTTGGGGAAGGCAAGTGGTGAAAGTTGGCCTAGGCTTAGCAAGGGACTGGCAACTGGTGAGGCCAAGATGCCATGTGAGGATGGTGTTTGTGAAGATGTTTGAAGATGCTACAAAGCAGAGAAAGGCAAAATGTTGTAATGAAGAAGTGAAGCAAGCAGAGCCTAAGGTTCCTGGATGCATTCGAAAGTCACTAGATTGGTTGCAACCTGAAGAAATAGTTGCAGAGGAAGAAAGTAAAGAGCCTGCCGTGACCCGGATTTAAACCAGGGTTGCTGCAGTCACAACGCAGAGTACTAACCACTATACGATCCCGGCACATTAAACGAGCCAGGTAGGAGTCGAACCTACAATCTTCTGATCCGTAGTCAGACGCGTTATCCATTGCGCCACTGGCCCTACTGCTGACATTCATATAGCAAGTTTTTCTTGCGGCCACAAGGAGACCGGGCCTCGTTGAAGTGCCCTATTCCACTGAACGTCTTCTGTAGCGAGAACTTCTTTGAGAGATAATCTCTATAAAAATGTCATGAATTTGCTCTCTCTGAGTCCAGATATTCACAATGCTGTTCTAAAAGCTTGAAGAAGGTTGCAAGAGGAGTGCAGAAAGCAGCCTGCCGTAAACCGTATGCACACCAGGTTGCTTGCAGCCACAACAAAGAGTACTAGCCACTATAGGATCAGGGCACATTTTGTATGCTAGTCCCGGAGTTATTCACACATTTCTTAAGCTGTTGTTGTTGCAGCGGCACCGAGTGTAGTTAGTGTTAACGGGAAAGTTGCTGGGTGAAGACAAGGAGTGAAGCCAAGCAGTATGGAAAGGGTCCTCTGTCTGAGCAGCTGTCTGTTGTGAGTGGGGCACGGCAGGCTAAGTTCTTCTATCTCCTTCTAGGAGCAAAATCCTCAAAGCATTATCTCTGCATGATTGATCAGGGTCTGCTGTTAAAGTTGTCTGTGCAGAACAATGTCAAAGCAGAGTTGTCCTTTAAGCATTGCTAGCAGCCATCCAAAGTATGGGCGCCAAGGTGAATTGATGCTCAAGTGCTCTGTGTAACATAGGTCTTTTCCTTGTGCGGGTTTCTTGGGGAAGGCAAGTGGTGAAAGTTGGCCTAGGCTTAGCAAGGGACTGGCAACTGGTGAGGCCAAGATGCCATGTGAGGATGGTGTTTGTGAAGATGTTTGAAGATGCTACAAAGCAGAGAAAGGCAAAATGTTGTAATGAAGAAGTGAAGCAAGCAGAGCCTAAGGTTCCTGGATGCTTTAGAAAGTCACTAGATTGGTTGCAACCTGAAGAAATAGTTGCAGAGGAAAAAAGTAAAGAGCCTGCCGTGACCCAGATTCGAACCGGGGTTGCTGCGGCCACAACGCAGAGTACTAACCACTATACGATCACGGCATGTTAATCGAGCCAGGTAGGAGTCGAACCTACAATCTTCTGATCCGTAGTCAGACGCGTTATCCATTGCGCCACTGGCCCTACTGCTGACATACGTATAGCAAGTTTTTCTTGCGGCCGCAAGGAGACCGGGCCTCGTTGAAGTGCCCTATTCCACTGAACGTCTTCTGTAGCGAGAACTTCTTTGAGAGATAATCTCTATAAAAATGTCATGAATTTGCTCTCTCTGAGTCCAGATATTCACAATGCTGTTCTAAAAGCTTGAAGAAGGTTGCAAGAGGAGTGCAGAAAGCAGCCTGCCGTAAACCGTATTCACACCAGGTTGCTTGCAGCCATAACAAAGAGTACTAGCCACTATAGGATCAGGGCACATTTTGTATGCTAGTCCCGGAGTTATTCACACATTTCTTAAGCTGTTGTTGTTGCAGCCACACCGAGTGTAGTTAGTGTTAACGGGAAAGTTGCTGGGTGAAGACAAGGAGTGAAGCCAAGCAGTATGGAAAGGGTCCTCTGTCTGAGCAGCTGTCTGTTCTGAGTGGGGCACGGCAGGCTAAGTTCTTCTATCTCCTTCTAGGAGCAAAATCCTCAAAGCATTATCTCTGCATGATTGATCAGGGTCTGCTGTTAAAGTTGTCTGTGCAGAACAATGTCAAAGCAGAGTTGTCCTTTAAGCATTGCTAGCAGCCATCCAAAGTATGGGCGCCAAGGTGAATTGATGCTCAAGTGCTCTGTGTAACATAGGTCTTTTTCTTGTGCGGGTTTCTTGGGGAAGGCAAGTGGTGAAAGTTGGCCTAGGCTTAGCAAGGGACTGGCAACTGGTGAGGCCAAGATGCCATGTGAGGATGGTGTTTGTGAAGATGTTTGAAGATGCTACAAAGCAGAGAAAGGCAAAATGTTGTAATGAAGAAGTGAAGCAAGCAGAGCCTAAGGTTCCTGGATGCTTTAGAAAGTCACTAGATTGGTTGCAACCTGAAGAAATAGTTGCAGAGGAAGAAAGTAAAGAGCCTGCCGTGACCCAGATTCAAACCGGGGTTGCTGCGGCCACAACGCAGAGTACTAACCACTATACGATCACAGCATGTTAATCGAGCCAGGTAGGAGTCGAACCTACAATCTTCTGATCCGTAGTCAGAAGCGTTATCCATTGCGCCACTGGCACTACTGCTGACATACGTATAGCAAGTTTTTCTTGCGGCCGCAAGGAGACCGGGCCTCGTTGAAGTGCCCTATTCCACTGAACGTCTTCTGTAGCGAGAACTTCTTTGAGAGATAATCTCTATAAAAATGTCATGAATTTGCTCTCTCTGAGTCCAGATATTCACAATGCTGTTCTAAAAGCTTGAAGAAGGTTGCAAGAGGAGTGCAGAAAGCAGCCTGCCGTAAACCGTATTCACACCAGGTTGCTTGCAGCCACAACAAAGAGTACTAGCCACTATAGGATCAGGGCACATTTTGTATGCTAGTCCCGGAGTTATTCACACATTTCTTAAGCTGTTGTTGTTGCAGCCGCACCGAGTGTAGTTAGTGTTAACGGGAAAGTTGCTGGGTGAAGACAAGGAGTGAAGCCAAGCAGTATGGAAAGGGTCCTCTGTCTGAGCAGCTGTCTGTTGTGAGTGGGGCACGGCGGGCTAAGTTCTTCTATCTCCTTCTAGGAACAAAATCCTGAAAGCATTATCTCTGCATGATTGATCAGGGTCTGCTGTTAAAGTTGTCTGTGCAGAACAATGTCAAAGCAGAGTTGTCCTTTAAGCATTGCTAGCAGCCATCCAAAGTATGGGCGCCAAGGTGAATTGATGCTCAAGTGCTCTGTGTAACAGTAGGTCTTTTTCTTGAGCGGGTTTCTTGGGGAAGGCAAGTGGTGAAAGTTGGCCTAGGCTTAGCAAGGGACTGGCAACTGGTGAGGCCAAGATGCCATGTGAGGATGGTGTTTGTGAAGATGTTTGAAGATGCTACAAAGCAGAGAAAGGCAAAATGTTGTAATGAAGAAGTGAAGCAAGCAGAGCCTAAGGTTCCTGGATGCTTTAGAAAGTCACTAGATTGGTTGCAACCTGAAGAAATAGTTGCAGAGGAAGAAAGTAAAGAGCCTGCCGTGACCCAGATTCCAACCAGGGTTGCTGCAGCCATAACGCAGAGTACTAACCACTATACGATCACGGCATGTTAAACGAGCCAGGTAGGAGTCGAACCTACAATCTTCTGATCCGTAGTCAGACGCGTTATCCATTGCGCCACTAGCCCTACTGCTGACATACGTATAGCAAGTTTTTCTTGCGGCCGCAAGGAGACTGGGCCTCGTTGAAGTGCCCTATTCCACTGAACGTCTTCTGTAGTGAGAACTTCTTTGAGAGATAATCTCTATAAAAATGTCATGAATTTGCTCTCTCTGAGTCCAGATATTCACAATGCTGTTCTAAAAGCTTGAAGAAGGTTGCAAGAGGAGTGCAGAAAGCAGCCTGCCGTAAACCGTATTCACACCAGGTTGCTTGCAGCCACAACAAAGAGTACTAGCCACTATAGGATCAGGGCACATTTTGTATGCTAGTCCCGGAGTTATTCACACATTTCTTAAGCTGTTGTTGTTGCAGCCGCACCGAGTGTAGTTAGTGTTAACGGGAAAGTTGCTGGGTGAAGACAAGGAGTGAAGCCAAGCAGTATGGAAAGGGTCTTCTGTCTGAGCAGCTGTCTGTTGTGAGTGGGGCACGGCAGGCTAAGTTCTTCTATCTCCTTCTAGGAGCAAAATCCTCAAAGCATTATCTCTGCATGATTGATCAGGGTCTGCTGTTAAAGTTGTCTGTGCAGAACAATGTCAAAGCAGAGTTGTCCTTTAAGCATTGCTAGCAGCCATCCAAAGTATGGGCGCCAAGGTGAATTGATGCTCAAGTGCTCTGTGTAACATAGGTCTTTTCCTTGTGCGGGTTTCTTGGGGAAGGCAAGTGGTGAAAGTTGGCCTAGGCTTAGCAAGGGACTGGCAACTGGTGAGGCCAAGATGCCATGTGAGGATGGTGTTTGTGAAGATGTTTGAAGATGCTACAAAGCAGAGAAAGGCAAAATGTTGTAATGAAGAAGTGAAGCAAGCAGAGCCTAAGGTTCCTGGATGCTTTAGAAAGTCACTAGATTGGTTGCAACCTGAAGAAATAGTTGCAGAGGAAGAAAGTAAAGAGCCTGCCGTGACCCGGATTCGAACCGGGGTTACTGCGGCCACAACGCAGAGTACTAACCACTATACGATCACGGCATGTTAATCGAGCCAGGTAGGAGCCGAACCTACAATCTTCTGATCCGTAGTCAGACGCGTTATCCATTGCGCCACTGGCCCTACTGCTGACATACGTATAGCAAGTTTTTCTTGCGGCCGCAAGGAGACCGGGCCTCGTTGAAGTGCCCTATTCCACTGAACGTCTTTTGTAGCGAGAACTTCTTTGAGAGATAATCTCTATAAAAATGTCATGAATTTGCTCTCTCTGAGTCCAGATATTCACAATGCTGTTCTAAAAGCTTGAAGAAGGTTGCAAGAGGAGTGCAGAAAGCAGCCTGCCGTAAACCGTATTCACACCAGGTTGCTTGCAGCCATAACAAAGAGTACTAGCCACTATAGGATCAGGGCACATTTTGTATGCTAGTCCCGGAGTTATTCACACATTTCTTAAGCTGTTGTTGTTGCAGCCACACCGAGTGTAGTTAGTGTTAACGGGAAAGTTGCTGGGTGAAGACAAGGAGTGAAGCCAAGCAGTATGGAAAGGGTCCTCTGTCTGAGCAGCTGTCTGTTGTGAGTGGGGCACGGCAGGCTAAGTTCTTCTATCTCCTTCTAGGAGCAAAATCCTCAAAGCATTATCTCTGCATGATTGATCAGGGTCTGCTGTTAAAGTTGTCTGTGCAGAACAATGTCAAAGCAGAGTTGTCCTTTAAGCATTGCTAGCAGCCATCCAAAGTATGGGCGCCAAGGTGAATTGATGCTCAAGTGCTCTGTGTAACATAGGTCTTTTTCTTGTGCGGGTTTCTTGGGGAAGGCAAGTGGTGAAAGTTGGCCTAGGCTTAGCAAGGGACTGGCAACTGGTGAGGCCAAGATGCCATGTGAGGATGGTGTTTGTGAGGATGTTTGAAGATGCTACAAAGCAGAGAAAGGCAAAATGTTGTAATGAAGAAGTGAAGCAAGCAGAGCCGAAGGTTCCTGGATGCTTTAGAAAGTCACTAGATTGATTGCAACCTGAAGAAATAGTTGCAGAGGAAGAAAGTAAAGAGCCTGCCGTGACCCAGATTCGAACCGGGGTTGCTGCGGCCACAACGCAGAGTACTAACCACTATACGATCACGGCATGTTAATCGAGCCAGGTAGGAGTCGAACCTACAATCTTCTGATCCGTAGTCAGACGCGTTATCCATTGCGCCACTGGCCCTACTGCTGACATACGTATAGCAAGTTTTTCTTGCGGCCGCAAGGAGACCGGGCCTCGTTGAAGTGCCCTATTCCACTGAACGTCTTCTGTAGCGAGAACTTCTTTGAGAGATAATCTCTATAAAAATGTCATGAATTTGCTCTCTCTGAGTCCAGATATTCACAATGCTGTTCTAAAAGCTTGAAGAAGGTTGCAAGAGGAGTGCAGAAAGCAGCCTGCCGTAAACCGTATTCACACCAGGTTGCTTGCAGCCACAACAAAGAGTACTAGCCACTATAGGATCAGGGCACATTTTGTATGCTAGTCCCGGAGTTATTCACACATTTCTTAAGCTGTTGTTGTTGCAGCCGCACCGAGTGTAGTTAGTGTTAACGGGAAAGTTGCTGGGTGAAGACAAGGAGTGAAGCCAAGCAGTATGGAAAGGGTCCTCTGTCTGAGCAGCTGTCTGTTCTGAGTGGGGCACGGCAGGCTAAGTTCTTCTATCTCCTTCTAGGAGCAAAATCCTCAAAGCATTATCTCTGCATGATTGATCAGGGTCTGCTGTTAAAGTTGTCTGTGCAGAACAATGTCAAAGCAGAGTTGTCCTTTAAGCATTGCTAGCAGCCATCCAAAGTATGGGCGCCAAGGTGAATTGATGCTCAAGTGCTCTGTGTAACATAGGTCTTTTTCTTGTGCGGGTTTCTTGGGGAAGGCAAGTGGTGAAAGTTGGCCTAGGCTTAGCAAGGGACTGGCAACTGGTGAGGCCAAGATGCCATGTGAGGATGGTGTTTGTGAAGATGTTTGAAGATGCTACAAAGCAGAGAAAGGCAAAATGTTGTAATGAAGAAGTGAAGCAAGCAGAGCCTAAGGTTCCTGGATGCTTTAGAAAGTCACTAGATTGGTTGCAACCTGAAGAAATAGTTGCAGAGGAAGAAAGTAAAGAGCCTGCCGTGACCCAGATTCAAACCGGGGTTGCTGCGGCCACAACGCAGAGTACTAACCACTATACGATCACAGCATGTTAATCGAGCCAGGTAGGAGTCGAACCTACAATCTTCTGATCCGTAGTCAGAAGCGTTATCCATTGCGCCACTGGCACTACTGCTGACATACGTATAGCAAGTTTTTCTTGCGGCCGCAAGGAGACCGGGCCTCGTTGAAGTGCCCTATTCCACTGAACGTCTTCTGTAGCGAGAACTTCTTTGAGAGATAATCTCTATAAAAATGTCATGAATTTGCTCTCTCTGAGTCCAGATATTCACAATGCTGTTCTAAAAGCTTGAAGAAGGTTGCAAGAGGAGTGCAGAAAGCAGCCTGCCGTAAACCGTATTCACACCAGGTTGCTTGCAGCCACAACAAAGAGTACTAGCCACTATAGGATCAGGGCACATTTTGTATGCTAGTCCCGGAGTTATTCACACATTTCTTAAGCTGTTGTTGTTGCAGCCGCACCGAGTGTAGTTAGTGTTAACGGGAAAGTTGCTGGGTGAAGACAAGGAGTGAAGCCAAGCAGTATGGAAAGGGTCCTCTGTCTGAGCAGCTGTCTGTTGTGAGTGGGGCACGGCGGGCTAAGTTCTTCTATCTCCTTCTAGGAACAAAATCCTGAAAGCATTATCTCTGCATGATTGATCAGGGTCTGCTGTTAAAGTTGTCTGTGCAGAACAATGTCAAAGCAGAGTTGTCCTTTAAGCATTGCTAGCAGCCATCCAAAGTATGGGCGCCAAGGTGAATTGATGCTCAAGTGCTCTGTGTAACAGTAGGTCTTTTTCTTGAGCGGGTTTCTTGGGGAAGGCAAGTGGTGAAAGTTGGCCTAGGCTTAGCAAGGGACTGGCAACTGGTGAGGCCAAGATGCCATGTGAGGATGGTGTTTGTGAAGATGTTTGAAGATGCTACAAAGCAGAGAAAGGCAAAATGTTGTAATGAAGAAGTGAAGCAAGCAGAGCCTAAGGTTCCTGGATGCTTTAGAAAGTCACTAGATTGGTTGCAACCTGAAGAAATAGTTGCAGAGGAAGAAAGTAAAGAGCCTGCCGTGACCCAGATTCCAACCAGGGTTGCTGCAGCCATAACGCAGAGTACTAACCACTATACGATCACGGCATGTTAAACGAGCCAGGTAGGAGTCGAACCTACAATCTTCTGATCCGTAGTCAGACGCGTTATCCATTGCGCCACTAGCCCTACTGCTGACATACGTATAGCAAGTTTTTCTTGCGGCCGCAAGGAGACTGGGCCTCGTTGAAGTGCCCTATTCCACTGAACGTCTTCTGTAGTGAGAACTTCTTTGAGAGATAATCTCTATAAAAATGTCATGAATTTGCTCTCTCTGAGTCCAGATATTCACAATGCTGTTCTAAAAGCTTGAAGAAGGTTGCAAGAGGAGTGCAGAAAGCAGCCTGCCGTAAACCGTATTCACACCAGGTTGCTTGCAGCCACAACAAAGAGTACTAGCCACTATAGGATCAGGGCACATTTTGTATGCTAGTCCCGGAGTTATTCACACATTTCTTAAGCTGTTGTTGTTGCAGCCGCACCGAGTGTAGTTAGTGTTAACGGGAAAGTTGCTGGGTGAAGACAAGGAGTGAAGCCAAGCAGTATGGAAAGGGTCTTCTGTCTGAGCAGCTGTCTGTTGTGAGTGGGGCACGGCAGGCTAAGTTCTTCTATCTCCTTCTAGGAGCAAAATCCTCAAAGCATTATCTCTGCATGATTGATCAGGGTCTGCTGTTAAAGTTGTCTGTGCAGAACAATGTCAAAGCAGAGTTGTCCTTTAAGCATTGCTAGCAGCCATCCAAAGTATGGGCGCCAAGGTGAATTGATGCTCAAGTGCTCTGTGTAACATAGGTCTTTTCCTTGTGCGGGTTTCTTGGGGAAGGCAAGTGGTGAAAGTTGGCCTAGGCTTAGCAAGGGACTGGCAACTGGTGAGGCCAAGATGCCATGTGAGGATGGTGTTTGTGAAGATGTTTGAAGATGCTACAAAGCAGAGAAAGGCAAAATGTTGTAATGAAGAAGTGAAGCAAGCAGAGCCTAAGGTTCCTGGATGCTTTAGAAAGTCACTAGATTGGTTGCAACCTGAAGAAATAGTTGCAGAGGAAGAAAGTAAAGAGCCTGCCGTGACCCGGATTCGAACCGGGGTTACTGCGGCCACAACGCAGAGTACTAACCACTATACGATCACGGCATGTTAATCGAGCCAGGTAGGAGCCGAACCTACAATCTTCTGATCCGTAGTCAGACGCGTTATCCATTGCGCCACTGGCCCTACTGCTGACATACGTATAGCAAGTTTTTCTTGCGGCCGCAAGGAGACCGGGCCTCGTTGAAGTGCCCTATTCCACTGAACGTCTTTTGTAGCGAGAACTTCTTTGAGAGATAATCTCTATAAAAATGTCATGAATTTGCTCTCTCTGAGTCCAGATATTCACAATGCTGTTCTAAAAGCTTGAAGAAGGTTGCAAGAGGAGTGCAGAAAGCAGCCTGCCGTAAACCGTATTCACACCAGGTTGCTTGCAGCCATAACAAAGAGTACTAGCCACTATAGGATCAGGGCACATTTTGTATGCTAGTCCCGGAGTTATTCACACATTTCTTAAGCTGTTGTTGTTGCAGCCACACCGAGTGTAGTTAGTGTTAACGGGAAAGTTGCTGGGTGAAGACAAGGAGTGAAGCCAAGCAGTATGGAAAGGGTCCTCTGTCTGAGCAGCTGTCTGTTGTGAGTGGGGCACGGCAGGCTAAGTTCTTCTATCTCCTTCTAGGAGCAAAATCCTCAAAGCATTATCTCTGCATGATTGATCAGGGTCTGCTGTTAAAGTTGTCTGTGCAGAACAATGTCAAAGCAGAGTTGTCCTTTAAGCATTGCTAGCAGCCATCCAAAGTATGGGCGCCAAGGTGAATTGATGCTCAAGTGCTCTGTGTAACATAGGTCTTTTTCTTGTGCGGGTTTCTTGGGGAAGGCAAGTGGTGAAAGTTGGCCTAGGCTTAGCAAGGGACTGGCAACTGGTGAGGCCAAGATGCCATGTGAGGATGGTGTTTGTGAGGATGTTTGAAGATGCTACAAAGCAGAGAAAGGCAAAATGTTGTAATGAAGAAGTGAAGCAAGCAGAGCCGAAGGTTCCTGGATGCTTTAGAAAGTCACTAGATTGATTGCAACCTGAAGAAATAGTTGCAGAGGAAGAAAGTAAAGAGCCTGCCGTGACCCAGATTCGAACCGGGGTTGCTGCGGCCACAACGCAGAGTACTAACCACTATACGATCACGGCATGTTAATCGAGCCAGGTAGGAGTCGAACCTACAATCTTCTGATCCGTAGTCAGCCGCGTTATCCATTGCGCCACTGGCCCTACTGCTGACATACGTATAGCAAGTTTTTCTTGCGGCCGCAAGGAGACCGGGCCTCGTTGAAGTGCCCTATTCCACTGAACGTCTTCTGTAGCGAGAACTTCTTTGAGAGATAATCTCTATAAAAATGTCATGAATTTGCTCTCTCTGAGTCCAGATATTCACAATGCTGTTCTAAAAGCTTGAAGAAGGTTGCAAGAGGAGTGCAGAAAGCAGCCTGCCGTAAACCGTATTCACACCAGGTTGCTTGCAGCCACAACAAAGAGTACTAGCCACTATAGGATCAGGGCACATTTTGTATGCTAGTCCCGGAGTTATTCACACATTTCTTAAGCTGTTGTTGTTGCAGCCGCACCGAGTGTAGTTAGTGTTAACGGGAAAGTTGCTGGGTGAAGACAAGGAGTGAAGCCAAGCAGTATGGAAAGGGTCCTCTGTCTGAGCAGCTGTCTGTTCTGAGTGGGGCACGGCAGGCTAAGTTCTTCTATCTCCTTCTAGGAGCAAAATCCTCAAAGCATTATCTCTGCATGATTGATCAGGGTCTGCTGTTAAAGTTGTCTGTGCAGAACAATGTCAAAGCAGAGTTGTCCTTTAAGCATTGCTAGCAGCCATCCAAAGTATGGGCGCCAAGGTGAATTGATGCTCAAGTGCTCTGTGTAACATAGGTCTTTTTCTTGTGCGGGTTTCTTGGGGAAGGCAAGTGGTGAAAGTTGGCCTAGGCTTAGCAAGGGACTGGCAACTGGTGAGGCCAAGATGCCATGTGAGGATGGTGTTTGTGAAGATGTTTGAAGATGCTACAAAGCAGAGAAAGGCAAAATGTTGTAATGAAGAAGTGAAGCAAGCAGAGCCTAAGGTTCCTGGATGCTTTAGAAAGTCACTAGATTGGTTGCAACCTGAAGAAATAGTTGCAGAGGAAGAAAGTAAAGAGCCTGCCGTGACCCAGATTCAAACCGGGGTTGCTGCGGCCACAACGCAGAGTACTAACCACTATACGATCACAGCATGTTAATCGAGCCAGGTAGGAGTCGAACCTACAATCTTCTGATCCGTAGTCAGAAGCGTTATCCATTGCGCCACTGGCACTACTGCTGACATACGTATAGCAAGTTTTTCTTGCGGCCGCAAGGAGACCGGGCCTCGTTGAAGTGCCCTATTCCACTGAACGTCTTCTGTAGCGAGAACTTCTTTGAGAGATAATCTCTATAAAAATGTCATGAATTTGCTCTCTCTGAGTCCAGATATTCACAATGCTGTTCTAAAAGCTTGAAGAAGGTTGCAAGAGGAGTGCAGAAAGCAGCCTGCCGTAAACCGTATTCACACCAGGTTGCTTGCAGCCACAACAAAGAGTACTAGCCACTATAGGATCAGGGCACATTTTGTATGCTAGTCCCGGAGTTATTCACACATTTCTTAAGCTGTTGTTGTTGCAGCCGCACCGAGTGTAGTTAGTGTTAACGGGAAAGTTGCTGGGTGAAGACAAGGAGTGAAGCCAAGCAGTATGGAAAGGGTCCTCTGTCTGAGCAGCTGTCTGTTGTGAGTGGGGCACGGCGGGCTAAGTTCTTCTATCTCCTTCTAGGAACAAAATCCTGAAAGCATTATCTCTGCATGATTGATCAGGGTCTGCTGTTAAAGTTGTCTGTGCAGAACAATGTCAAAGCAGAGTTGTCCTTTAAGCATTGCTAGCAGCCATCCAAAGTATGGGCGCCAAGGTGAATTGATGCTCAAGTGCTCTGTGTAACAGTAGGTCTTTTTCTTGAGCGGGTTTCTTGGGGAAGGCAAGTGGTGAAAGTTGGCCTAGGCTTAGCAAGGGACTGGCAACTGGTGAGGCCAAGATGCCATGTGAGGATGGTGTTTGTGAAGATGTTTGAAGATGCTACAAAGCAGAGAAAGGCAAAATGTTGTAATGAAGAAGTGAAGCAAGCAGAGCCTAAGGTTCCTGGATGCTTTAGAAAGTCACTAGATTGGTTGCAACCTGAAGAAATAGTTGCAGAGGAAGAAAGTAAAGAGCCTGCCGTGACCCAGATTCCAACCAGGGTTGCTGCAGCCATAACGCAGAGTACTAACCACTATACGATCACGGCATGTTAAACGAGCCAGGTAGGAGTCGAACCTACAATCTTCTGATCCGTAGTCAGACGCGTTATCCATTGCGCCACTAGCCCTACTGCTGACATACGTATAGCAAGTTTTTCTTGCGGCCGCAAGGAGACTGGGCCTCGTTGAAGTGCCCTATTCCACTGAACGTCTTCTGTAGTGAGAACTTCTTTGAGAGATAATCTCTATAAAAATGTCATGAATTTGCTCTCTCTGAGTCCAGATATTCACAATGCTGTTCTAAAAGCTTGAAGAAGGTTGCAAGAGGAGTGCAGAAAGCAGCCTGCCGTAAACCGTATTCACACCAGGTTGCTTGCAGCCACAACAAAGAGTACTAGCCACTATAGGATCAGGGCACATTTTGTATGCTAGTCCCGGAGTTATTCACACATTTCTTAAGCTGTTGTTGTTGCAGCCGCACCGAGTGTAGTTAGTGTTAACGGGAAAGTTGCTGGGTGAAGACAAGGAGTGAAGCCAAGCAGTATGGAAAGGGTCCTCTGTCTGAGCAGCTGTCTGTTGTGAGTGGGGCACGGCAGGCTAAGTTCTTCTATCTCCTTCTAGGAGCAAAATCCTCAAAGCATTATCTCTGCATGATTGATCAGGGTCTGCTGTTAAAGTTGTCTGTGCAGAACAATGTCAAAGCAGAGTTGTCCTTTAAGCATTGCTAGCAGCCATCCAAAGTATGGGCGCCAAGGTGAATTGATGCTCAAGTGCTCTGTGTAACATAGGTCTTTTCCTTGTGCGGGTTTCTTGGGGAAGGCAAGTGGTGAAAGTTGGCCTAGGCTTAGCAAGGGACTGGCAACTGGTGAGGCCAAGATGCCATGTGAGGATGGTGTTTGTGAAGATGTTTGAAGATGCTACAAAGCAGAGAAAGGCAAAATGTTGTAATGAAGAAGTGAAGCAAGCAGAGCCTAAGGTTCCTGGATGCTTTAGAAAGTCACTAGATTGGTTGCAACCTGAAGAAATAGTTGCAGAGGAAGAAAGTAAAGAGCCTGCCGTGACCCGGATTCGAACCGGGGTTGCTGCGGCCACAACGCAGAGTACTAACCACTATACGATCACGGCATGTTAATCGAGCCAGGTAGGAGCCGAACCTACAATCTTCTGATCCGTAGTCAGACGCGTTATCCATTGCGCCACTGGCCCTACTGCTGACATACGTATAGCAAGTTTTTCTTGCGGCCGCAAGGAGACCGGGCCTCGTTGAAGTGCCCTATTCCACTGAACGTCTTTTGTAGCGAGAACTTCTTTGAGAGATAATCTCTATAAAAATGTCATGAATTTGCTCTCTCTGAGTCCAGATATTCACAATGCTGTTCTAAAAGCTTGAAGAAGGTTGCAAGAGGAGTGCAGAAAGCAGCCTGCCGTAAACCGTATTCACACCAGGTTGCTTGCAGCCATAACAAAGAGTACTAGCCACTATAGGATCAGGGCACATTTTGTATGCTAGTCCCGGAGTTATTCACACATTTCTTAAGCTGTTGTTGTTGCAGCCACACCGAGTGTAGTTAGTGTTAACGGGAAAGTTGCTGGGTGAAGACAAGGAGTGAAGCCAAGCAGTATGGAAAGGGTCCTCTGTCTGAGCAGCTGTCTGTTGTGAGTGGGGCACGGCAGGCTAAGTTCTTCTATCTCCTTCTAGGAGCAAAATCCTCAAAGCATTATCTCTGCATGATTGATCAGGGTCTGCTGTTAAAGTTGTCTGTGCAGAACAATGTCAAAGCAGAGTTGTCCTTTAAGCATTGCTAGCAGCCATCCAAAGTATGGGCGCCAAGGTGAATTGATGCTCAAGTGCTCTGTGTAACATAGGTCTTTTTCTTGTGCGGGTTTCTTGGGGAAGGCAAGTGGTGAAAGTTGGCCTAGGCTTAGCAAGGGACTGGCAACTGGTGAGGCCAAGATGCCATGTGAGGATGGTGTTTGTGAGGATGTTTGAAGATGCTACAAAGCAGAGAAAGGCAAAATGTTGTAATGAAGAAGTGAAGCAAGCAGAGCCGAAGGTTCCTGGATGCTTTAGAAAGTCACTAGATTGATTGCAACCTGAAGAAATAGTTGCAGAGGAAGAAAGTAAAGAGCCTGCCGTGACCCAGATTCGAACCGGGGTTGCTGCGGCCACAACACAGAGTACTAACCACTATACGATCACGGCATGTTAATCGAGCCAGGTAGGAGTCGAACCTACAATCTTCTGATCCGTAGTCAGACGCGTTATCCATTGCGCCACTGGCCCTACTGCTGACATACGTATAGCAAGTTTTTCTTGCGGCCGCAAGGAGACCGGGCCTCGTTGAAGTGCCCTATTCCACTGAACGTCTTCTGTAGCGAGAACTTCTTTGAGAGATAATCTCTATAAAAATGTCATGAATTTGCTCTCTCTGAGTCCAGATATTCACAATGCTGTTCTAAAAGCTTGAAGAAGGTTGCAAGAGGAGTGCAGAAAGCAGCCTGCCGTAAACCGTATTCACACCAGGTTGCTTGCAGCCATAACAAAGAGTACTAGCCACTATAGGATCAGGGCACATTTTGTATGCTAGTCCCGGAGTTATTCACACATTTCTTAAGCTGTTGTTGTTGCAGCCACACCGAGTGTAGTTAGTGTTAACGGGAAAGTTGCTGGGTGAAGACAAGGAGTGAAGCCAAGCAGTATGGAAAGGGTCCTCTGTCTGAGCAGCTGTCTGTTCTGAGTGGGGCACGGCAGGCTAAGTTCTTCTATCTCCTTCTAGGAGCAAAATCCTCAAAGCATTATCTCTGCATGATTGATCAGGGTCTGCTGTTAAAGTTGTCTGTGCAGAACAATGTCAAAGCAGAGTTGTCCTTTAAGCATTGCTAGCAGCCATCCAAAGTATGGGCGCCAAGGTGAATTGATGCTCAAGTGCTCTGTGTAACATAGGTCTTTTTCTTGTGCGGGTTTCTTGGGGAAGGCAAGTGGTGAAAGTTGGCCTAGGCTTAGCAAGGGACTGGCAACTGGTGAGGCCAAGATGCCATGTGAGGATGGTGTTTGTGAAGATGTTTGAAGATGCTACAAAGCAGAGAAAGGCAAAATGTTGTAATGAAGAAGTGAAGCAAGCAGAGCCTAAGGTTCCTGGATGCTTTAGAAAGTCACTAGATTGGTTGCAACCTGAAGAAATAGTTGCAGAGGAAGAAAGTAAAGAGCCTGCCGTGACCCAGATTCAAACCGGGGTTGCTGCGGCCACAACGCAGAGTACTAACCACTATACGATCACAGCATGTTAATCGAGCCAGGTAGGAGTCGAACCTACAATCTTCTGATCCGTAGTCAGAAGCGTTATCCATTGCGCCACTGGCACTACTGCTGACATACGTATAGCAAGTTTTTCTTGCGGCCGCAAGGAGACCGGGCCTCGTTGAAGTGCCCTATTCCACTGAACGTCTTCTGTAGCGAGAACTTCTTTGAGAGATAATCTCTATAAAAATGTCATGAATTTGCTCTCTCTGAGTCCAGATATTCACAATGCTGTTCTAAAAGCTTGAAGAAGGTTGCAAGAGGAGTGCAGAAAGCAGCCTGCCGTAAACCGTATTCACACCAGGTTGCTTGCAGCCACAACAAAGAGTACTAGCCACTATAGGATCAGGGCACATTTTGTATGCTAGTCCCGGAGTTATTCACACATTTCTTAAGCTGTTGTTGTTGCAGCCGCACCGAGTGTAGTTAGTGTTAACGGGAAAGTTGCTGGGTGAAGACAAGGAGTGAAGCCAAGCAGTATGGAAAGGGTCCTCTGTCTGAGCAGCTGTCTGTTGTGAGTGGGGCACGGCGGGCTAAGTTCTTCTATCTCCTTCTAGGAACAAAATCCTGAAAGCATTATCTCTGCATGATTGATCAGGGTCTGCTGTTAAAGTTGTCTGTGCAGAACAATGTCAAAGCAGAGTTGTCCCTTAAGCATTGCTAGCAGCCATCCAAAGTATGGGCGCCAAGGTGAATTGATGCTCAAGTGCTCTGTGTAACAGTAGGTCTTTTTCTTGAGCGGGTTTCTTGGGGAAGGCAAGTGGTGAAAGTTGGCCTAGGCTTAGCAAGGGACTGGCAACTGGTGAGGCCAAGATGCCATGTGAGGATGGTGTTTGTGAAGATGTTTGAAGATGCTACAAAGCAGAGAAAGGCAAAATGTTGTAATGAAGAAGTGAAGCAAGCAGAGCCTAAGGTTCCTGGATGCTTTAGAAAGTCACTAGATTGGTTGCAACCTGAAGAAATAGTTGCAGAGGAAGAAAGTAAAGAGCCTGCCGTGACCCAGATTCCAACCAGGGTTGCTGCAGCCATAACGCAGAGTACTAACCACTATACGATCACGGCATGTTAAACGAGCCAGGTAGGAGTCGAACCTACAATCTTCTGATCCGTAGTCAGACGCGTTATCCATTGCGCCACTAGCCCTACTGCTGACATACGTATAGCAAGTTTTTCTTGCGGCCGCAAGGAGACTGGGCCTCGTTGAAGTGCCCTATTCCACTGAACGTCTTCTGTAGTGAGAACTTCTTTGAGAGATAATCTCTATAAAAATGTCATGAATTTGCTCTCTCTGAGTCCAGATATTCACAATGCTGTTCTAAAAGCTTGAAGAAGGTTGCAAGAGGAGTGCAGAAAGCAGCCTGCCGTAAACCGTATTCACACCAGGTTGCTTGCAGCCACAACAAAGAGTACTAGCCACTATAGGATCAGGGCACATTTTGTATGCTAGTCCCGGAGTTATTCACACATTTCTTAAGCTGTTGTTGTTGCAGCCGCACCGAGTGTAGTTAGTGTTAACGGGAAAGTTGCTGGGTGAAGACAAGGAGTGAAGCCAAGCAGTATGGAAAGGGTCCTCTGTCTGAGCAGCTGTCTGTTGTGAGTGGGGCACGGCAGGCTAAGTTCTTCTATCTCCTTCTAGGAGCAAAATCCTCAAAGCATTATCTCTGCATGATTGATCAGGGTCTGCTGTTAAAGTTGTCTGTGCAGAACAATGTCAAAGCAGAGTTGTCCTTTAAGCATTGCTAGCAGCCATCCAAAGTATGGGCGCCAAGGTGAATTGATGCTCAAGTGCTCTGTGTAACATAGGTCTTTTCCTTGTGCGGGTTTCTTGGGGAAGGCAAGTGGTGAAAGTTGGCCTAGGCTTAGCAAGGGACTGGCAACTGGTGAGGCCAAGATGCCATGTGAGGATGGTGTTTGTGAAGATGTTTGAAGATGCTACAAAGCAGAGAAAGGCAAAATGTTGTAATGAAGAAGTGAAGCAAGCAGAGCCTAAGGTTCCTGGATGCTTTAGAAAGTCACTAGATTGGTTGCAACCTGAAGAAATAGTTGCAGAGGAAGAAAGTAAAGAGCCTGCCGTGACCCGGATTCGAACCGGGGTTGCTGCGGCCACAACGCAGAGTACTAACCACTATACGATCACAGCATGTTAATCGAGCAAGGTAGGAGCCGAACCTACAATCTTCTGATCCGTAGTCAGACGCGTTATCCATTGCGCCACTGGCCCTACTGCTGACATACGTATAGCAAGTTTTTCTTGCGGCCGCAAGGAGACCGGGCCTCGTTGAAGTGCCCTATTCCACTGAACGTCTTTTGTAGCGAGAACTTCTTTGAGAGATAATCTCTATAAAAATGTCATGAATTTGCTCTCTCTGAGTCCAGATATTCACAATGCTGTTCTAAAAGCTTGAAGAAGGTTGCAAGAGGAGTGCAGAAAGCAGCCTGCCGTAAACCGTATTCACACCAGGTTGCTTGCAGCCATAACAAAGAGTACTAGCCACTATAGGATCAGGGCACATTTTGTATGCTAGTCCCGGAGTTATTCACACATTTCTTAAGCTGTTGTTGTTGCAGCCACACCGAGTGTAGTTAGTGTTAACGGGAAAGTTGCTGGGTGAAGACAAGGAGTGAAGCCAAGCAGTATGGAAAGGGTCCTCTGTCTGAGCAGCTGTCTGTTGTGAGTGGGGCACGGCAGGCTAAGTTCTTCTATCTCCTTCTAGGAGCAAAATCCTCAAAGCATTATCTCTGCATGATTGATCAGGGTCTGCTGTTAAAGTTGTCTGTGCAGAACAATGTCAAAGCAGAGTTGTCCTTTAAGCATTGCTAGCAGCCATCCAAAGTATGGGCGCCAAGGTGAATTGATGCTCAAGTGCTCTGTGTAACATAGGTCTTTTTCTTGTGCGGGTTTCTTGGGGAAGGCAAGTGGTGAAAGTTGGCCTAGGCTTAGCAAGGGACTGGCAACTGGTGAGGCCAAGATGCCATGTGAGGATGGTGTTTGTGAGGATGTTTGAAGATGCTACAAAGCAGAGAAAGGCAAAATGTTGTAATGAAGAAGTGAAGCAAGCAGAGCCGAAGGTTCCTGGATGCTTTAGAAAGTCACTAGATTGATTGCAACCTGAAGAAATAGTTGCAGAGGAAGAAAGTAAAGAGCCTGCCGTGACCAAGATTCGAACCGGGGTTGCTGCGGCCACAACGCAGAGTACTAACCACTATACGATCACGGCATGTTAATCGAGCCAGGTAGGAGTCGAACCTACAATCTTCTGATCCGTAGTCAGACGCGTTATCCATTGCGCCACTGGCCCTACTGCTGACATTCGTATAGCAAGTTTTTCTTGCGGCCGCAAGGAGACCGGGCCTCGTTGAAGTGCCCTATTCCACTGAACGTCTTCTGTAGCGAGAACTTCTTTGAGAGATAATCTCTATAAAAATGTCATGAATTTGCTCTCTCTGAGTCCAGATATTCACAATGCTGTTCTAAAAGCTTGAAGAAGGTTGCAAGAGGAGTGCAGAAAGCAGCCTGCCGTAAACCGTATTCACACCAGGTTGCTTGCAGCCACAACAAAGAGTACTAGCCACTATAGGATCAGGGCACATTTTGTATGCTAGTCCCGGAGTTATTCACACATTTCTTAAGCTGTTGTTGTTGCAGCCGCACCGAGTGTAGTTAGTGTTAACGGGAAAGTTGCTGGGTGAAGACAAGGAGTGAAGCCAAGCAGTATGGAAAGGGTCCTCTGTCTGAGCAGCTGTCTGTTGTGAGTGGGGCACGGCGGGCTAAGTTCTTCTATCTCCTTCTAGGAACAAAATCCTGAAAGCATTATCTCTGCATGATTGATCAGGGTCTGCTGTTAAAGTTGTCTGTGCAGAACAATGTCAAAGCAGAGTTGTCCTTTAAGCATTGCTAGCAGCCATCCAAAGTATGGGCGCCAAGGTGAATTGATGCTCAAGTGCTCTGTGTAACAGTAGGTCTTTTTCTTGAGCGGGTTTCTTGGGGAAGGCAAGTGGTGAAAGTTGGCCTAGGCTTAGCAAGGGACTGGCAACTGGTGAGGCCAAGATGCCATGTGAGGATGGTGTTTGTGAAGATGTTTGAAGATGCTACAAAGCAGAGAAAGGCAAAATGTTGTAATGAAGAAGTGAAGCAAGCAGAGCCTAAGGTTCCTGGATGCTTTAGAAAGTCACTAGATTGGTTGCAACCTGAAGAAATAGTTGCAGAGGAAGAAAGTAAAGAGCCTGCCGTGACCCAGATTCAAACCAGGGTTGCTGCAGCCATAACGCAGAGTACTAACCACTATACGATCACGGCATGTTAAACGAGCCAGGTAGGAGTCAAACCTACAATCTTCTAATCCGTAGTCAAACGCGTTATCCATTGCGCCACTGGCCCTACTGCTGACATACGTATAGCAAGTTTTTCTTGCGGCCGCAAGGAGACTGGGCCTCGTTGAAGTGCCCTATTCCACTGAACGTCTTCTGTAGCGAGAACTTCTTTGAGAGATAATCTCTATAAAAATGTCATGAATTTGCTCTCTCTGAGTCCAGATATTCACAATGCTGTTCTAAAAGCTTGAAGAAGGTTGCAAGAGGAGTGCAGAAAGCAGCCTGCCGTAAACCGTATTCACACCAGGTTGCTTGCAGCCACAACAAAGAGTACTAGCCACTATAGGATCAGGGCACATTTTGTATGCTAGTCCCGGAGTTATTCACACATTTCTTAAGCTGTTGTTGTTGCAGCCGCACCGAGTGTAGTTAGTGTTAACGGGAAAGTTGCTGGGTGAAGACAAGGAGTGAAGCCAAGCAGTATGGAAAGGGTCCTCTGTCTGAGCAGCTGTCTGTTGTGAGTGGGGCACGGCAGGCTAAGTTCTTCTATCTCCTTCTAGGAGCAAAATCCTCAAAGCATTATCTCTGCATGATTGATCAGGGTCTGCTGTTAAAGTTGTCTGTGCAGAACAATGTCAAAGCAGAGTTGTCCTTTAAGCATTGCTAGCAGCCATCCAAAGTATGGGCGCCAAGGTGAATTGATGCTCAAGTGCTCTGTGTAACATAGGTCTTTTTCTTGTGCGGGTTTCTTGGGGAAGGCAAGTGGTGAAAGTTGGCCTAGGCTTAGCAAGGGACTGGCAACTGGTGAGGCCAAGATGCCATGTGAGGATGGTGTTTGTGAAGATGTTTGAAGATGCTACAAAGCAGAGAAAGGCAAAATGTTGTAATGAAGAAGTGAAGCAAGCAGAGCCTAAGGTTCCTGGATGCTTTAGAAAGTCACTAGATTGGTTGCAACCTGAAGAAATAGTTGCAGAGGAAGAAAGTAAAGAGCCTGCCGTGACCCGGATTCGAACCGGGGTTGCTACGGCCACAACGCAGAGTACTAACCACTATACGATCACGGCATGTTAATCAAGCCAGGTAGGAGTCGAACCTACAATCTTCTGATCCATAGTCAGACGCGTTATCCATTGCGCCACTGGCCCTACTGCTGACATACGTATAGCAAGTTTTTCTTGCGGCCGCAAGGAGACCGGGCCTCGTTGAAGTGCCCTATTCCACTGAACGTCTTCTGTAGCGAGAACTTCTTTGAGAGATAATCTCTATAAAAATGTCATGAATTTGCTCTCTCTGAGTCCAGATATTCACAATGCTGTTCTAAAAGCTTGAAGAAGGTTGCAAGAGGAGTGCAGAAAGCAGCCTGCCGTAAACCGTATTCACACCAGGTTGCTTGCAGCCATAACAAAGAGTACTAGCCACTATAGGATCAGGGCACATTTTGTATGCTAGTCCCGGAGTTATTCACACATTTCTTAAGCTGTTGTTGTTGCAGCCGCACCGAGTGTAGTTAGTGTTAACGGGAAAGTTGCTGGGTGAAGACAAGGAGTGAAGCCAAGCAGTATGGAAAGGGTCCTCTGTCTGAGCAGCTGTCTGTTGTGAGTGGGGCACGGCAGGCTAAGTTCTTCTATCTCCTTCTAGGAGCAAAATCCTCAAAGCATTATCTCTGCATGATTGATCAGGGTCTGCTGTTAAAGTTGTCTGTGCAGAACAATGTCAAAGCAGAGTTGTCCTTTAAGCATTGCTAGAAGCCATCCAAAGTATGGGCGCCAAGGTGAATTGATGCTCAAGTGCTCTGTGTAACAGTAGGTCTTTTTCTTGTGCAGGTTTCTTGGGGAAGGCAAGTGGTGAAAGTTGGCCTAGGCTTAGCAAGGGACTGGCAACTGGTGAGGCCAAGATGCCATATGAGGATGGTGTTTGTGAAGATGTTTGAAGATGCTACAAAGCAGAGAAAGGCAAAATGTTGTAATGAAGAAGTGAAGCAAGCAGAGCCTAAGGTTCCTGGATGCATTCGAAAGTCACTAGATTGGTTGCAACCTGAAGAAATAGTTGCAGAGGAAGAAAGTAAAGAGCCTGCCGTGACCCGGATTCAAACCGGGGTTGCTGCAGCCACAACGCAGAGTACTAACCACTATACGATCACGGCACATTAAACGAGCCAGGTAGGAGTCGAACCTACAATCTTCTGATCCGTAGTCAGAAGCGTTATCTATTGCGCCACTGGCCCTACTGCTGACATTTGTATAGCAAGTTTTTCTTGCGGCCACAAGGAGACCGGGCCTCGTTGAAGTGCCCTATTTCACTGAACGTCTTCTGTAGCGAGAACTTCTTTGAGAGATAATCTCTATAAAAATGTCATGAATTTGCTCTCTCTGAGTCCAGATATTCACAATGCTGTTCTAAAAGCTTGAAGAAGGTTGCAAGAGGAGTGCAGAAAGCAGCCTGCCGTAAACCGTATTCACACCAGGTTGCTTGCAGCCACAACAAAGAGTACTAGCCACTATAGGATCAGGGCACATTTTGTATGCTAGTCCCGGAGTTATTCACACATTTCTTAAGCTGTTGTTGTTGCAGCCGCACCGAGTGTAGTTAGTGTTAACGGGAAAGTTGCTGGGTGAAGACAAGGAGTGAAGCCAAGCAGTATGGAAAGGGTCCTCTGTCTGAGCAGCTGTCTGTTGTGAGTGGGGCACGGCAGGCTAAGTTCTTCTATCTCCTTCTAGGAGCAAAATCCTCAAAGCATTATCTCTGCATGATTGATCAGGGTCTGCTGTTAAAGTTGTCTGTGCAGAACAATGTCAAAGCAGAGTTGTCCTTTAAGCATTGCTAGCAGCCATTCAAAGTATGGGCGCCAAGGTGAATTGATGCTCAAGTGCTCTGTGTAACATAGGTCTTTTTCTTGTGCGGGTTTCTTGGGGAAGGCAAGTGGTGAAAGTTGGCCTAGGCTTAGCAAGGGACTGGCAACTGGTGAGGCCAAGATGCCATGTGAGGATGGTGTTTGTGAAGATGTTTGAAGATGCTACAAAGCAGAGAAAGGCAAAATGTTGTAATGAAGAAGTGAAGCAAGCAGAGCCGAAGGTTCCTGGATGCTTTAGAAAGTCACTAGATTGGTTGCAACCTGAAGAAATAGTTGCAGAGGAAGAAAGTAAAGAGCCTGCCGTGACTCAGATTCAAACCGGGGTTGCTGCGGCCACAACGCAGAGTACTAACCACTATACGATCACGGCATGTTAATCGAGCCAGGTAGGAGTCGAACCTACAATCTTCTGATCCGTAGTCAGACGCGTTATCCATTGCGCCACTGGCCCTACTGCTGACATGTGTATAGCAAGTTTTTCTTGCGGCCGCAAGGAGACCGGGCCTCGTTGAAGTGCCCTATTCCACTGAACGTCTTCTGTAGCGAGAACTTCTTTGAGAGATAATCTCTATAAAAATGTCATGAATTTGCTCTCTCTGAGTCCAGATATTCACAATGCTGTTCTAAAAGCTTGAAGAAGGTTGCAAGAGGAGTGCAGAAAGCAGCCTGCCGTAAACCGTATTCACACCAGGTTGCTTGCAGCCACAACAAAGAGTACTAGCCACTATAGGATCAGGGCACATTTTGTATGCTAGTCCCGGAGTTATTCACACATTTCTTAAGCTGTAGTTGTTGCAGCCGCACCGAGTGTAGTTAGTGTTAACGGGAAAGTTGCTGGGTGAAGACAAGGAGTGAAGCCAAGCAGTATGGAAAGGGTCCTCTGTCTGAGCAGCTGTCTGTTGTGAGTGGGGCACGGCGGGCTAAGTTCTTCTATCTCCTTCTAGGAACAAAATCCTGAAAGCATTATCTCTGCATGATTGATCAGGGTCTGCTGTTAAAGTTGTCTGTGCAGAACAATGTCAAAGCAGAGTTGTCCTTTAAGCATTGCTAGCAGCCATCCAAAGTATGGGCGCCAAGGTGAATTGATGCTCAAGTGCTCTGTGTAACAGTAGGTCTTTTTCTTGAGCGGGTTTCTTGGGGAAGGCAAGTGGTGAAAGTTGGCCTAGGCTTAGCAAGGGACTGGCAACTGGTGAGGCCAAGATGCCATGTGAGGATGGTGTTTGTGAAGATGTTTGAAGATGCTACAAAGCAGAGAAAGGCAAAATGTTGTAATGAAGAAGTGAAGCAAGCAGAGCCTAAGGTTCCTGGATGCTTTAGAAAGTCACTAGATTGGTTGCAACCTGAAGAAATAGTTGCAGAGGAAGAAAGTAAAGAGCCTGCCGTGACCCAGATTCAAACCAGGGTTGCTGCAGCCATAACGCAGAGTACTAACCACTATACAATCACGGCATGTTAAACGAGCCAGGTAGGAGTCGAACCTACAATCTTCTGATCCGTAGTCAAACGCGTTATCCATTGCGCCACTGGCCCTACTGCTGACATACGTATAGCAAGTTTTTCTTGCGGCCGCAAGGAGACCGGGCCTCGTTGAAGTGCCCTATTCCACTGAACGTCTTCTGTAGCGAGAACTTCTTTGAGAGATAATCTCTATAAAAATGTCATGAATTTGCTCTCTCTGAGTCCAGATATTCACAATGCTGTTCTAAAAGCTTGAAGAAGGTTGCAAGAGGAGTGCAGAAAGCAGCCTGCCGTAAACCGTATTCACACCAGGTTGCTTGCAGCCACAACAAAGAGTACTAGCCACTATAGGATCAGGGCACATTTTGTATGCTAGTCCCGGAGTTATTCACACATTTCTTAAGCTGTTGTTGTTGCAGCCGCACCGAGTGTAGTTAGTGTTAACGGGAAAGTTGCTGGGTGAAGACAAGGAGTGAAGCCAAGCAGTATGGAAAGGGTCCTCTGTCTGAGCAGCTGTCTGTTGTGAGTGGGGCACGGCAGGCTAAGTTCTTCTATCTCCTTCTAGGAGCAAAATCCTCAAAGCATTATCTCTGCATGATTGATCAGGGTCTGCTGTTAAAGTTGTCTGTGCAGAACAATGTCAAAGCAGAGTTGTCCTTTAAGCATTGCTAGCAGCCATCCAAAGTATGGGCGCCAAGGTGAATTGATGCTCAAGTGCTCTGTGTAACATAGGTCTTTTCCTTGTGCGGGTTTCTTGGGGAAGGCAAGTGGTGAAAGTTGGCCTAGGCTTAGCAAGGGACTGGCAACTGGTGAGGCCAAGATGCCATGTGAGGATGGTGTTTGTGAAGATGTTTGAAGATGCTACAAAGCAGAGAAAGGCAAAATGTTGTAATGAAGAAGTGAAGCAAGCAGAGCCTAAGGTTCCTGGATGCTTTAGAAAGTCACTAGATTGGTTGCAACCTGAAGAAATAGTTGCAGAGGAAGAAAGTAAAGAGCCTGCCGTGACCCGGATTCAAACCGGGGTTGCTGCGGCCACAACGCAGAGTACTAACCACTATACGATCACAGCATGTTAATCGAGCCAGGTAGGAGTCGAACCTACAATCTTCTGATCCGTAGTCAGACGCGTTATCCATTGCGCCACTGGCCCTACTGCTGACATACGTATAGCAAGTTTTTCTTGCGGCCGCAAGGAGACCGGGCCTCGTTGAAGTGCCCTATTCCACTGAACGTCTTCTGTAGCGAGAACTTCTTTGAGAGATAATCTCTATAAAAATGTCATGAATTTGCTCTCTCTGAGTCCAGATATTCACAATGCTGTTCTAAAAGCTTGAAGAAGGTTGCAAGAGGAGTGCAGAAAGCAGCCTGCCGTAAACCGTATTCACACCAGGTTGCTTGCAGCCATAACAAAGAGTACTAGCCACTATAGGATCAGGGCACATTTTGTATGCTAGTCCCGGAGTTATTCACACATTTCTTAAGCTGTTGTTGTTGCAGCCGCACCGAGTGTAGTTAGTGTTAACGGGAAAGTTGCTGGGTGAAGACAAGGAGTGAAGCCAAGCAGTATGGAAAGGGTCCTCTGTCTGAGCAGCTGTCTGTTGTGAGTGGGGCACGGCAGGCTAAGTTCTTCTATCTCCTTCTAGGAGCAAAATCCTCAAAGCATTATCTCTGCATGATTGATCAGGGTCTGCTGTTAAAGTTGTCTGTGCAGAACAATGTCAAAGCAGAGTTGTCCTTTAAGCATTGCTAGAAGCCATCCAAAGTATGGGCGCCAAGGTGAATTGATGCTCAAGTGCTCTGTGTAACAGTAGGTCTTTTTCTTGTGCAGGTTTCTTGGGGAAGGCAAGTGGTGAAAGTTGGCCTAGGCTTAGCAAGGGACTGGCAACTGGTGAGGCCAAGATGCCGTGTGAGGATGGTGTTTGTGAAGATGTTTGAAGATGCTACAAAGCAGAGAAAGGCAAAATGTTGTAATGAAGAAGTGAAGCAAGCAGAGCCTAAGGTTCCTGGATGCATTCGAAAGTCACTAGATTGGTTGCAACCTGAAGAAATAGTTGCAGAGGAAGAAAGTAAAGAGCCTGCCGTGACCCGGATTCAAACCGGGGTTGCTGCAGCCTCAACGCAGAGTACTAACCACTATACGATCACAGCACATTAAACAAGCCAGGTAGGAGTCGAACCTACAATCTTCTGATCCGTAGTCAGACGCGTTATCCATTGCGCCACTGGCCCTACTGCTGACATTCGTATAGCAAGTTTTTCTTGCGGCCACAAGGAGACCGGGCCTCGTTGAAGTGCCCTATTCCACTGAACGTCTTCTGTAGCGAGAACTTCTTTGAGAGATAATCTCTATAAAAATGTCATGAATTTGCTCTCTCTGAGTCCAGATATTCACAATGCTGTTCTAAAAGCTTGAAGAAGGTTGCAAGAGGAGTGCAGAAAGCAGCCTGCCGTAAACCGTATTCACACCAGGTTGCTTGCAGCCACAACAAAGAGTACTAGCCACTATAGGATCAGGGCACATTTTGTATGCTAGTCCCGGAGTTATTCACACATTTCTTAAGCTGTTGTTGTTGCAGCCGCACCGAGTGTAGTTAGTGTTAACGGGAAAGTTGCTGGGTGAAGACAAGGAGTGAAGCCAAGCAGTATGGAAAGGGTCCTCTGTCTGAGCAGCTGTCTGTTGTGAGTGGGGCACGGCAGGCTAAGTTCTTCTATCTCCTTCTAGGAGCAAAATCCTCAAAGCATTATCTCTGCATGATTGATCAGGGTCTGCTGTTAAAGTTGTCTGTGCAGAACAATGTCAAAGCAGAGTTGTCCTTTAAGCATTGCTAGCAGCCATCCAAAGTATGGGCGCCAAGGTGAATTGATGCTCAAGTGCTCTGTGTAACATAGGTCTTTTTCTTGTGCGGGTTTCTTGGGGAAGGCAAGTGGTGAAAGTTGGCCTAGGCTTAGCAAGGGACTGGCAACTGGTGAGGCCAAGATGCCATGTGAGGATGGTGTTTGTGAAGATGTTTGAAGATGCTACAAAGCAGAGAAAGGCAAAATGTTGTAATGAAGAAGTGAAGCAAGCAGAGCCGAAGGTTCCTGGATGCTTTAGAAAGTCACTAGATTGGTTGCAACCTGAAGAAATAGTTGCAGAGGAAGAAAGTAAAGAGCCTGCCGTGACCCGGATTCGAACCGGGGTTGCTGCGGCCACAACGCAGAGTACTAACCACTATACGATCACGGCATGTTAATCGAGCCAGGTAGGAGTCGAACCTACAATCTTCTGATCCGTAGTCAGATGCATTATCCATTGCGCCACTGGCCCTACTGCTGACATGTGTATAGCAAGTTTTTCTTGCGGCCGCAAGGAGACCGGGCCTCGTTGAAGTGCCCTATTCCACTGAACGTCTTCTGTAGCGAGAACTTCTTTGAGAGATAATCTCTATAAAAATGTCATGAATTTGCTCTCTCTGAGTCCAGATATTCACAATGCTGTTCTAAAAGCTTGAAGAAGGTTGCAAGAGGAGTGCAGAAAGCAGCCTGCCGTAAACCGTATTCACACCAGGTTGCTTGCAGCCATAACAAAGAGTACTAGCCACTATAGGATCAGGGCACATTTTGTATGCTAGTCCCGGAGTTATTCACACATTTCTTAAGCTGTTGTTGTTGCAGCCGCACCGAGTGTAGTTAGTGTTAATGGGAAAGTTGCTGGGTGAAGACAAGGAGTGAAGCCAAGCAGTATGGAAAGGGTCCTCTGTCTGAGCAGCTGTCTGTTGTGAGTGGGGCACGGCAGGCTAAGTTCTTCTATCTCCTTCTAGGAGCAAAATCCTCAAAGCATTATCTCTGCATGATTGATCAGGGTCTGCTGTTAAAGTTGTCTGTGCAGAACAATGTCAAAGCAGAGTTGTCCTTTAAGCATTGCTAGCAGCCATCCAAAGTATGGGCGCCAAGGTGAATTGATGCTCAAGTGCTCTGTGTAACATAGGTCTTTTTCTTGTGCGGGTTTCTTGGGGAAGGCAAGTGGTGAAAGTTGGCCTAGGCTTAGCAAGGGACTGGCAACTGGTGAGGCCAAGATGCCATGTGAGGATGGTGTTTGTGAAGATGTTTGAAGATGCTACAAAGCAGAGAAAGGCAAAATGTTGTAATGAAGAAGTGAAGCAAGCAGAGCCTAAGGTTCCTGGATGCTTTAGAAAGTCACTAGATTGGTTGCAACCTGAAGAAATAGTTGCAGAGGAAGAAAGTAAAGAGCCTGCCGTGACCCGGATTCGAACCGGGGTTGCTGCGGCTACAACGCAGAGTACTAACCACTATACGATCACGGCATGTTAATCGAGCCAGGTAGGAGTCTAACCTACAATCTTCTGATCCGTAGTCAGACGCGTTATCCATTGCGCCACTGGCCCTACTGCTGACATACGTATAGCAAGTTTTTCTTGCGGCCGCAAGGAGACCGGGCCTCGTTGAAGTGCCCTATTCCACTGAACGTCTTCTGTAGCGAGAACTTCTTTGAGAGATAATCTCTATAAAAATGTCATGAATTTGCTCTCTCTGAGTCCAGATATTCACAATGCTGTTCTAAAAGCTTGAAGAAGGTTGCAAGAGGAGTGCAGAAAGCAGCCTGCCGTAAACCGTATTCACACCAGGTTGCTTGCAGCCATAACAAAGAGTACTAGCCACTATAGGATCAGGGCACATTTTGTATGCTAGTCCCGGAGTTATTCACACATTTCTTAAGCTGTTGTTGTTGCAGCCGCACCGAGTGTAGTTAGTGTTAATGGGAAAGTTGCTGGGTGAAGACAAGGAGTGAAGCCAAGCAGTATGGAAAGGGTCCTCTGTCTGAGCAGCTGTCTGTTGTGAGTGGGGCACGGCAGGCTAAGTTCTTCTATCTCCTTCTAGGAGCAAAATCCTCAAAGCATTATCTCTGCATGATTGATCAGGGTCTGCTGTTAAAGTTGTCTGTGCAGAACAATGTCAAAGCAGAGTTGTCCTTTAAGCATTGCTAGCAGCCATCCAAAGTATGGGCGCCAAGGTGAATTGATGCTCAAGTGCTCTGTGTAACATAGGTCTTTTTCTTGTGCGGGTTTCTTGGGGAAGGCAAGTGGTGAAAGTTGGCCTAGGCTTAGCAAGGGACTGGCAACTGGTGAGGCCAAGATGCCATGTGAGGATGGTGTTTGTGAAGATGTTTGAAGATGCTACAAAGCAGAGAAAGGCAAAATGTTGTAATGAAGAAGTGAAGCAAGCAGAGCCTAAGGTTCCTGGATGCTTCAGAAAGTCACTAGATTGGTTGCAACCTGAAGAAATAGTTGCAGAGGAAGAAAGTAAAGAGCCTGCCGTGACCCGGATTCGAACCGGGGTTGCTGCGGCCACAACGCAGAGTACTAACCACTATACGATCACGGCATGTTAATCGAGCCAGGTAGGAGTCTAACCTACAATCTTCTGATCCGTAGTCAGACGCGTTATCCATTGCGCCACTGGCCCTACTGCTGACATACGTATAGCAAGTTTTTCTTGCGGCCGCAAGGAGACCGGGCCTCGTTGAAGTGCCCTATTCCACTGAACGTCTTCTGTAGCGAGAACTTCTTTGAGAGATAATCTCTATAAAAATGTCATGAATTTGCTCTCTCTGGGTCCAGATATTCACAATGCTGTTCTAAAAGCTTGAAGAAGGTTGCAAGAGGAGTGCAGAAAGCAGCCTGCCGTAAACCGTATTCACACCAGGTTGCTTGCAGCCATAACAAAGAGTACTAGCCACTATAGGATCAGGGCACATTTTGTATGCTAGTCCCGGAGTTATTCACACATTTATTAAGCTGTTGTTGTTGCAGCCGCACCGAGTGTAGTTAGTGTTAACGGGAAAGTTGCTGGGTGAAGACAAGGAGTGAAGCCAAGCAGTATGGAAAGGGTCCTCTGTCTGAGCAGCTGTCTGTTGTGAGTGGGGCACGGCAGGCTAAGTTCTTCTATCTCCTTCTAGGAGCAAAATCCTCAAAGCATTATCTCTGCATGATTGATCAGGGTCTGCTGTTAAAGTTGTCTGTGCAGAACAATGTCAAAGCAGAGTTGTCCTTTAAGCATTGCTAGAAGCCATCCAAAGTATGGGCGCCAAGGTGAATTGATGCTCAAGTGCTCTGTGTAACAGTAGGTCTTTTTCTTGTGCAGGTTTCTCGGGGAAGGCAAGTGGTGAAAGTTGGCCTAGGCTTAGCAAGGGACTGGCAACTGGTGAGGCCAAGATGCCATGTGAGGATGGTGTTTGTGAAGAAGTTTGAAGATGCTACAAAGCAGAGAAAGGCAAAATGTTGTAATGAAAAAGTGAAGCAAGCAGAGCCTAAGGTTCCTGGATGCTTTAGAAAGTCACTAGATTGGTTGCAACCTGAAGAAATAGTTGCAGAGGAAGAAAGTAAAGAGCCTGCCGTGACCCAGATTCAAACCAGGGTTGCTGCAGCCATAACGCAGAGTACTAACCACTATACGATCACGGCATGTTAAACGAGCCAGGTAGGAGTCAAACCTACAATCTTCTGATTCGTAGTCAGACGCATAATCCATTGCGCCACTGGCCCTACTGCTGACATACGTATAGCAAGTTTTTCTTGCGGCCGCAAGGAGACTGGGCCTCGTTGAAGTGCCCTATTCCACTGAACGTCTTCTGTAGCGAGAACTTCTTTGAGAGATAATCTCTATAAAAATGTCATGAATTTGCTCTCTCTGAGTCCAGATATTCACAATGCTGTTCTAAAAGCTTGAAGAAGGTTGCAAGAGGAGTGCAGAAAGCAGCCTGCCATAAACCGTATTCACACCAGGTTGCTTGCAGCCACAACAAAGAGTACTAGCCACTATAGGATCAGGGCACATTTTGTATGCTAGTCCCGGAGTTATTCACACATTTCTTAAGCTGTTGTTGTTGCAGCCGCACCGAGTGTAGTTAGTGTTAACGGGAAAGTTGCTGGGTGAAAACAAAGAGTGAAGCCAAGCAGTATGGAAAGGGTCCTCTGTCTGAGCAGCTGTCTGTTGTGAGTGGGACACTGCAGGCTAAGTTCTTCTATCTCCTTCTAGGAGCAAAATCCTCAAAGCATTATCTCTGCATGATTGATCAGGGTCTGCTGTTAAAGTTGTCTGTGCAGAACAATGTCAAAGCAGAGTTGTCCTTTAAGCATTGCTAGCAGCCATCCAGAGTATGGGCGCCAAGGTGAATTGATGCTCAAGTGCTCTGTGTAACAGTAGGTCTTTTTCTTGAGCGGGTTTCTTGGGGAAGGCAAGTGGTGAAAGTTGGCCTAGGCTTAGCAAGGGACTGGCAACTGGTGAGGCCAAGATGCCATGTGAGGATGGTGTTTGTGAAGATGTTTGAAGATGCTACAAAGCAGAGAAAGGCAAAATGTTGTAATGAAGAAGTGAAGCAAGCAGAGCCTAAGGTTCCTGGATGCTTTAGAAAGTCACTAGATTGGTTGCAACCTGAAGAAATAGTTGCAGAGGAAGAAAGTAAAGAGCCTGCCGTGACCCAGATTCAAACCAGGGTTGCTGCAGCCATAACGCAGAGTACTAACCACTATACGATCACGGCATGTTAAACGAGCCAGGTAGGAGTCGAACCTACAATCTTCTGATCCGTAGTCAGACGCGTTATCCATTGCGCCACTGGCCCTACTGCTGACATACGTATAGCAAGTTTTTCTTGCGGCCGCAAGGAGACTGGGCCTCGTTGAAGTGCCCTATTCCACTGAACGTCTTCTGTAGCGAGAACTTCTTTGAGAGATAATCTCTATAAAAATGTCATGAATTTGCTCTCTCTGAGTCCAGATATTCACAATGCTGTTCTAAAAGCTTGAAGAAGGTTGCAAGAGGAGTGCAGAAAGCAGCCTGCCGTAAACCGTATTCACACCAGGTTGCTTGCAGCCACAACAAAGAGTACTAGCCACTATAGGATCAGGGCACATTTTGTATGCTAGTCCCGGAGTTATTCACACATTTCTTAAGCTGTTGTTGTTGCAGCCGCACCGAGTGTAGTTAGTGTTAACGGGAAAGTTGCTGGGTGAAGACAAGGAGTGAAGCCAAGCAGTATGGAAAGGGTCCTCTGTCTGAGCAGCTGTCTGTTGTGAGTGGGGCACGGCAGGCTAAGTTCTTCTATCTCCTTCTAGGAGCAAAATCCTCAAAGCATTATCTCTGCATGATTGATCAGGGTCTGCTGTTAAAGTTGTCTGTGCAGAACAATGTCAAAGCAGAGTTGTCCTTTAAGCATTGCTAGCAGCCATCCAAAGTATGGGCGCCAAGGTGAATTGATGCTCAAGTGCTCTGTGTAACATAGGTCTTTTTCTTGTGCGGGTTTCTTGGGGAAGGCAAGTGGTGAAAGTTGGCCTAGGCTTAGCAAGGGACTGGCAACTGGTGAGGCCAAGATGCCATGTGAGGATGGTGTTTGTGAAGATGTTTGAAGATGCTACAAAGCAGAGAAAGGCAAAATGTTGTAATGAAGAAGTGAAGCAAGCAGAGCCTAAGGTTCCTGGATGCTTTAGAAAGTCACTAGATTGGTTGCAACCTGAAGAAATAGTTGCAGAGGAAGAAAGTAAAGAGCCTGCCGTGACCCGGAGTTGCTGCGGCCACAACACAGAGTACTAACCACTATACTATCACGGCATGCTAATCGAGCCAGGTAGGAGTCGAACCTACAATCTTCTGATCCGTAGTCAGACGCGTTATCCATTGCGCCACTGGCCCTACTGCTGACATACGTATAGCAAGTTTTTCTTGCGGCCGCAAGGAGACCGGGCCTCGTTGAAGTGCCCTATTCCACTGAACGTCTTCTGTAGCGAGAACTTCTTTGAGAGATAATCTCTATAAAAATGTCATGAATTTGCTCTCTCTGAGTCCAGATATTCACAATGCTGTTCTAAAAGCTTGAAGAAGGTTGCAAGAGGAGTGCAGAAAGCAGCCTGCCGTAAACCGTATTCACACCAGGTTGCTTGCAGCCATAACAAAGAGTACTAGCCACTATAGGATCAGGGCACATTTTGTATGCTAGTCCCGGAGTTATTCACACATTTCTTAAGCTGTTGTTGTTGCAGCCGCACCGAGTGTAGTTAGTGTTAACGGGAAAGTTGCTGGGTGAAGACAAGGAGTGAAGCCAAGCAGTATGGAAAGGGTCCTCTGTCTGAGCAGCTGTCTGTTGTGAGTGGGGCACGGCAGGCTAAGTTCTTCTATCTCCTTCTAGGAGCAAAATCCTCAAAGCATTATCTCTGCATGATTGATCAGGGTCTGCTGTTAAAGTTGTCTGTGCAGAACAATGTCAAAGCAGAGTTGTCCTATAAGCATTGCTAGCAGCCATCCAAAGTATGGGCGCCAAGGTGAATTGATGCTCAAGTGCTCTGTGTAACATAGGTCTTTTTCTTGTGCGGGTTTCTTGGGGAAGGCAAGTGGTGAAAGTTGGCCTAGGCTTAGCAAGGGACTGGCAACTGGTGAGGCCAAGATGCCATGTGAGGATGATGTTTGTGAAGATGTTTGAAGATGCTACAAAGCAGAGAAAGGCAAAATGTTGTAATGAAGAAGTGAAGCAAGCAGAGCCGAAGGTTCCGGGATGCTTTAGAAAGTCACTAGATTGGTTGCAACCTGAAGAAATAGTTGCAGAGGAAGAAAGTAAAGAGCCTGCCGTGACCCGGATTCGAACCGGGGTTGCTGCGGCCACAACGCAGAGTACTAACCACTATACAATCACGGCATGTTAATCGAGCCAGGTAGGAGTCAAACCTACAATCTTCTGATCCGTAGTCAGACGCGTTATCCATTGCGCCACTGGCCCTACTGCTGACATACGTATAGCAAGTTTTTCTTGCGGCCGCAAGGAGACCGGGCCTCATTGAAGTGCCCTATTCCACTGAACGTCTTCTGTAGCGAGAACTTCTTTGAGAGATAATCTCTATAAAAATGTCATGAATTTCCTCTCTCTGAGTCCAGATATTCACAATGCTGTTCTAAAAGCTTGAAGAAGGTTGCAAGAGGAGTGCAGAAAGCGGCCTGCCGTAAACCGTATTCACACCAGGTTGCTTGCAGCCATAACAAAGAGTACTAGCCACTATAGGATCAGGGCACATTTTGTATGCTAGTCCCGGAGTTATTCACACATTTCTTAAGCTGTTGTTGTTGCAGCCGCACCGAGTGTAGTTAGTGTTAACGGGAAAGTTGCTGGGTGAAGACAAGGAGTGAAGCCAAGCAGTATGGAAAGGGTCCTCTGTCTGAGCAGCTGTCTGTTGTGAGTGGGGCACGGCAGGCTAAGTTCTTCTATCTCCTTCTAGGAGCAAAATCCTCAAAGCATTATCTCTGCATGATTGATCAGGGTCTGCTGTTAAAGTTGTCTGTGCAGAACAATGTCAAAGCAGAGTTGTCCTTTAAGCATTGCTAGCAGCCATCCAAAGTATGGGCGCCAAGGTGAATTGATGCTCAAGTGCTCTGTGTAACATAGGTCTTTTTCTTGTGCGGGTTTCTTGGGGAAGGCAAGTGGTGAAAGTTGGCCTAGGCTTAGCAAGGGACTGGCAACTGGTGAGGCCAAGATGCCATGTGAGGATGGTGTTTGTGAAGATGTTTAAAGATGCAACAAAGCAGAGAAAGGCAAAATGTTGTAATGAAGAAGTGAAGCAAGCAGAGCCGAAGGTTCCTGGATGCTTTAGAAAGTCACTAGATTGGTTGCAACCTGAAGAAATAGTTGCAGAGGAAGAAAGTAAAGAGCCTGCCGTGACCCGGATTCAAACCAGGGTTGCTGCGGCCACAACGCAGAGTACTAACCACTATACGATCACGGCATGTTAATCGAGCCAGGTAGTAGTCGAACCTACAATCTTCTGATCCGTAGTCAGACGCGTTATCCATTGCGCCACTGGCCCTACTGCTGACATACGTATAGCAAGTTTTTCTTGCGGCCGCAAGGAGACCGGGCCTCGTTGAAGTGCCCTATTCCACTGAACGTCTTCTGTAGCGAGAACTTCTTTGAGAGATAATCTCTATAAAAATGTCATGAATTTGCTCTCTCTGAGTCCAGATATTCACAATGCTGTTCTAAAAGCTTGAAGAAGGTTGCAAGAGGAGTGCAGAAAGCAGCCTGCCGTAAACCGTATTCACACCAGGTTGCTTGCAGCCATAACAAAGAGTACTAGCCACTATAGGATCAGGGCACATTTTGTATGCTAGTCCCGGAGTTATTCACACATTTCTTAAGCTGTTGTTGTTGCAGCCGCACCGAGTGTAGTTAGTGTTAACGGGAAAGTTGCTGGGTGAAGACAAGGAGTGAAGCCAAGCAGTATGGAAAGGGTCCTCTGTCTGAGCAGCTGTCTGTTGTGAGTGGGGCACGGCAGGCTAAGTTCTTCTATCTCCTTCTAGGAGCAAAATCCTCAAAGCATTATCTCTGCATGATTGATCAGGGTCTGCTGTTAAAGTTGTCTGTGCAGAACAATGTCAAAGCAGAGTTGTCCTTTAAGCATTGCTAGCAGCCATCCAAAGTATGGGCGCCAAGGTGAATTGATGCTCAAGTGCTCTGTGTAACAGTAGGTCTTTTTCTTGTGCAGGTTTCTTGGGGAAGGCAAGTGGTGAAAGTTGGCCTAGGCTTAGCAAGGGACTGGCAACTGGTGAGGCCAAGATGCCATGTGAGGATGGTGTTTGTGAAGATGTTTGAAGATGCTACAAAGCAGAGAAAGGCAAAATGTTGTAATGAAGAAGTGAAGCAAGCAGAGCCTAAGGTTCCTGGATGCATTAGAAAGTCACTAGATTGGTTGCAACCTGAAGAAATAGTTGCAGAGGAAGAAAGTAAAGAGCCTGCCGTGACCCGGATTCGAACCGGGGTTGCTGCAGCCACAACGCAGAGTACTAACCACTATACGATCACGACATGTTAATCAAGCCAGGTAGGAGTCGAACCTACAATCTTCTGATCCGTAGTCAGACGCGTTATCCATTGCGCCACTGGCCCTACTGCTGACATACGTATAGCAAGTTTTTCTTGCGGCCGCAAGGAGACCGGGCCTCGTTGAAGTGCCCTATTCCACTGAACGTCTTCTGTAGCGAGAACTTCTTTGAGAGATAATCTCTATAAAAATGTCATGAATTTGCTCTCTCTGAGTCCAGATATTCACAATGCTGTTCTAAAAGCTTGAAGAAGGTTGCAAGAGGAGTGCAGAAAGCAGCCTGCCGTAAACCGTATTCACACCAGGTTGCTTGCAGCCATAACAAAGAGTACTAGCCACTATAGGATCAGGGCACATTTTGTATGCTAGTCCCGGAGTTATTCACACATTTCTTAAGCTGTTGTTGTTGCAGCCGCACCGAGTGTAGTTAGTGTTAACGGGAAAGTTGCTGGGTGAAGACAAGGCGTGAAGCCAAGCAGTATGGAAAGGGTCCTCTGTCTGAGCAGCTGTCTGTTGTGAGTGGGGCACGGCAGGCTAAGTTCTTCTATCTCCTTCTAGAAGCAAAATCCTCAAAGCATTATCTCTGCATGATTGATCAGGGTCTGCTGTTAAAGTTGTCTGTGCAGAACAATGTCAAAGCAGAGTTGTCCTTTAAGCATTGCTAGCAGCCATCCAAAGTATGGGCGCCAAGGTGAATTGATGCTCAAGTGCTCTGTGTAACATAGGTCTTTTTCTTGTGCGGGTTTCTTGGGGAAGGCAAGTGGTGAAAGTTGGCCTAGGCTTAGCAAGGGACTGGCAACTGGTGAGGCCAAGATGCCATGTGAGGATGGTGTTTGTGAAGATGTTTGAAGATGCTACAAAGCAGAGAAAGGCAAAATGTTGTAATGAAGAAGTGAAGCAAGCAGAGCCTAAGGTTCCTGGATGCTTTAGAAAGTCACTAGATTGGTTGCAACCTGAAGAAATAGTTGCAGAGGAAGAAAGTAAAGAGCCTGCCGTGACCCGGATTCGAACCGGGGTTGCTGCGGCCACAACGCAGAGTACTAACCACTATACGATCACGGCATGTTAATCGAGCCAGGTAGGAGTCTAACCTACAATCTTCTGATCCGTAGTCAGACGCGTTATCCATTGCGCCACTGGCCCTACTGCTGACAAACGTATAGCAAGTTTTTCTTGCGGCCGCAAGGAGACCGGGCCTCGTTGAAGTGCCCTATTCCACTGAACGTCTTCTGTAGCGAGAACTTCTTTGAGAGATAATCTCTATAAAAATGTCATGAATTTGCTCTCTCTGGGTCCAGATATTCACAATGCTGTTCTAAAAGCTTGAAGAAGGTTGCAAGAGGAGTGCAGAAAGCAGCCTGCCGTAAACCGTATTCACACCAGGTTGCTTGCAGCCATAACAAAGAGTACTAGCCACTATAGGATCAGGGCACATTTTGTATGCTAGTCCCGGAGTTATTCACACATTTATTAAGCTGTTGTTGTTGCAGCCGCACCGAGTGTAGTTAGTGTTAACGGGAAAGTTGCTGGGTGAAGACAAGGAGTGAAGCCAAGCAGTATGGAAAGGGTCCTCTGTCTGAGCAGCTGTCTGTTGTGAGTGGGGCACGGCAGGCTAAGTTCTTCTATCTCCTTCTAGGAGCAAAATCCTCAAAGCATTATCTCTGCATGATTGATCAGGGTCTGCTGTTAAAGTTGTCTGTGCAGAACAATGTCAAAGCAGAGTTGTCCTTTAAGCATTGCTAGAAGCCATCCAAAGTATGGGCGCCAAGGTGAATTGATGCTCAAGTGCTCTGTGTAACAGTAGGTCTTTTTCTTGTGCAGGTTTCTCGGGGAAGGCAAGTGGTGAAAGTTGGCCTAGGCTTAGCAAGGGACTGGCAACTGGTGAGGCCAAGATGCCATGTGAGGATGGTGTTTGTGAAGAAGTTTGAAGATGCTACAAAGCAGAGAAAGGCAAAATGTTGTAATGAAAAAGGAAAGCAAGCAGAGCCTAAGGTTCCTGGATGCTTTAGAAAGTCACTAGATTGGTTGCAACCTGAAGAAATAGTTGCAGAGGAAGAAAGTAAAGAGCCTGCCGTGACCCAGATTCAAACCAGGGTTGCTGCAGCCATAACGCAGAGTACTAACCACTATACGATCACGGCATGTTAAACGAGCCAGGTAGGAGTCAAACCTACAATCTTCTGATTCGTAGTCAGACGCGTAATCCATTGCGCCACTGGCCCTACTGCTGACATACGTATAGCAAGTTTTTCTTGCGGCCGCAAGGAGACTGGGCCTCGTTGAAGTGCCCTATTCCACTGAACGTCTTCTGTAGCGAGAACTTCTTTGAGAGATAATCTCTATAAAAATGTCATGAATTTGCTCTCTCTGAGTCCAGATATTCACAATGCTGTTCTAAAAGCTTGAAGAAGGTTGCAAGAGGAGTGCAGAAAGCAGCCTGCCATAAACCGTATTCACACCAGGTTGCTTGCAGCCACAACAAAGAGTACTAGCCACTATAGGATCAGGGCACATTTTGTATGCTAGTCCCGGAGTTATTCACACATTTCTTAAGCTGTTGTTGTTGCAGCCGCACCGAGTGTAGTTAGTGTTAACGGGAAAGTTGCTGGGTGAAAACAAAGAGTGAAGCCAAGCAGTATGGAAAGGGTCCTCTGTCTGAGCAGCTGTCTGTTGTGAGTGGGACACTGCAGGCTAAGTTCTTCTATCTCCTTCTAGGAGCAAAATCCTCAAAGCATTATCTCTGCATGATTGATCAGGGTCTGCTGTTAAAGTTGTCTGTGCAGAACAATGTCAAAGCAGAGTTGTCCTTTAAGCATTGCTAGCAGCCATCCAGAGTATGGGCGCCAAGGTGAATTGATGCTCAAGTGCTCTGTGTAACAGTAGGTCTTTTTCTTGAGCGGGTTTCTTGGGGAAGGCAAGTGGTGAAAGTTGGCCTAGGCTTAGCAAGGGACTGGCAACTGGTGAGGCCAAGATGCCATGTGAGGATGGTGTTTGTGAAGATGTTTGAAGATGCTACAAAGCAGAGAAAGGCAAAATGTTGTAATGAAGAAGTGAAGCAAGCAGAGCCTAAGGTTCCTGGATGCTTTAGAAAGTCACTAGATTGGTTGCAACCTGAAGAAATAGTTGCAGAGGAAGAAAGTAAAGAGCCTGCCGTGACCCAGATTCAAACCAGGGTTGCTGCAGCCATAACGCAGAGTACTAACCACTATACGATCACGGCATGTTAAACGAGCCAGGTAGGAGTCGAACCTACAATCTTCTGATCCGTAGTCAGACGCGTTATCCATTGCGCCACTGGCCCTACTGCTGACATACGTATAGCAAGTTTTTCTTGCGGCCGCAAGGAGACTGGGCCTCGTTGAAGTGCCCTATTCCACTGAACGTCTTCTGTAGCGAGAACTTCTTTGAGAGATAATCTCTATAAAAATGTCATGAATTTGCTCTCTCTGAGTCCAGATATTCACAATGCTGTTCTAAAAGCTTGAAGAAGGTTGCAAGAGGAGTGCAGAAAGCAGCCTGCCGTAAACTGTATTCACACCAGGTTGCTTGCAGCCACAACAAAGAGTACTAGCCACTATAGGATCAGGGCACATTTTGTATGCTAGTCCCGGAGTTATTCACACATTTCTTAAGCTGTTGTTGTTGCAGCCGCACCGAGTGTAGTTAGTGTTAACGGGAAAGTTGCTGGGTGAAGACAAGGAGTGAAGCCAAGCAGTATGGAAAGGGTCCTCTGTCTGAGCAGCTGTCTGTTGTGAGTGGGGCACGGCAGGCTAAGTTCTTCTATCTCCTTCTAGGAGCAAAATCCTCAAAGCATTATCTCTGCATGATTGATCAGGGTCTGCTGTTAAAGTTGTCTGTGCAGAACAATGTCAAAGCAGAGTTGTCCTTTAAGCATTGCTAGCAGCCATCCAAAGTATGGGCGCCAAGGTGAATTGATGCTCAAGTGCTCTGTGTAACATAGGTCTTTTTCTTGTGCGGGTTTCTTGGGGAAGGCAAGTGGTGAAAGTTGGCCTAGGCTTAGCAAGGGACTGGCAACTGGTGAGGCCAAGATGCCATGTGAGGATGGTGTTTGTGAAGATGTTTGAAGATGCTACAAAGCAGAGAAAGGCAAAATGTTGTAATGAAGAAGTGAAGCAAGCAGAGCCTAAGGTTCCTGGATGCTTTAGAAAGTCACTAGATTGGTTGCAACCTGAAGAAATAGTTGCAGAGGAAGAAAGTAAAGAGCCTGCCGTGACCCGGAGTTGCTGCGGCCACAACACAGAGTACTAACCACTATACGATCACGGCATGTTAATCGAGCCAGGTAGAAGTCGAACCTACAATCTTCTGATCCGTAGTCAGACGCGTTATCCATTGCGCCACTGGCCCTACTGCTGACATACGTATAGCAAGTTTTTCTTGCGGCCGCAAGGAGACCGGGCCTCGTTGAAGTGCCCTATTCCACTGAACGTCTTCTGTAGCGAGAACTTCTTTGAGAGATAATCTCTATAAAAATGTCATGAATTTGCTCTCTCTGAGTCCAGATATTCACAATGCTGTTCTAAAAGCTTGAAGAAGGTTGCAAGAGGAGTGCAGAAAGCAGCCTGCCGTAAACCGTATTCACACCAGGTTGCTTGCAGCCATAACAAAGAGTACTAGCCACTATAGGATCAGGGCACATTTTGTATGCTAGTCCCGGAGTTATTCACACATTTCTTAAGCTGTTGTTGTTGCAGCCGCACCGAGTGTAGTTAGTGTTAACGGGAAAGTTGCTGGGTGAAGACAAGGAGTGAAGCCAAGCAGTATGGAAAGGGTCCTCTGTCTGAGCAGCTGTCTGTTGTGAGTGGGGCACGGCAGGCTAAGTTCTTCTATCTCCTTCTAGGAGCAAAATCCTCAAAGCATTATCTCTGCATGATTGATCAGGGTCTGCTGTTAAAGTTGTCTGTGCAGAACAATGTCAAAGCAGAGTTGTCCTTTAAGCATTGCTAGCAGCCATCCAAAGTATGGGCGCCAAGGTGAATTGATGCTCAAGTGCTCTGTGTAACATAGGTCTTTTTCTTGTGCGGGTTTCTTGGGGAAGGCAAGTGGTGAAAGTTGGCCTAGGCTTAGCAAGGGACTGGCAACTGGTGAGGCCAAGATGCCATGTGAGGATGGTGTTTGTGAAGATGTTTAAAGATGCAACAAAGCAGAGAAAGGCAAAATGTTGTAATGAAGAAGTGAAGCAAGCAGAGCCGAAGGTTCCTGGATGCTTTAGAAAGTCACTAGATTGGTTGCAACCTGAAGAAATAGTTGCAGAGGAAGAAAGTAAAGAGCCTGCCGTGACCCGGATTCGAACCGGGGTTGCTGCAGCCACAACGCAGAGTACTAACCACTATACGATCACGGCATGTTACTCAAGCCAGGTAGGAGTCGAACCTACAATCTTCTGATCCGTAGTCAGACGCGTTATCCATTGCGCCACTGGCCCTACTGCTGACAAACGTATAGCAAGTTTTTCTTGCGGCCGCAAGGAGACCGGGCCTCGTTGAAGTGCCCTATTCCACTGAACGTCTTCTGTAGCGAGAACTTCTTTGAGAGATAATCTCTATAAAAATGTCATGAATTTGCTCTCTCTGAGTCCAGATATTCACAATGCTGTTCTAAAAGCTTGAAGAAGGTTGCAAGAGGAGTGCAGAAAGCAGCCTGCCGTAAACCGTATTCACACCAGGTTGCTTGCAGCCATAACAAAGAGTACTAGCCACTATAGGATCAGGGCACATTTTGTATGCTAGTCCCGGAGTTATTCACACATTTCTTAAGCTGTTGTTGTTGCAGCCGCACCGAGTGTAGTTAGTGTTAACGGGAAAGTTGCTGGGTGAAGACAAGGAGTGAAGCCAAGCAGTATGGAAAGGGTCCTCTGTCTGAGCAGCTGTCTGTTGTGAGTGGGGCACGGCAGGCTAAGTTCTTCTATCTCCTTCTAGGAGCAAAATCCTCAAAGCATTATCTCTGCATGATTGATCAGGGTCTGCTGTTAAAGTTGTCTGTGCAGAACAATGTCAAAGCAGAGTTGTCCTTTAAGCATTGCTAGCAGCCATCCAAAGTATGGGCGCCAAGGTGAATTGATGCTCAAGTGCTCTGTGTAACATAGGTCTTTTTCTTGTGCGGGTTTCTTGGGGAAGGCAAGTGGTGAAAGTTGGCCTAGGCTTAGCAAGGGACTGGCAACTGGTGAGGCCAAGATGCCATGTGAGGATGGTGTTTGTGAAGATGTTTGAAGATGCTACAAAGCAGAGAAAGGCAAAATGTTGTAATGAAGAAGTGAAGCAAGCAGATCCTAAGGTTCCTGGATGCATTCGAAAGTCACTAGATTGGTTGCAACCTGAAGAAATAGTTGCAGAGGAAGAAAGTAAAGAGCCTGCCGTGACCCGGATTCGAACCGGGGTTGCTGCAGCCACAACGCAGAGTACTAACCACTATACGATCACGGCATGTTAATCGAGCCAGGTAGGAGTCGAACCTACAATCTTCTGATCCGTAGTCAGACACGTTATCCATTGCGCCACTGGCCCTACTGCTGACATACGTATAGCAAGTTTTTCTTGCGGCCGCAAGGAGACCGGGCCTCGTTGAAGTGCCCTATTCCACTGAACGTCTTCTGTAGCGAGAACTTCTTTGAGAGATAGACCCATATGCAATTCACTTTTTCTCCTGACTTATCACCTAGGTGATAATTTTCATATCATCTTTAAAATAACTTTTAAGCATTTTACAGTTAAAAAATGACCTAGAGGGTAGTGAAAATGTACTATCAAAATTATTTAGAGTTTTCTTGCTTGCTGGTGTTTTAAAAGGTGCTTTATGACAATATGTGAAAATATCACCTAGGAGAAAACACAGGAGAAAAAGTGAATTGCATATGGGCCATAATCTCTATAAAAATGTCATGAATTTGCTCTCTCTGAGTCCAGATATTCACAATGCTGTTCTAAAAGCTTGAAGAAGGTTGCAAGAGGAGTGCAGAAAGCAGCCTGCCGTAAACCGTATTCACACCAGGTTGCTTGCAGCCATAACAAAGAGTACTAGCCACTATAGGATCAGGGCACATTTTGTATGCTAGTCCCGGAGTTATTCACACATTTCTTAAGCTGTTGTTGTTGCAGCCGCACCGAGTGTAGTTAGTGTTAACGGGAAAGTTGCTGGGTGAAGACAAGGAGTGAAGCCAAGCAGTATGGAAAGGGTCCTCTGTCTGAGCAGCTGTCTGTTGTGAGTGGGGCACGGCAGGCTAAGTTCTTCTATCTCCTTCTAGGAGCAAAATCCTCAAAGCATTATCTCTGCATGATTGATCAGGGTCTGCTGTTAAAGTTGTCTGTGCAGAACAATGTCAAAGCAGAGTTGTCCTTTAAGCATTGCTAGCAGCCATCCAAAGTATGGGCGCCAAGGTGAATTGATGCTCAAGTGCTCTGTGTAACATAGGTCTTTTTCTTGTGCGGGTTTCTTGGGGAAGGCAAGTGGTGAAAGTTGGCCTAGGCTTAGCAAGGGACTGGCAACTGGTGAGGCCAAGATGCCATGTGAGGATGGTGTTTGTGAAGATGTTTGAAGATGCTACAAAGCAGAGAAAGGCAAAATGTTGTAATGAAGAAGTGAAGCAAGCAAAGCCGAAGGTTCCAGGATGCTTTAGAAAGTCACTAGATTGGTTGCAACCTAAAGAAATAGTTGCAGAGGAAGAAAGTAAAGAGCCTGCCGTGACCCGGATTCGAACCGGGGTTGCTGCGGCCACAACGCAGAGTACTAACCACTATACGATCACGGCATGTTAATCGAGCCAGGTAGGAGTCGAACCTACAATCTTCTGATCCGTAGTCAAACGCGTTATCCATTGCGCCACTGGCCCTACTGCTGACATACGTATAGCAAGTTTTTCTTGCGGCCGCAAGGAGACCGGGCCTCGTTGAAGTGCCCTATTCCACTGAACGTCTTCTGTAGCGAGAACTTCTTTGAGAGATAATCTCTATAAAAATGTCATGAATTTGCTCTCTCTGAGTCCAGATATTCACAATGCTGTTCTAAAAGCTTGAAGAAGGTTGCAAGAGGAGTGCAGAAAGCAGCCTGCCGTACACCGTATTCACACCAGGTTGCTTGCAGCCATAACAAAGAGTACTAGCCACTATAGGATCAGGGCACATTTTGTATGCTAGTCCCGGAGTTATTCACACATTTCTTAAGCTGTTGTTGTTGCAGCCGCACCGAGTGTAGTTAGTGTTAACGGGAAAGTTGCTGGGTGAAGACAAGGAGTGAAGCCAAGCAGTATGGAAAGGGTCCTCTGTCTGAGCAGCTGTCTGTTGTGAGTGGGGCACGGCAGGCTAAGTTCTTCTATCTCCTTCTAGGAGCAAAATCCTCAAAGCATTATCTCTGCATGATTGATCAGGGTCTGCTGTTAAAGTTGTCTGTGCAGAACAATGTCAAAGCAGAGTTGTCCTTTAAGCATTGCTAGAAGCCATCCAAAGTATGGGCGCCAAGGTGAATTGATGCTCAAGTGCTCTGTGTAACAGTAGGTCTTTTTCTTGTGCGGGTTTCTTGGGGAAGGCAAGTGGTGAAAGTTGGCCTAGGCTTAGCAAGGGACTGGCAACTGGTGAGGCCAAGATGCCATGTGAGGATGGTGTTTGTGAAGATGTTTGAAGATGCTACAAAGCAGAGAAAGGCAAAATGTTGTAATGAAGAAGTGAAGCAAGCAGAGCCTAAGGTTCCTGGATGCATTCGAAAGTCACTAGATTGGTTGCAACCTGAAGAAATAGTTGCAGAGGAAGAAAGTAAAGAGCCTGCCGTGACCCGGATTCAAACCGGGGTTGCTGCAGCCACAACGCAGAGTACTAACCACTATACGATCACGGCACATTAAACGAGCCAGGTAGGAGTCGAACCTACAATCTTCTGATCCGTAGTCAGACGCGTTATCCATTGCGCCACTGGCCCTACTGCTAACATGTGTATAGCAAGTTTTTCTTGCGGCCGCAAGGAGACCGGGCCTCGTTGAAGTGCCCTATTCCACTGAACGTCTTCTGTAGCGAGAACTTCTTTGAGAGATAATCTCTATAAAAATGTCATGAATTTGCTCTCTCTGAGTCCAGATATTCACAATGCTGTTCTAAAAGCTTGAAGAAGGTTGCAAGAGGAGTGCAGAAAGCAGCCTGCCGTAAACCGTATTCACACCAGGTTGCTTGCAGCCATAACAAAGAGTACTAGCCACTATAGGATCAGGGCACATTTTGTATGCTAGTCCCGGAGTTATTCACACATTTCTTAAGCTGTTGTTGTTGCAGCCGCACCGAGTGTAGTTAGTGTTAATGGGAAAGTTGCTGGGTGAAGACAAGGAGTGAAGCCAAGCAGTATGGAAAGGGTCCTCTGTCTGAGCAGCTGTCTGTTGTGAGTGGGGCACGGCAGGCTAAGTTCTTCTATCTCCTTCTAGGAGCAAAATCCTCAAAGCATTATCTCTGCATGATTGATCAGGGTCTGCTGTTAAAGTTGTCTGTGCAGAACAATGTCAAAGCAGAGTTGTCCTTTAAGCATTGCTAGCAGCCATCCAAAGTATGGGCGCCAAGGTGAATTGATGCTCAAGTGCTCTGTGTAACATAGGTCTTTTTCTTGTGCGGGTTTCTTGGGGAAGGCAAGTGGTGAAAGTTGGCCTAGGCTTAGCAAGGGACTGGCAACTGGTGAGGCCAAGATGCCATGTGAGGATGGTGTTTGTGAAGATGTTTGAAGATGCTACAAAGCAGAGAAAGGCAAAATGTTGTAATGAAGAAGTGAAGCAAGCAGAGCCTAAGGTTCCTGGATGCATTCGAAAGTCACTAGATTGGTTGCAACCTGAAGAAATAGTTGCAGAGGAAGAAAGTAAAGAGCCTGCCGTGACCCGGATTCGAACCGGGGTTGCTGCAGCCACAACGCAGAGTACTAACCACTATACGATCACGGCATGTTAATCAAGGCAGGTAGGAGTCGAACCTTCAATCTTCTGATCCGTAGTCAGACGCGTTATCCATTGCGCCACTGGCCCTACTGCTGACATACGTATAGCAAGTTTTTCTTGCGGCCGCAAGGAGACCGGGCCTCGTTGAAGTGCCCTATTCCACTGAACGTCTTCTGTAGCGAGAACTTCTTTGAGAGATAATCTCTATAAAAATGTCATGAATTTGCTCTCTCTGAGTCCAGATATTCACAATGCTGTTCTAAAAGCTTGAAGAAGGTTGCAAGAGGAGTGCAGAAAGCAGCCTGCCGTAAACCGTATTCACACCAGGTTGCTTGCAGCCATAACAAAGAGTACTAGCCACTATAGGATCAGGGCACATTTTGTATGCTAGTCCCGGAGTTATTCACACATTTCTTAAGCTGTTGTTGTTGCAGCCGCACCGAGTGTAGTTAGTGTTAACGGGAAAGTTGCTGGGTGAAGACAAGGAGTGAAGCCAAGCAGTATGGAAAGGGTCCTCTGTCTGAGCAGCTGTCTGTTGTGAGTGGGGCACGGCAGGCTAAGTTCTTCTATCTCCTTCTAGGAGCAAAATCCTCAAAGCATTATCTCTGCATGATTGATCAGGGTCTGCTGTTAAAGTTGTCTGTGCAGAACAATGTCAAAGCAGAGTTGTCCTTTAAGCATTGCTAGCAGCCATCCAAAGTATGGGCGCCAAGGTGAATTGATGCTCAAGTGCTCTGTGTAACATAGGTCTTTTTCTTGTGCGGGTTTCTTGGGGAAGGCAAGTGGTGAAAGTTGGCCCAGGCTTAGCAAGGGACTGGCAACTGGTGAGGCCAAGATGCCATGTGAGGATGGTGTTTGTGAAGATGTTTGAAGATGCTACAAAGCAGAGAAAGGCAAAATGTTGTAATGAAGAAGTGAAGCAAGCAGAGCCTAAGGTTCCTGGATGCTTTAGAAAGTCACTAGATTGGTTGCAACCTGAAGAAATAGTTGCAGAGGAAGAAAGTAAAGAGCCTGCCGTGACCCAAATTCGAACCGGGGTTGCTGCGGCCACAACACAGAGTACTAACCACTATACGATCACGGCATGTTAATCGAGCCAGGTAGGAGTCTAACCTACAATCTTCTGATCCGTAGTCAGACGCGTTATCCATTGCGCCACTGGCCCTACTGCTGACATACGTATAGCAAGTTTTTCTTGCGGCCGCAAGGAGACCGGGCCTCGTTGAAGTGCCCTATTCCACTGAACGTCTTCTGTAGCGAGAACTTCTTTGAGAGATAATCTCTATAAAAATGTCATGAATTTGCTCTCTCTGGGTCCAGATATTCACAATGCTGTTCTAAAAGCTTGAAGAAGGTTGCAAGAGGAGTGCAGAAAGCAGCCTGCCGTAAACCGTATTCACACCAGGTTGCTTGCAGCCATAACAAAGAGTACTAGCCACTATAGGATCAGGGCACATTTTGTATGCTAGTCCCGGAGTTATTCACACATTTATTAAGCTGTTGTTGTTGCAGCCGCACCGAGTGTAGTTAGTGTTAACGGGAAAGTTGCTGGGTGAAGACAAGGAGTGAAGCCAAGCAGTATGGAAAGGGTCCTCTGTCTGAGCAGCTGTCTGTTGTGAGTGGGGCACGGCAGGCTAAGTTCTTCTATCTCCTTCTAGGAGCAAAATCCTCAAAGCATTATCTCTGCATGATTGATCAGGGTCTGCTGTTAAAGTTGTCTGTGCAGAACAATGTCAAAGCAGAGTTGTCCTTTAAGCATTGCTAGCAGCCATCCAAAGTATGGGCGCCAAGGTGAATTGATGCTCAAGTGCTCTGTGTAACATAGGTCTTTTTCTTGTGCGGGTTTCTTGGGGAAGGCAAGTGGTGAAAGTTGGCCTAGGCTTAGCAAGGGACTGGCAACTGGTGAGGCCAAGATGCCATGTGAGGATGGTGTTTGTGAAGATGTTTGAAGATGCTACAAAGCAGAGAAAGGCAAAATGTTGTAATGAAAAAGTGAAGCAAGCAGAGCCTAAGGTTCCTGGATGCTTTAGAAAGTCACTAGATTGGTTGCAACCTGAAGAAATAGTTGCAGAGGAAGAAAGTAAAGAGCCTGCCGTGACCCAGATTCAAACCAGGGTTGCTGCAGCCATAACGCAGAGTACTAACCACTATACGATCACGGCATGTTAAACGAGCCAGGTAGGAGTCGAACCTACAATCTTCTGATCCGTAGTCAGACGCGTTATCCATTGCGCCACTGGCCCTACTGCTGACATACGTATAGCAAGTTTTTCTTGCGGCCGCAAGGAGACTGGGCCTCGTTGAAGTGCCCTATTCCACTGAACGTCTTCTGTAGCGAGAACTTCTTTGAGAGATAATCTCTATAAAAATGTCATGAATTTGCTCTCTCTGAGTCCAGATATTCACAATGCTGTTCTAAAAGCTTGAAGAAGGTTGCAAGAGGAGTGCAGAAAGCAGCCTGCCGTAAACCGTATTCACACCAGGTTGCTTGCAGCCACAACAAAGAGTACTAGCCACTATAGGATCAGGGCACATTTTGTATGCTAGTCCCGGAGTTATTCACACATTTCTTAAGCTGTTGTTGTTGCAGCCGCACCGAGTGTAGTTAGTGTTAACGGGAAAGTTGCTGGGTGAAGACAAGGAGTGAAGCCAAGCAGTATGGAAAGGGTCCTCTGTCTGAGCAGCTGTCTGTTGTGAGTGGGGCACGGCAGGCTAAGTTCTTCTATCTCCTTCTAGGAGCAAAATCCTCAAAGCATTATCTCTGCATGATTGATCAGGGTCTGCTGTTAAAGTTGTCTGTGCAGAACAATGTCAAAGCAGAGTTGTCCTTTAAGCATTGCTAGCAGCCATCCAAAGTATGGGCGCCACGGTGAATTGATGCTCAAGTGCTCTGTGTAACATAGGTCTTTTTCTTGTGCGGGTTTCTTGGGGAAGGCAAGTGGTGAAAGTTGGCCTAGGCTTAGCAAGGGACTGGCAACTGGTGAGGCCAAGATGCCATGTGAGGATGGTGTTTGTGAAGATGTTTGAAGATGCTACAAAGCAGAGAAAGGCAAAATGTTGTAATGAAGAAGTGAAGCAAGCAGAGCCTAAGGTTCCTGGATGCTTTAGAAAGTCACTAGATTGGTTGCAACCTGAAGAAATAGTTGCAGAGGAAGAAAGTAAAGAGCCTGCCGTGACCCGGAGTTGCTGCGGCCACAACACAGAGTACTAACCACTATACGATCACGGCATGTTAATCGAGCCAGGTAGGAGTCGAACCTACAATCTTCTGATCCGTAGTCAGACGCGTTATCCATTGCGCCACTGGCCCTACTGCTGACATACGTATAGCAAGTTTTTCTTGCGGCCGCAAGGAGACCGGGCCTCGTTGAAGTGCCCTATTCCACTGAACGTCTTCTGTAGCGAGAACTTCTTTGAGAGATAATCTCTATAAAAATGTCATGAATTTGCTCTCTCTGAGTCCAGATATTCACAATGCTGTTCTAAAAGCTTGAAGAAGGTTGCAAGAGGAGTGCAGAAAGCAGCCTGCCGTAAACCGTATTCACACCAGGTTGCTTGCAGCCATAACAAAGAGTACTAGCCACTATAGGATCAGGGCACATTTTGTATGCTAGTCCCGGAGTTATTCACACATTTCTTAAGCTGTTGTTGTTGCAGCCGCACCGAGTGTAGTTAGTGTTAACGGGAAAGTTGCTGGGTGAAGACAAGGAGTGAAGCCAAGCAGTATGGAAAGGGTCCTCTGTCTGAGCAGCTGTCTGTTGTGAGTGGGGCACGGCAGGCTAAGTTCTTCTATCTCCTTCTAGGAGCAAAATCCTCAAAGCATTATCTCTGCATGATTGATCAGGGTCTGCTGTTAAAGTTGTCTGTGCAGAACAATGTCAAAGCAGAGTTGTCCTTTAAGCATTGCTAGCAGCCATCCAAAGTATGGGCGCCAAGGTGAATTGATGCTCAAGTGCTCTGTGTAACATAGGTCTTTTTCTTGTGCGGGTTTCTTGGGGAAGGCAAGTGGTGAAAGTTGGCCTAGGCTTAGCAAGGGACTGGCAACTGGTGAGGCCAAGATGCCATGTGAGGATGGTGTTTGTGAAGATGTTTGAAGATGCTACAAAGCAGAGAAAGGCAAAATGTTGTAATGAAGAAGTGAAGCAAGCAGAGCCTAAGGTTCCTGGATGCTTTAGAAAGTCACTAGATTGGTTGCAACCTGAAGAAATAGTTGCAGAGGAAGAAAGTAAAGAGCCTGCCGTGACCCGGATTCGAACCAGGGTTGCTGCGGCCACAACGCAGAGTACTAACCGCTATACGATCACGGCATGTTAATCGAGCCAGGTAGGAGTCAAACCTACAATCTTCTGATCCGTAGTCAGACGCTTTATCCATTGCGCCACTGGCCCTACTGCTGACATACGTATAGCAAGTTTTTCTTGCGGCCGCAAGGAGACCGGGCCTCGTTGAAGTGCCCTATTCCACTGAACGTCTTCTGTAGCGAGAACTTCTTTGAGAGATAATCTCTATAAAAATGTCATGAATTTGCTCTCTCTGAGTCCAGATATTCACAATGCTGTTCTAAAAGCTTGAAGAAGGTTGCAAGAGGAGTGCAGAAAGCAGCCTGCCGTAAACCGTATTCACACCAGGTTGCTTGCAGCCATAACAAAGAGTACTAGCCACTATAGGATCAGGGCACATTTTGTATGCTAGTCCCGGAGTTATTCACACATTTCTTAAGCTGTTGTTGTTGCAGCCGCACCGAGTGTAGTTAGTGTTAACGGGAAAGTTGCTGGGTGAAGACAAGGAGTGAAGCCAAGCAGTATGGAAAGGGTCCTCTGTCTGAGCAGCTGTCTGTTGTGAGTGGGGCACGGCAGGCTAAGTTCTTCTATCTCCTTCTAGGAGCAAAATCCTCAAAGCATTATCTCTGCATGATTGATCAGGGTCTGCTGTTAAAGTTGTCTGTGCAGAACAATGTCAAAGCAGAGTTGTCCTTTAAGCATTGCTAGCAGCCATCCAAAGTATGGGCGCCAAGGTGAATTGATGCTCAAGTGCTCTGTGTAACATAGGTCTTTTTCTTGTGCGGGTTTCTTGGGGAAGGCAAGTGGTGAAAGTTGGCCTAGGCTTAGCAAGGGACTGGCAACTGGTGAGGCCAAGATGCCATGTGAGGATGGTGTTTGTGAAGATGTTTAAAGATGCAACAAAGCAGAGAAAGGCAAAATGTTGTAATGAAGAAGTGAAGCAAGCAGAGCCGAAGGTTCCTGGATGCTTTAGAAAGTCACTAGATTGGTTGCAACCTGAAGAAATAGTTGCAGAGGAAGAAAGTAAAGAGCCTGCCGTGACCCGGATTCAAACCAGGGTTGCTGCGGCCACAACGCAGAGTACTAACCACTATACGATCACGGCATGTTAATCGAGCCAGGTAGGAGTCGAACCTACAATCTTCTGATCCGTAGTCAGACGCGTTATCCATTGCGCCACTGGCCCTACTGCTGACATACGTATAGCAAGTTTTTCTTGCGGCCGCAAGGAGACCGGGCCTCGTTGAAGTGCCCTATTCCACTGAACGTCTTCTGTAGCGAGAACTTCTTTGAGAGATAATCTCTATAAAAATGTCATGAATTTGCTCTCTCTGAGTCCAGATATTCACAATGCTGTTCTAAAAGCTTGAAGAAGGTTGCAAGAGGAGTGCAGAAAGCAGCCTGCCGTAAACCGTATTCACACCAGGTTGCTTGCAGCCATAACAAAGAGTACTAGCCACTATAGGATCAGGGCACATTTTGTATGCTAGTCCCGGAGTTATTCACACATTTCTTAAGCTGTTGTTGTTGCAGCCGCACCGAGTGTAGTTAGTGTTAACGGGAAAGTTGCTGGGTGAAGACAAGGAGTGAAGCCAAGCAGTATGGAAAGGGTCCTCTGTCTGAGCAGCTGTCTGTTGTGAGTGGGGCACGGCAGGCTAAGTTCTTCTATCTCCTTCTAGGAGCAAAATCCTCAAAGCATTATCTCTGCATGATTGATCAGGGTCTGCTGTTAAAGTTGTCTGTGCAGAACAATGTCAAAGCAGAGTTGTCCTTTAAGCATTGCTAGCAGCCATCCAAAGTATGGGCGCCAAGGTGAATTGATGCTCAAGTGCTCTGTGTAACAGTAGGTCTTTTTCTTGTGCAGGTTTCTTGGGGAAGGCAAGTGGTGAAAGTTGGCCTAGGCTTAGCAAGGGACTGGCAACTGGTGAGGCCAAGATGCCATGTGAGGATGGTGTTTGTGAAGATGTTTGAAGATGCTACAAAGCAGAGAAAGGCAAAATGTTGTAATGAAGAAGTGAAGCAAGCAGAGCCTAAGGTTCCTGGATGCATTCGAAAGTCACTAGATTGGTTGCAACCTGAAGAAATAGTTGCAGAGGAAGAAAGTAAAGAGCCTGCCATGACCCGGATTCGAACCGGGGTTGCTGCAGCCACAACGCAGAGTACTAACCACTATACGATCACGGCATGTTAATCAAGCCAGGTAGGAGTCGAACCTACAATCTTCTGATCCGTAGTCAGACGCGTTATCCATTGCGCCACTGGCCCTACTGCTGACATACGTATAGCAAGTTTTTCTTGCGGCCGCAAGGAGACCGGGCCTCGTTGAAGTGCCCTATTCCACTGAACGTCTTCTGTAGCGAGAACTTCTTTGAGAGATAATCTCTATAAAAATGTCATGAATTTGCTCTCTCTGAGTCCAGATATTCACAATGCTGTTCTAAAAGCTTGAAGAAGGTTGCAAGAGGAGTGCAGAAAGCAGCCTGCCGTAAACCGTATTCACACCAGGTTGCTTGCAGCCATAACAAAGAGTACTAGCCACTATAGGATCAGGGCACATTTTGTATGCTAGTCCCGGAGTTATTTACACATTTCTTAAGCTGTTGTTGTTGCAGCCGCACCGAGTGTAGTTAGTGTTAACGGGAAAGTTGCTGGGTGAAGACAAGGAGTGAAGCCAAGCAGTATGGAAAGGGTCCTCTGTCTGAGCAGCTGTCTGTTGTGAGTGGGGCACGGCAGGCTAAGTTCTTCTATCTCCTTCTAGGAGCAAAATCCTCAAAGCATTATCTCTGCATGATTGATCAGGGTCTGCTGTTAAAGTTGTCTGTGCAGAACAATGTCAAAGCAGAGTTGTCCTTTAAGCATTGCTAGCAGCCATCCAAAGTATGGGCGCCAAGGTGAATTGATGCTCAAGTGCTCTGTGTAACATAGGTCTTTTTCTTGTGCGGGTTTCTTGGGGAAGGCAAGTGGTGAAAGTTGGCCTAGGCTTAGCAAGGGACTGGCAACTGGTGAGGCCAAGATGCCATGTGAGGATGGTGTTTGTGAAGATGTTTGAAGATGCTACAAAGCAGAGAAAGGCAAAATGTTGTAATGAAGAAGTGAAGCAAGCAGAGCCTAAGGTTCCTGGATGCATTCGAAAGTCACTAGATTGGTTGCAACCTGAAGAAATAGTTGCAGAGGAAGAAAGTAAAGAGCCTGCCGTGACCCGGATTCGAACCGGGGTTGCTGCAGCCACAACACAGAGTACTAACCACTATACGATCACGGCATGTTAAACGAGCCAGGTAGGAGTCGAACCTACAATCTTCTGATCCGTAGTCAGACGCGTTATCCATTGCGCCACTGGCCCTACTGCTGACATACGTATAGCAAGTTTTTCTTGGGGCCGCAAGGAGACTGGGCCTCGTTGAAGTGCCCTATTCCACTGAACGTCTTCTGTAGCGAGAACTTCTTTGAGAGATAATCTCTATAAAAATGTCATGAATTTGCTCTCTCTGAGTCCAGATATTCACAATGCTGTTCTAAAAGCTTGAAGAAGGTTGCAAGAGGAGTGCAGAAAGCAGCCTGCCGTAAACCGTATTCACACCAGGTTGCTTGCAGCCACAACAAAGAGTACTAGCCACTATAGGATCAGGGCACATTTTGTATGCTAGTCCCGGAGTTATTCACACATTTCTTAAGCTGTTGTTGTTGCAGCCGCACCGAGTGTAGTTAGTGTTAACGGGAAAGTTGCTGGGTGAAGACAAGGAGTGAAGCCAAGCAGTATGGAAAGGGTCCTCTGTCTGAGCAGCTGTCTGTTGTGAGTGGGGCACGGCAGGCTAAGTTCTTCTATCTCCTTCTAGGAGCAAAATCCTCAAAGCATTATCTCTGCATGATTGATCAGGGTCTGCTGTTAAAGTTGTCTGTGCAGAACAATGTCAAAGCAGAGTTGTCCTTTAAGCATTGCTAGCAGCCATCCAAAGTATGGGCGCCAAGGTGAATTGATGCTCAAGTGCTCTGTGTAACATAGGTCTTTTTCTTGTGCAGGTTTCTTGGGGAAGGCAAGTGGTGAAAGTTGGCCTAGGCTTAGCAAGGGACTGGCAACTGGTGAGGCCAAGATGCCATGTGAGGATGGTGTTTGTGAAGATGTTTGAAGATGCTACAAAGCAGAGAAAGGCAAAATGTTGTAATGAAGAAGTGAAGCAAGCAGAGCCTAAGGTTCCTGGATGCTTTAGAAAGTCACTAGATTGGTTGCAACCTGAAGAAATAGTTGCAGAGGAAGAAAGTAAAGAGCCTGCCGTGACCCGGAGTTGCTGCGGCCACAACACAGAGTACTAACCACTATACGATCACGGCATGTTAATCGAGCCAGGTAGGAGTCGAACCTACAATCATCTGATCCGTAGTCAGACGCGTTATCCATTGCGCCACTGGCCCTACTGCTGACATACGTATAGCAAGTTTTTCTTGCGGCCGCAAGGAGACCGGGCCTCGTTGAAGTGCCCTATTCCACTGAACGTCTTCTGTAGCGAGAACTTCTTTGAGAGATAATCTCTATAAAAATGTCATGAATTTGCTCTCTCTGAGTCCAGATATTCACAATGCTGTTCTAAAAGCTTGAAGAAGGTTGCAAGAGGAGTGCAGAAAGCAGCCTGCCGTAAACCGTATTCACACCAGGTTGCTTGCAGCCATAACAAAGAGTACTAGCCACTATAGGATCAGGGCACATTTTGTATGCTAGTCCCGGAGTTATTCACACATTTCTTAAGCTGTTGTTGTTGCAGCCGCACCGAGTGTAGTTAGTGTTAACGGGAAAGTTGCTGGGTGAAGACAAGGAGTGAAGCCAAGCAGTATGGAAAGGGTCCTCTGTCTGAGCAGCTGTCTGTTGTGAGTGGGGCACGGCAGGCTAAGTTCTTCTATCTCCTTCTAGGAGCAAAATCCTCAAAGCATTATCTCTGCATGATTGATCAGGGTCTGCTGTTAAAGTTGTCTGTGCAGAACAATGTCAAAGCAGAGTTGTCCTTTAAGCATTGCTAGCAGCCATCCAAAGTATGGGCGCCAAGGTAAATTGATGCTCAAGTGCTCTGTGTAACATAGGTCTTTTTCTTGTGCGGGTTTCTTGGGGAAGGCAAGTGGTGAAAGTTGGCCTAGGCTTAGCAAGGGACTGGCAACTGGTGAGGCCAAGATGCCATGTGAGGATGGTGTTTGTGAAGATGTTTGAAGATGCTACAAAGCAGAGAAAGGCAAAATGTTGTAATGAAGAAGTGAAGCAAGCAGAGCCTAAGGTTCCTGGATGCTTTAGAAAGTCACTAGATTGGTTGCAACCTGAAGAAATAGTTGCAGAGGAAGAAAGTAAAGAGCCTGCCGTGACCCGGATTCGAACCGGGGTTGCTGCGGCCACAACGCAGAGTACTAACCGCTATACGATCACGGCATGTTAATCGAGCCAGGTAGGAGTCGAACCTACAATCTTCTGATCCGTAGTCAGACGCGTTATCCATTGCGCCACTGGCCCTACTGCTGACATACGTATAGCAAGTTTTTCTTGCGGCCGCAAGGAGACCGGGCCTCGTTGAAGTGCCCTATTCCACTGAACGTCTTCTGTAGCGAGAACTTCTTTGAGAGATAATCTCTATAAAAATGTCATGAATTTGCTCTCTCTGAGTCCAGATATTCACAATGCTGTTCTAAAAGCTTGAAGAAGGTTGCAAGAGGAGTGCAGAAAGCAGCCTGCCGTAAACCGTATTCACACCAGGTTGCTTGCAGCCATAACAAAGAGTACTAGCCACTATAGGATCAGGGCACATTTTGTATGCTAGTCCCGGAGTTATTCACACATTTCTTAAGCTGTTGTTGTTGCAGCCGCACCGAGTGTAGTTAGTGTTAACGGGAAAGTTGCTGGGTGAAGACAAGGAGTGAAGCCAAGCAGTATGGAAAGGGTCCTCTGTCTGAGCAGCTGTCTGTTGTGAGTGGGGCACGGCAGGCTAAGTTCTTCTATCTCCTTCTAGGAGCAAAATCCTCAAAGCATTATCTCTGCATGATTGATCAGGGTCTGCTGTTAAAGTTGTCTGTGCAGAACAATGTCAAAGCAGAGTTGTCCTTTAAGCATTGCTAGCAGCCATCCAAAGTATGGGCGCCAAGGTGAATTGATGCTCAAGTGCTCTGTGTAACATAGGTCTTTTTCTTGTGCGGGTTTCTTGGGGAAGGCAAGTGGTGAAAGTTGGCCTAGGCTTAGCAAGGGACTGGCAACTGGTGAGGCCAAGATGCCATGTGAGGATGGTGTTTGTGAAGATGTTTAAAGATGCAACAAAGCAGAGAAAGGCAAAATGTTGTAATGAAGAAGTGAAGCAAGCAGAGCCGAAGGTTCCTGGATGCTTTAGAAAGTCACTAGATTGGTTGCAACCTGAAGAAATAGTTGCAGAGGAAGAAAGTAAAGAGCCTGCCGTGACCCGGATTCAAACCAGGGTTGCTGCGGCCACAACGCAGAGTACTAACCACTATACGATCACGGCATGTTAATCGAGCCAGGTAGGAGTCGAACCTACAATCTTCTGATCCGTAGTCAGACGCGTTATCCATTGCGCCACTGGCCCTACTGCTGACATACGTATAGCAAGTTTTTCTTGCGGCCGCAAGGAGACCGGGCCTCGTTGAAGTGCCCTATTCCACTGAACGTCTTCTGTAGCGAGAACTTCTTTGAGAGATAATCTCTATAAAAATGTCATGAATTTGCTCTCTCTGAGTCCAGATATTCACAATGCTGTTCTAAAAGCTTGAAGAAGGTTGCAAGAGGAGTGCAGAAAGCAGCCTGCCGTAAACCGTATTCACACCAGGTTGCTTGCAGCCATAACAAAGAGTACTAGCCACTATAGGATCAGGGCACATTTTGTATGCTAGTCCCGGAGTTATTCACACATTTCTTAAGCTGTTGTTGTTGCAGCCGCACCGAGTGTAGTTAGTGTTAACGGGAAAGTTGCTGGGTGAAGACAAGGAGTGAAGCCAAGCAGTATGGAAAGGGTCCTCTGTCTGAGCAGCTGTCTGTTGTGAGTGGGGCACGGCAGGCTAAGTTCTTCTATCTCCTTCTAGGAGCAAAATCCTCAAAGCATTATCTCTGCATGATTGATCAGGGTCTGCTGTTAAAGTTGTCTGTGCAGAACAATGTCAAAGCAGAGTTGTCCTTTAAGCATTGCTAGCAGCCATCCAAAGTATGGGCGCCAAGGTGAATTGATGCTCAAGTGCTCTGTGTAACATAGGTCTTTTTCTTGTGCGGGTTTCTTGGGGAAGGCAAGTGGTGAAAGTTGGCCTAGGCTTAGCAAGGGACTGGCAACTGGTGAGGCCAAGATGCCATGTGAGGATGGTGTTTGTGAAGATGTTTGAAGATGCTACAAAGCAGAGAAAGGCAAAATGTTGTAATGAAGAAGTGAAGCAAGCAGAGCCTAAGGTTCCTGGATGCATTCGAAAGTCACTAGATTGGTTGCAACCTGAAGAAATAGTTGCAGAGGAAGAAAGTAAAGAGCCTGCCGTGACCCGGATTCGAACCAGGGTTGCTGCAGCCACAACGCAGAGTACTAACCACTATACGATCACGGCATGTTAATCGAGCCAGGTAGGAGTCGAACCTACAATCTTCTGATCCGTAGTCAGACGCGTTATCCATTGCGCCACTGGCCCTACTGCTGACATGTGTATAGCAAGTTTTTCTTGCGGCCGCAAGGAGACCGGGCCTCGTTGAAGTGCCCTATTCCACTGAACGTCTTCTGTAGCGAGAACTTCTTTGAGAGATAATCTCTATAAAAATGTCATGAATTTGCTCTCTCTGAGTCCAGATATTCACAATGCTGTTCTAAAAGCTTGAAGAAGGTTGCAAGAGGAGTGCAGAAAGCAGCCTGCCGTAAACCGTATTCACACCAGGTTGCTTGCAGCCATAACAAAGAGTACTAGCCACTATAGGATCAGGGCACATTTTGTATGCTAGTCCCGGAGTTATTCACACATTTCTTAAGCTGTTGTTGTTGCAGCCGCACCGAGTGTAGTTAGTGTTAACGGGAAAGTTGCTGGGTGAAGACAAGGAGTGAAGCCAAGCAGTATGGAAAGGGTCCTCTGTCTGAGCAGCTGTCTGTTGTGAGTGGGGCACGGCAGGCTAAGTTCTTCTATCTCCTTCTAGGAGCAAAATCCTCAAAGCATTATCTCTGCATGATTGATCAGGGTCTGCTGTTAAAGTTGTCTGTGCAGAACAATGTCAAAGCAGAGTTGTCCTTTAAGCATTGCTAGAAGCCATCCAAAGTATGGGCGCCAAGGTGAATTGATGCTCAAGTGCTCTGTGTAACAGTAGGTCTTTTTCTTGTGCAGGTTTCTTGGGGAAGGCAAGTGGTGAAAGTTGGCCTAGGCTTAGCAAGGGCCTGGCAACTGGTGAGGCCAAGATGCCATGTGAGGATGGTGTTTGTGAAGATGTTTGAAGATGCTACAAAGCAGAGAAAGGCAAAATGTTGTAATGAAGAAGTGAAGCAAGCAGAGCCTAAGGTTCCTGGATGCATTCGAAAGTCACTAGATTGGTTGCAACCTGAAGAAATAGTTGCAGAGGAAGAAAGTAAAGAGCCTGCCGTGACCCGGATTCAAACCGGGGTTGCTGCAGCCACAACGCAGAGTACTAACCACTATACGATCACGGCACATTAAACGAGCCAGGTAGGAGTCGAACCTACAATCTTCTGATCCGTAGTCAGATGCGTTATCCATTGCACCACTGGCCCTACTGCTGACATTCGTATAGCAAGTTTTTCTTGCGGTCACAAGGAGACCGGGCCTCGTTGAAGTGCCCTATTCCACTGAACGTCTTCTGTAGCGAGAACTTCTTTGAGAGATAATCTCTATAAAAATGTCATGAATTTGCTCTCTCTGAGTCCAGATATTCACAATGCTGTTCTAAAAGCTTGAAGAAGGTTGCAAGAGGAGTGCAGAAAGCAGCCTGCCGTAAACCGTATTCACACCAGGTTGCTTGCAGCCACAACAAAGAGTACTAGCCACTATAGGATCAGGGCACATTTTGTATGCTAGTCCCGGAGTTATTCACACATTTCTTAAGCTGTTGTTGTTGCAGCCGCACCGAGTGTAGTTAGTGTTAACGGGAAAGTTGCTGGGTGAAGACAAGGAGTGAAGCCAAGCAGTATGGAAAGGGTCCTCTGTCTGAGCAGCTGTCTGTTGTGAGTGGGGCACGGCAGGCTAAGTTCTTCTATCTCCTTCTAGGAGCAAAATCCTCAAAGCATTATCTCTGCATGATTGATCAGGGTCTGCTGTTAAAGTTGTCTGTGCAGAACAATGTCAAAGCAGAGTTGTCCTTTAAGCATTGCTAGCAGCCATCCAAAGTATGGGTGCCAAGGTGAATTGATGCTCAAGTGCTCTGTGTAACAGTAGGTCTTTTTCTTGTGCAGGTTTCTTGGGGAAGGCAAGTGGTGAAAGTTGGCCTAGGCTTAGCAAGGGACTGGCAACTGGTGAGGCCAAGATGCCATGTGAGGATGGTGTTTGTGAAGAAGTTTGAAGATGCTACAAAGCAGAGAAAGGCAAAATGTTGTAATGAAAAAGTGAAGCAAGCAGAGCCTAAGGTTCCTGGATGCTTTAGAAAGTCACTAGATTGGTTGCAACCTGAAGAAATAGTTGCAGAGGAAGAAAGTAAAGAGCCTGCCGTGACCCAGATTCAAACCAGGGTTGCTGCAGCCATAACACAGAGTACTAACCACTATACGATCACGGCATGTTAAACGAGCCAGGTAGGAGTCGAACCTACAATCTTCTGATCCGTAGTCAGACGCGTTATCCATTGCGCCACTGGCCCTACTGCTGACATACGTATAGCAAGTTTTTCTTGCGGCCGCAAGGAGACTGGGCCTCGTTGAAGTGCCCTATTCCACTGAACGTCTTCTGTAGCGAGAACTTCTTTGAGAGATAATCTCTATAAAAATGTCATGAATTTGCTCTCTCTGAGTCCAGATATTCACAATGCTGTTCTAAAAGCTTGAAGAAGGTTGCAAGAGGAGTGCAGAAAGCAGCCTGCCGTAAACCGTATTCACACCAGGTTGCTTGCAGCCACAACAAAGAGTACTAGCCACTATAGGATCAGGGCACATTTTGTATGCTAGTCCCGGAGTTATTCACACATTTCTTAAGCTGTTGTTGTTGCAGCCGCACCGAGTGTAGTTAGTGTTAATGGGAAAGTTGCAGGGTGAAGACAAGGAGTGAAGCCAAGCAGTATGGAAAGGGTCCTCTGTCTGAGCAGCTGTCTGTTGTGAGTGGGGCACGGCAGGCTAAGTTCTTCTATCTCCTTCTAGGAGCAAAATCCTCAAAGCATTATCTCTGCATGATTGATCAGGGTCTGCTGTTAAAGTTGTCTGTGCAGAACAATGTCAAAGCAGAGTTGTCCTTTAAGCATTGCTAGCAGCCATCCAAAGTATGGGCGCCAAGGTGAATTGATGCTCAAGTGCTCTGTGTAACATAGGTCTTTTTCTTGTGCGGGTTTCTTGGGGAAGGCAAGTGGTGAAAGTTGGCCTAGGCTTAGCAAGGGACTGGCAACTGGTGAGGCCAAGATGCTATGTGAGGATTGTAACGATTGGTGTCAGCAAGAACAGATTTCTCTGATTATTGGTGATCTGCAGAATCACCAATAATACAGACGCTATACTTGATTATGTGTGATCTGCAGAATCACCAATAATACTGGTATAGCCAGGACCAGAACACCCAATGAGAGGGTATGTGTTTGGTGCAACAGTAAAGATAGAGATACTCGCTATTCCCAGAGGAGCTGGAAGATAGGGGTATATCTATGTAACCCAGGAATACAAACTCCAGCAAGCTGGAGATACAGACAATAGTGAGATAGTTCACCCGAGGAGCGGGTGGAACTATGTTACAACAAGTGTACTGATCACCTGAGGAATGGGTGATTCAGACTGTACTGTAGCCACTATTACCTGAGGAGCAGGTAGAGAGGATAGTGTCACAGGAGCCCTAGTGGTCAGACCGCAAAGAGCCTACCAATCGGTTTCAGCACACAGACCATGCAAGCTTTGGTTGCGATCTTTGCGCAGAAACCGACAGAAATTTCATATCCTCAAGCTGGCACAGATTAAATCAGGATGATGTTTCAGGGTGGAGGACACTGAGTTTGTCTCCTCTGCCATTCTTATGCCCCTGATCCAGTAGGAGGGAGTGAGGGCGGGGGCCACACACACTCCCTTAGAATATGAGTCCTCCCCTTGTCTAACCCTATATGGGCTCTATCTCACAGAACCGTACAGGTCAGGGCAGATTTACTAACATTTTCAGGTCTGTCTCGATTTACCCAGCAGCCTGATACCAAACATGAGGGGTGGGACCCCTGTGGTATTATCAGGGCACTTTCGAACTGCCTAACTGGCAGTCTTTACCTCAGAATGTTCTGAAATTTCCTCAGAACCAGCGCCAGCCAGGGCCCATCGTGCTCTGTTAGTTGGGAGGGTCTGCCAGCCTGGCAACACAGAAAATATGACATATATAGCAGTTTATGGAATATGATATACCTCTGGGATTTACAGCAGGTCATTCCTAGGTGACTGCTCTTTCAAGCTTGTGGCAGCAAGCTACGTGTCAGCTCCCCTGCTGGGAGGGAGCCAGAATGTCTGACTTTTCCGCAACTAAATTGCTTCTGCCATCGTGCTTATCAACGATACCTGATGGATGGGCCATCAGCACAGCTTGAAGCCAGGGACACTCTGCCGCAGGCTTGTGCCTTTTGGTGGAAGGAGGGAAAGCACTGTCTTTATTTAAAAAAAAGAAAAACCAGGGATGCCGGTTTCTGATTACTGCAATGGCTGCACAAATTTAGCCAGAGAGCGATCACAAATTGGACTGTGCGGATCCTTCCAATTCGCCCGCGTTTCTCACGGCTGTTCCGTGACAGCACCCCTGGGGAAATAGACATGCATCAGCAAGATGTGTGTCGTTGCCACTAACCTGCGATATCTGGTCTAGTTCCCCGTTGCAACGGGATAGCCCGTCGGCGTTCTGGTGTCGGCTGCCTGCCTTGTGTTGAATCGTGAAGTCGTACTGCTGTAATGACAGGCTCCAACGTAAGAGCTTGCCATTGGTCCCAGCAGTGCGGTTCAGCCAACTCAGGGGATTATGATAGGTAATGATCGTGAAGGAGCGGCCGTACAGATAGGATTGCAGTTTCTGTAGGGCCCACACGATCGCTAGGCACTCAGTGGTGGAGTAAGCTACCTCTTGGGGCAGAAGCTTCCGGCTCAGGGAGAGGATAGGGTGTTCATCTCCCTTTCCATCCACCTGGCTGAGGACGGCGCTGAGACCGTAGTCAGAGGCATCGGTTTGGACAACAAACCGACGACTGAAATCTGGGGCTTGAAGCACAGGGGCGCTTGCGAGTGCCTGCTTCAAGGCTTGGAAGGCGTTCCCGCAAGCGGGGGTCCAGCTAACAACCTTGGGGTGTTTCTTGCTAGTGGCATCAGTCAGGGTCTTCGCTAGGGTACTATAGGCTGGAACGAATTTCCTTTTGTAGCCGGCGGTCCCCAGGAACGCCTGGACCTGCTTTTTCGTGATAGGCCGAGGCCATGCCAGGATGGCGTAAACCTTTCCAGTGTCAGGTTTCAGGGTGTTACCCCCCACCCGGTGACCTAAGTACTGCACTTCGGTCATGCCAATCTGACACTTACTGTCAGATTGGCTGCGGCCAGCCTCCCTAGTATCTGGGACAGGTGTTTGAGGTGTTCCTCCCAGGTGGGGCTGAACACCGCAATGTCATCCAAGTACGCTACAGCGAACCCTTGCATCCCCTCCAGCAGGTCATTTACGACCCGCTGAAACGTGGCAGGGGCGTTCTTCATCCCAAAGGGCATCATCGTGAACTCGAAGAGGCCGAAAGGGGTGATGAAGGCCGACTTTTGCCTCGCGTCAGGTGCAAGTGGTATCTGCCAGTACCCCCGTCTCAGATCCATGATAGGTACCTGGCAGACGCCAGCGTATCCAACAACTCATGGATACGAGGCATGGGGTAGGCGTCTGTAGTGGTGATGGCGTTCAACTTCCGGTTGTCCACGCAGAACCAAGTTGTCTGGTCCTTCTTGGGGACCAGGACAACAGGGGCTGCCCAGGCACTACAGGACTTTTGAACAACTCCTAGCTCCAGCATCTCTCTCACCTCTTTCTGCATGTCCGCTTGCACCTCTGGGGAGACGCGGTAAGCGGATTGCCTGATGGGGGGATGGGTGCCCGTATCTACCCTATGCACTGCCAGACTGGTCCGACCCGGGACACCGGAGAAGGTGTGCTGGTACGGACCCAGCACCTCCTGCAACTGCTCTTGCTGGGACAAGGAGAGTTGTGGGTTGACGCTTAGGTCGCTGTCCACATCTCGTATGTCAGCCTGCAGGTCTAACAGGTGGTCTGCCTCTCCCTGCTCTAACCAGCTGCACACTGGCAACACATACTTGGTCCTGTCATGGTGGGCCTTCAGCATGTTGACATGAAAGCTTTTCTGTTTCCTGCCTCCCATGTTCACCAGATATGTCAGAGGGTTTAACCATTGCACTATAGTGTAGGGTCCCTCCCAGGCCGCTTGCAGCTTGTTCTGCCTCACTGGAAGAAGGGCATATACTTTGTCACCTACTTCAAATGACCTCTCTCCAGCAGTGCGGTCATACCAGAGTTTTTGTTTGGCCTGAGCCTGGGCCATGTTTTCCGTTACCATTTCCGTGAGGGACTCCATCTTGTCCCTGAACTTGAGAACATAATCAACTACAGAGACATCTGTGGGGTCACCCTTGCCCTCCCACGTCTCCCGCATCAATTGTAGGGGTCCTCGGACATTCCTACTATACAGGAGCTCGAACAGGGAGAACCCGGTAGATTCCTGCGGCACCTCCCTGTATGCAAACAACAGATGAGGCAGGTATCGTTCCCAGTCCCCACCTTGCGACTCAACAAACGTGGTCAGCATTTGCTTCAGCGACCCGTTGAACCTTTCACACAGTCCATTGGTCTGCGGGTGGTAGGGACTAGAGGCAATGTGCGTCATCTGTATCTTTTTGAACAGGGCCTCCATGAGTCCGGACATAAACTGGGATCCCTGATCAGAGAGCATCTCCGCAGGGAACCCGACTCAGGAGAAAATGTTAAGTAGCGCGTCGGCTACCTTGTCCGCCCTCAGGGAGGAAAGTGCCATGGCCTCAGGATAGCGGGTGGCGTAATCCACCACCGTCAGGATGTACCTTTTGCCACTGTTGCTGGGAGTGGGCAACAGTCCAATTATGTTGACTGCCACTCGGTGAAAGGGCTCACCTATGATTGGCAGTGGACACAAGGGAGCTTTGCAGGGATTCCTAGCCCTTTTTACCTTTTGGCAAATGGTACATGAGCGGCAGTAGTTCGACACATCTATCCGCATTCGAGGCCAGTAGAAATGTCCCTGGATACGATCAAGCGTCCTGTGGATCCCCAAGTGCCCGGCCAGGGGAATGTCATGTGCGGACTTCAGCACATGCCCCCGGAAGGCACTAGGTACCACAAGCAACTTGGTACCCATCCTCATTTCACCTTCGGTGGGGTGTACAGGCTCACTGTTCAACTTCCCACCTTCCCAGTATACCTTGAATGTAGCCTCGTCTGTGAGGGGTTCAGAAGCCTCTCTTCTGAGGGCCTCAAGGCTAGGGTCAGTCTGGAGTGCTTGCACAAACGCAGCACTCTCACTCTCAGCCAGCTGGCCCGTGGCATATGAGGTTAGTGGCTGAAGGGTACCATCCCTGTGGTCAGAGGAGGGGGAGGAGGCCGGAACCTCCTCCACCTGTTCTGAGCTCAGGTTCTGAGCAGTACGGCTGCGTGTTACCGCTAGCACAGGTATACCTTCAGAATGGCACATATTGGCATTACCTACATCATTGTTACAAGCATTCATAACAGTAACAGGAACATTTTCATCACAGACAGTTTGTACATCAAACACAGGTACCTGTGACACAGGTACTATGAAACCCGGTACCCTTGAACTGGGCACGTTCAACCCACCTCCTCCCTGTTCTTGCCCCTGGGTGCAAAGTACCTGGGTGTGGGCAGAGAGTCCGTCTCCGTCCTGGCATTCCACAGGGCTTGGTGCAGGTTCATAGTACGACACCAGCGTGCCCAAGTCGGTCCCCAGCAAAACAGGGACCGGCAGTTGGTCCAGGATCCCAACAACCTTCTCTTGAACTCCCACCCCCCTGTCGATGGACACCCGAGCTTGGGGAATGTGAGAAAGAGTGCCCCCCACTCCAGTGAGGGTAAGGTACTTGTCAGGGATGATGGCCTCTGCAGGGACAAGGTGTGCACGCACCAGAGTGACATCTGCTCCGGTGTCACGGAAACCAGTGACAAGCTGGTCATTCACAGTAACCAGCTGGTGATTGCTTGTGATGGGGGAGTTCCCTGCCCCCTTGGCAAACATCATGTTGGATTTGGCTCCTGGTTGGGGTACACTGACGGGTGGTGTCTGGCGCGGGAGAGGTGCAGGTGGTCCAGGTGTTGGGGTGGTCTGCCTCCGCTCCGGACAGGTGAACTTCATGTGTCCCGTCTTGTGGCAGTAGTGACAGGTGACCTCTCCAGGGGCTGCAGGCCAGGGTGCAGCAGCTGCGCTGGGTGGCGGACGGCTCACAGGGGCAGGATAGACTGCCGGGGTATTGGGCTGACCTCTCCAGCTGGATGGAACAGTTCTGCGTGTATCAGACACCTGGGTAGTTGTAAAGGTTTCAGCGAGGTCTGCAGCGACAGTTGCTGACGCAGGCTTGCGCTTAAGCACAAACTGTCGTACATCAGCAGGGCAAATGTTCAGAAATTGTTCCAGGACTATCAAGTCCTCCAGGACACCATAAGACCCTTTGGTGAGGCCTAGAGTCCACTGGCGGAGTGTGGTGAGCAAGCTGCTGACCAGATCTCGGTACGAATCAGAAGACTTTTTCTGCCAGGACCTGAACTTTTTGCGATAGGCTTCTGGCGTCAGCTGGTATTTGGTAATGATAGCGTCTTTTACAGCAGCATAATCATTATCCTTTTCCGCAGGTAACTCTGCGAAAGCATCAAGCGCTTTGTAGCGCAGCAAAGGTGTCAGATGTCTGGCCCACTGGTCTTGGGACAGACGATACTGACGGCATGCTTTTTCAAAAGACCACAGAAACAAGTCAATGTCAGTGTCTTTTTCAATATTAGCAAATTTGAATTTTGCACTTACGGGTGGTGCAGCTCCTTCAGCAAGGAGGCCGGGCGAAGAACTCCGGCTGGCCTGTTGCACTTTTGCCATGTTTAGCTCATGCTGTCATTGGCGCTCCCATTCTCGCTCAGCGGCATCCCTCTCCGCGTGGCGTTCTTCAGCAGCAGCAGCCTTGCGTTCTGCAGATTGGCATTCCAACTGCGCTTGCATGTACTGCAGGTACTTGTCAGCACTGACAGCCTCCTGTGTAACTGTTGCTGCATTGCCCGCAGGTTGCTCAACCTCTGTACGCTCAGGATCTTCAGTCTCTGGTTCCCCTCGACAGGAGTCAGATGGGCTGATATCCACTTCGGCGGACACTCCCGGCTCCCGCAGTTGCTGGGTATCCCATCTGGACAAGTCTGCTATCAGGTCCCGTTTTTTCTTGCAGAGGATGTCCATGCCCCTCGCTTTGCAAAGATTTTCCAGGTCTGCTAGGCACATGTTCTGGTAGTTCCCGGACATTTCCATGCCAAATAAAATAAAACTTTTGGGGAGGGGTACTGGCTACACAGTTTCTCTGTATATCTAAAAAATATATTGCCTTCCAGCTACACCAACAAATTGGTTCATTTCTTGATAGCGCTAGCGCTATCTTAGATACTTTCAGCACAACACAGGTCCCAACCGCTGCCAAACACTGTCACAGTAGCCCTAGTGGTCAGACCGCAAAGTGCCTTCCAATCGGTTTCAGCACACAGACCATGCAAGCTTTGGTTGCGATCTTTGCGCAGAAACCGACAGAAATTTGGGCAGCAGCCCGACCAGAAGGGAGCCTGTGAGGTACGGTAATTACAACTTTACACACTAGTTCAGGGTATAACTGCCACCACCTCTGTTACCATGGGACAGAGGAGCCCGCTGACTGTCTGAGCCTAGATCTACAAATAAAATCGGTTAAAACATGCTTTATTCTGTCTAGATATCAACAATAGTAGCGGGGGCACGGGCGAGGTGTCATCACGGGTTCTGGTGGTAAGCCTTTTCCTTCCTCTTCCCCCTTACTGCTCACCCACTTGGGTGGTTCATACATATCTTGTTAATAGCTGGTGTTCATAGGACTTCGCAGTTACTAGATGAGGATTGTTGTTGTGAATTGTGCATTAGTATTTATCCTACCATTTGTCCCTGTGTTTGTATTTTATTACATTGAGTGAATTTTGTATTTACCTGGCTGATGACCATTATTTTATGTGTCATTCCACCATGACACCTGACCTGTATCCCCAGCTATATGCTTTTATTTGTTTTTAAAGGGACAAGTCCCTAATAAATTTGCTTATACTTTATGGAGCTCATTGTATGATTTATTCAATATTACTTATTGCTATATGGATGACTTTTTCTTTACATTTAGTTTGACACTATACATCCATGGCATTTTTGTATGATATTCGGCTCATTTGTTGCTTTTTGTTATCAACAATAGTAGCGTCTCTTCAGAGATCTGAGTTCAGTTCCTGTGTATGCTGAATAATAGGGTAGCTGGAACAACAACTGACGATAGCGTCGGTTTATTGAAAGCAATATAAATAATTAATATATACAGAAAATTATTAAAATCAACAATTATTGAAACATTAATAGCCAGTATGAAATAAAAGGGAGAAAATACTTAGGATTTGTGGAAAGATGTCTGTGATGATTTGCTCAGCTGCCTGTGCAGGCAGGCAGCTTTTTGACCATTGTGTAGGTTTGCATGCTGCAGGACTCTGGAAAGAAGAGCTTCTGTCAGTTTTGCAGCTTGTGCTTGCAGAGGAATTTGCATACGTTGTCATGCAAATTGCCTGGCCACATTCATTGGAGGCGTGTACTATAAGTACTATGTCTTTCCCACAATGCTTGGCTGGTTATAAGGATTTCGTCCTATGTAACACTCCTGGTGGGGTGTCAGCCTTACTCTCTGTTTGAAGATCAGCTTAGAGTAATTCCTGAATCTGTGCTAGGCAGGTTTTCCCTAGTGCAGTTAGGATTGTTTATCTGTTTGTTTGTTCTGTTGCCATTGTCCTGTCCCAACGGTGGTCGTCAGGAAATGGTTCTGATCTCTGTTCTTGGAGTATAGCTGGTGCAGCGGTTGCTACCAGCTATCTCTTCTGATCTGTCTCCTGGGATCGCGCTAGCCACTTTTCGCTAGTGCTGTGGATCCTTCTGTTCTGTCTCCTTGGATCGCGCTAGCCACTTTTCGCAAGCGCTGTGGATCCTTCTGTTCTGTCTCCTGGGATCGCGCTAGCCACTTTCCACTAGTGCTGTGGATCCTTCTGTTCTGCTACTCTGTACCTGGATCGCGCTAGCCACTTTCGCTAGTGCTGTGGATCCTATCTCTCGCTTGTCCCTGTTTTCGTGTGTCTGTCTTGTCTGCTATGTTGGAGGCTCGGTGAGGTAACCGTTAAGCAAGCGCTCGCGTCCTCTGTTTCATGTTTGTCTGTTAATGGTTAGTTAGGCGTGCTTGTCTCTATTGTGCTTATCACGTGGAGACCGCGCATAACCGCCTGCACTGTTGCGAATGAGTGTGGTGTTCGCGGTTAGCTAGCGTTTGTTATTTTCCGTATCTCCTCATTGTATTATTTGCTGTGCCTTTGCTAACCTTGTATTCTGTTCTGATCTGCCTTGTGTCACGTCTGGCGATCGCACATCTCGCGATCGCGTTCCTGTTTCATATCTGCTGTTGTGTGTGCACTGTCGCGGGGTGGCGACTAGGTTGGCGCACACACATACAACCTGTCCCTTTGCTCGTCTCATTCGCAATCGCCTCTCTTGCGATTGCGTTCTGCGCTTCGTACAATTCCTGTCTGGTATTTGTGGAGGTACAGAGGATTGGTTCCTCTGCACTCCCCAGCGCCATCTGCCGACAGGAATTTTCCCTCTACGGGTGCGTAGCACCTTTTGCTGGGTGCCTGCAAATATACGCTTGTGGAGGATTTCCGCCGTGTCAGCGCACGCGTTGTGCGTTGATCACGGAGAAAGTTCCACTATCGTTACAGTATGACCAGCCCAACCCAAAACCCCAGTGTAGACGGAAATTCCGATTTGTACGATTTTGTCGAGTTTGGGTCCTGTGTCCTTAAGAGCTTTAAAAGGCTTAATTCAGAGACCAAGGCGGAATTTCTTTCTGAATGTGTGAGGTTTTGTCTGAATCCCACCTTTCAGATTTCTGATCCGTCCACGTCGGCTCTTCTGTTTGCCTATGTGCTCTTAAAAAACGATTTGTTCACCTGGGCATATGATGTGCTAAAAACAAATTCTTGGAATGATAATCTGTATCAGTTTCTTGCAATGATATTTTCTCACTGGTTTAAACTGCCTGGCTTACCACCTGCTCTGATTGATTGTGTAGCTGCTGATAAGTCAGCTGATCTTTCCCTTCCATGCAAAACCTTTCAGTATGACAATCAGTTCAATGTGTCAGTTGCCAATTCAGGTTTTAAAAAGCAGCCATCCAAAGCCTCTAAGTCTAAACGTAAAAGATCTAGGAAGGCTTCCCAGCGGAAAGATCCGTTGCCCATAGCAACCACAAATAAAGAGGTTATTTCTGTCAAGTCTGAAATGTGCAAAACCATTCAGTATAACAATGATGTTGATCTGTCTCCTGGTTTTTTTGTCTCAATCCAGAGCTTATGTGGATCCTGCTATAGGTAGGATCGCACACTACATTAAAGCAGTTAAAAAATCTGTTCTTGTTCCTGAACTCCACCCCTATGGAGATTATCTGGATGCTGGCCTGTTTGAACCCCCATTTGCTTCCTGGGATGTTGGGGCCTTGCTGGAGGAATTTGATTTTGATTGGAAAGCCTTTTGCGATTTTTACATCGCAAAAAGCGAAGATGTCTTGAATGCTTGTCTCGATTCTATGTACCTTCTGATTGATTCCGATGAATGTGACAAGGATAATGTGGATCTGGTGATCTATGTATGGCAAACAATTTTGGATGAGTTGCACACACACCAACCAATTGATTCCAATAAAGAGACATCGTTGTCGGATGATTGTTCCTGCCTTTCTGGGGCAAAGCATGAGAGTCTTGACTTTGTGCAATCTGAAATGAATGAGTGTGCCGCTGTGGTTGATTCCTGTGCGAATCCTGAAGGATTCACTCCTGACAGTGTGCAGTCTGAATCTGTGCGATCTGATGCCTGTTTCTCGGATGTTCCTGCAGATTGTGATCGGCATGAGTCTGCCGGTTTCCTCAAGGATGTGTGGAATCCTTTGTCATTTAGAAACAGATCTTTGAGATCTTCCATCTGTGACCCTGCTATGGGGAAAATGTCTCGACTATGCAGCGTCAAAAGTAAAATTAATATGCCTAATAAAGTTTATCCTGTTGATGTCGCTATTTCTTCTACAGATGAGTCTCTGTCTCACCCTGTTCACACCTGTAAGGGCCCGTTGCCTGATGACAGTTGCTCCAGTGTTTCGGTCCTAGATGCCTTGCAGTCTGCTCCGCAGATCGTGGAGGTTTGCGCTATGGAAGCGTCAGTTTCACAACCTAAAGTGAATTTTGATTCGCAGGTTTTGCGTTATGGTTCCTCGGATTCGACATTGTTAGCCGAATCTAAGAGTGAGACAGCGCTTCGGTTTTGCGAATCTGATGCTGAACCTTCTTTGCCTTATTCAGAGATGCTTTCTCTGAACCTGCCCTGTACCATGAATGAAAACATGTGTTCCTTTCACACTGACGTTTGTGAGCCCCTTTCTTGCTCTGAGGGAAGTGCTGATTCTGCACCCTGTACTCTGGATGAGTCAATGTGGCCTTGCTTAGAATCCCCTGCAGTGTCCCTAGAGGCTCGTCTAGGTATTGCCACTATACTCACCTGTTTTTCTGCAGTTTTGGAGTTACAAGCTAGTTTGACTGCTACGCAGAATTCTGGGTGCAGCAGGATTAAAGTTGGGGAGTCAGTGTGTGGTTCAGTGAATATTCCTGTACATCCCGCTAATTATGATGAAGTTCAGTCTCAGGTTATGGTGGAACCATTCCTGGGACATCTGCCCTGTTCACAAAATAAAGTTCCAGTTTTGCCCTGTAACATGGATAGTTCAGAATCCTGTTTAGAAAACCTGGAAAATGATGTTCCTAAGGTCTTGTTTGATGTTCTGGAGGTCTCCGAGTTCCTCCCAAAGGGTGCAGAACTTGTGGGAGATGTCTCCTGCCCTCCAAGTCCTTCTGAGGTGTTACCCTCTTCCGTGGGCATTGCTGCCTTGCTGGCTACCTTTTCAGCTCTGGTGGAGCTTCAGTCATGGGTAGTCAATGATGAATTTCTGTCAGATACCATTACAGTCATTGAGATCTCTAAGCCTGAGATCGAGTCTTCTTTTGAAAGTCCAGTACCTGTGACCTCTACTCGTGATGATTTTCTGCCCGGTACTGGTTTTGGTCTTGTCGTGCCGGACTCTGAGGTTGGCAGTTCCCCAACATGTCCTGAGGTCTCTCCTGTGCTGGTGTACCCCAGTGTGCTCTGTGACCCAGAAAGCCCAAGTGTGCCTCGGTTACCAGCGTACTCAGATGCTTCCTCGGTGGAGACATGTTCTGATTTAGCCTGCCTGCTTGCATGCCCAGAAGTGGTCCCTGAAAGTCTTGATCTTGATGGGTGTCCTCGTAATTCTGAATCCGGAATTGTCATTGGTTCCATGGGGGTTCTTGGTAATTCTTCATGTGAGCCTTCTGATTGATTCCGATGAATGTGACAAGGATAATGTGGATCTGGTGATCTATGTATGGCAAACAATTTTGGATGAGTTGCACACACACCAACCAATTGATTCCAATAAAGAGACATCGTTGTCGGATGATTGTTCCTGCCTTTCTGGGGTAAAGCATGAGAGTCTTGACTTTGTGCAATTTGAAATGAATGAGTGTGCCGCTGTGGTTGATTCCTGTGCGAATCCTGAAGGATTCGCTCCTGACAGTGTGCAGTCTGAATCTGTGCGATCTGATGCCTGTTTCTCGGATGTTCCTGCAGATTGTGATCGGCATGAGTCTGCCGGTTTCCTCAAGGATGTGTGGAATCCTTTGTCATTTAGAAACAGATCTTTGAGATCTTCCATCTGTGACCCTGCTATGGAGAAAATGTCTCGACTATGCAGCGTCAAAAGTAAAATTAATATGCCTAATAAAGTTTATCCTGTTGATGTCGCTATTTCTTCTACAGATGAGTCTCTGTCTCACCCTGTTCACACCTGTAAGGGCCCGTTGCCTGATGACAGTTGCTCCAGTGTTTCGGTCCTAGATGCCTTGCAGTCTGCTCCGCAGATCGCGGAGGTTTGCGCTATGGAAGCGTCAGTTTCACAACCTAAAGTAAATTTTGATTCGCAGGTTTTGCGTTATGGTTCCTCGGATTCGACATTGTTAGCCGAATCTAAGAGTGAGACAGCGCTTCGGTTTTGCGAATCTGATGCTGAACCTTCTTTGCCTTATTCAGAGATGCTTTCTCTGAACCTGCCCTGTACCATGAATGAAAACATGTTTTCCTTTCACACTGACGTTTGTGAGCCCCTTTCTTGCTCTGAGGGAAGTGCTGATTCTGCACCCTGTACTCTGGATGAGTCAATGTGGCCTTGCTTAGAATCCCCTGCAGTGTCCCTAGAGGCTCGTCTAGGTATTGCCACTATACTCACCTGTTTTTCTGCAGTTTTGGAGTTACAAGCTAGTTTGACTGCTACGCAGAATTCTGGGTGCAGCAGGATTAAAGTTGGGGAGTCAGTGTGTGGTTCAGTGAATATTCCTGTACATCCCGCTAATTATGATGAAGTTCAGTCTCAGGTTATGGTGGAACCATTCCTGGGACATCTGCCCTGTTCACAAAATAAAGTTCCAGTTTTGCCCTGTAACATGGATAGTTCAGAATCCTGCTTAGAAAACCTGGAAAATGATGTTCCTGAGGTCTTGTTTGATGTTCTGGAGGTCTCCGAGTTCCTCCCAAAGGGTGCAGAACTTGTGGGAGATGTCTCCTGCCCCCCAAGTCCTTCTGAGGTGTTACCCTCTTCCGTGGGCATTGCTGCCTTGCTGGCTACCTTTTCAGCTCTGGTGGAGCTTCAGTCATGGGTAGTCAATGATGAATTTCTGTCAGATACCATTACAGTCATTGAGATCTCTAAGCCTGAGATCGAGTCTTCTTTTGAAAGTCCAGTACCTGTGACCTCTACTCGTGATGATTTTCTGCCCGGTACTGGTTTTGGTCTTGTCGTGCCGGACTCTGAGGTTGGCAGTTCCCCAACATGTCCTGAGGTCTCTCCTGTGCTGGTGTACCCCAGTGTGCTCTGTGACCCAGAAAGCCCAAGTGTGCCTCGGTTACCAGCGTACTCAGATGCTTCCTCGGTGGAGACATGTTCTGATTTAGCCTGCCTGCTTGCATGCCCAGAAGTGGTCCCTGAAAGTCTTGATCTTGATGGGTGTCCTCGTAATTCTGAATCCGGAATTGTCATTGGTTCCATGGGGGTTCTTGGTAATTCTTCATGTGAGCCTGGTGATTGTTCTGCCCTCTTGGGATCTCTGTGGAGCTTCAAAACGTTCTGGGAGATTCCGGGAGAAATTGTGCTTGGTACCCTGGATAAGATCAACGGTGGCTTTTGTGTTTTAAGGGACACTTCGAACAGGTATTGTGGCAAGTTTGGTATTTTCGGACGCTCCTTGGAAGGTGGTGGGTATTGTCTGGAGGGTGTCGATGGCTTCCTCTCTGGTATCCACAGTCCTGATGGGTGTTACGCTGAGACTTGTAGTGCTGATGGGCATGTTTCGGTGGCTTCTGTTTCCGATGAGGTCGGTTTCGGGTGGACTGACTCTGGAATTGGACCTTGTCGGGCTGTCCCGACCTTCATGAGTCTTCAGTTTGAGTCTGTTGCTAATAGCACTTTTGAGGGTCGTCTGGAATTCGACCCTGGAGGGGGGGGCGTACTGTGATGATTTGCTCAGCTCCTGTGCAGGCAGGCAGCTTTTTGACCATTGTGTAGGTTTGCATGCTGCAGGACTCTAGAAGAGCTTCTGTCAGTTTTGCAGCTTGTGCTTGCAGAGGAATTTGCATACGTTGTCATGCAAATTGCCTGGCCACATTCATTGGAGGCGTGTACTATAAGTACTATGTCTTTCCCACAATGCTTGGCTGGTCATAAGGATTTTGTCCTATGTAACACTCCTGGTGGGGTGTCAGCCTTACTCTCTGTTTGAAGATCAGCTTAGAGTAATTCCTGAATCTGCACTAGGCAGGTTTTCCCTAGTGCAGTTAGGATTGTTTATCTGTTTGTTTGTTCTGTTGCCATTGTCCTGTCCCAACGGTGGTCGACAGGAAATGGTTCTGATCTCTGTTCTTGGAGTATAGCTGGTGCAGCGGTTGCTACCAGCTATCTCTTCTGATCTGTCTCCTGGGATCGCGCTAGCCACTTTTCGCTAGCGCTGTGGATCCTTCTGTTCTGTCTCCTTGGATCGCGCTAGCCACTTTTCGCTAGCGCTGTGGATCCTTCTGTTCTGTCTCCTGGGATCGCGCTAGCCACTTTCCGCTAGTGCTGTGGATCCTTCTGTTCTGCTACTCTGTACTTGGATCGCGCTAGCCACTTTCGCTAGTGCTGTGGATCCTATCTCTCGCTTGTCCCTGTTTTCGTGTGTCTGTCTTGTCTGCTACGCTTGCTGGAGGCTCGGTGAGGTAACCGTTAAGCAAGCGCTCGCGTCCTCTGTTTCATGTTTGTCTGTTAATGGTTAGTTAGGCGTGCTTGTCTCTAATGTGCTTATCACGTGGAGACCGCGCATAACCGCGTGCACTGTTGCGAATGAGTGCGGTGTTCGCGGTTAGCTAGCGTTTGTTATTTTCCGTATCTCCTCATTGTATTATTTGCTGTGCCTTTGCTAACCTCGTATTCTGTTCTGATCTGCCTTGTGTCACGTCTGGCGATCGCACCTCTCGCGATCGCGTTCCTGTTTCATATCTGCTGTTGTGTGTGCACTGTCGCGGGGTGGCGACTAGGTTGGCGCACACACATGCAACCTGTCCCTTTGCTCGTCTCATTCGCAATCGCCTCTCTTACGATTGCGTTCTGCGCTTCGTACAATTCCTGTCTGGCATTTGTGGATGTACCAGGGTTCCTCTGCACTCCCCAGCGCCATCTGCCGACAGGAATTTTCCCTCTACGGGTGCGTAGCACCTTTTGCTGGGTGCCTGCAAATATACGCTTGTGGAGGATTTCCGCCGTGTCAGCGCACGCGTTGTGCGCTGATCACGGAGAAAGTTCCACAATCGTTACAATGTCCTATTGTGGGAAAAACTTGTAGAGTTTCATTGGTTCAGTTCAAAGTTCAGAGTTCAGACCAGGTGGATGCCAGCATATCCTCAAGCTGGCACAGATTAAATCAGGATGATGTTTCAGGGTGGAGGACACTGAGTTTGTCTCCTCTGCCATTCTTATGCCCCTGATCCAGTAGGAGGGAGTGAGGGCGGGGGCCACACACACCCCCTTAGAATATGAGATGAGTCCTCCCCTTGTCCTGGGGACCAGAAATCATATCTAACCCTATATGGGCTCTATCTCACAGAACCGTACAGGTCAGGGCAGATTTACTAACATTTTCAGGTCTGTCTCGATTTACCCAGCAGCCTGATACCAAACATGAGGGGTGGGACCCCTGTGGTATCATCAGGGCACTTTCGAACTGCCTAACTGGCAGTCTTTACCTCAGAAAGTTCTGAAATTCCCTCAGAACCAGTGCCAGCCAGGGCCCATCATGCTCTGTTAGTTGGGAGGGTCTGCCAGCCTAGCAACACAGAAAATATGACATATATAGCAGTTTATGGAATATGATATACCAGCAGGTCATTCCTAGGTGATTGTTCTTTCAAGCTTGTGGCAGCAAGCTACGTGTCAGCTCCCCTGCTGGGAGGGAGCCAGAATGTCTGACTTTTCCGCAACTAAATTGCTTCTGCCATCGTGCTTATTAACGATACCTGATGGATGGGCCATCAGCACAGCTTGAAGCCAGGGACACTCTGCCGCAGGCTTGTGCCTTTTGGTGGAAGGAGGGAAAGGACTGTCTTTATTTAAAAAAAAGAAAAACCAGGGATGCCGGTTTCTGATTACTGCAATGGCTGCACAAATTTAGCCAGAGAGTGATCAGAAATTGGACTGTGCGGATCCTTCCAATTCGCCCGCGTTTCTCACGGCTGTTCCGTGACAGATAGTACTGTAGTGACTATTCACCTGAGGAGCAGGTGATTCAGATTGTACTGCAGCTACTAACCACCTGAGAAGCAGGTGATTCAGACTGTACTGCAGCTACTGACCACCTGAGGGAGGCAGGTGATTCAGATAGTACTGCAGCTAGTATTCACCAGAGAGGCAGGTGATACTGGCAGAGAATCCCCCATAGTGACTAGGCTCAGACAAGTCAGACAAGCAGGTTTGGCAACGAGCGGTACAGAGACAGAAAGCTAGATCTGAGTAGTGTTTCAGGCAGAGTCGGCAACTATATCAGATAGGCAAAGGTACAGGATCAGTAAACAGAAGAGTAGTCAGGCTAGCAGACGGTCATAACAAATAATACAATTCAATTAGTACTTTAAGCTATCAACAGAATCTGGCTCCAGCTGGTTCTAGCACACTTTAAGATCTGACTAGGTCTGAGTGCTAACACGTTAGCATTTGCAACAGCAGACGCGGAGCAACTGAATGACCTGTCCTATATATACTGCAAGCGCTCCACAGCGCTGCCCCAGTCACTCAGCCAATCCGGAGCATAGCTGGAGTCAGCTGATCTCCTGATCAGCTGACTCACCTTCTAGATGCATAAAGATCCTGTCGCCTGGCGCACGCGTAGCCCTTAGTCTGTGAGCAATAGAAGGACTAGTCAAAGCATCAGCGTGTAACTGCACGGCGGAAACCGCCGGCTGTGACGCAGAGATAGCCGCCATGCCGCTTGCTGTTGCGGCCGTATCTCCGCTATCCATTACAGTACCCCCCCTCCCTGAGGAGTGGACCCTGGACACTTCCTACCCGGTTTCTCCGGCTGTAACTCATGAAACTCTTTCTTTAACTCCTCCGCATGCATGCAACAATCCGGCACCCAAGTTCTCTCCTCTAGGCCATACCCCTTCCAATGGACCAGGTACTGTACAGAATTCTGCACCAATCGAGAATCCAAAATCTTCTCGATTTCATAATCAGGCTGGTCGTCAATTATCATGGGGGGGGGGGGGGGGGGTGAGGAATCCACATGCACAGCAGGCTTAAGCAAGGAAACATGGAATGATCTCACGCCTCTCATGCTGGCTGGGAGATCAATCACATATGTCACATCATTAATCTTTTTGGACACAGGGTATGGGTCTATGAATCTGGGTCCTAACTTGGGTGATGGTTGTTTCAACGCTAGATGTCGAGTAGACACTCACACTTTATCTCCTGGAGAAAACTTCCACTCTTCAGATCGTCTCTTATCTGCCTGTTTTTTCTGAGTCTGGAAGGCTTTCCCCAAATTTTTCTTTACTAAGACCCAAATCTCCCTCAAAGCCCTTTGCCAATCTTCTAGGGCCGGAAAGGGAGAAGATGCCACTGGCAAAGGAGAAAACTTAGGAGATCTCCCAGAGACCACTTGAAAATGGAGAAAATCCTGAAGAACTCTTCAGATTATTATGCACAAACTCTGCAAATGGCAGGAACTTTACCCAATCTGATTGTGCATCTGCCACATAACATCTAAGAAATTGTTCTAATGACTGGTTAACCCTTTTGGTCTGTCCATTGGTCTGTGGGTTGTAGCCTGATGAAAATGAAAGGTTCATATTGAGTTGACGGCAAAAGGCTCTCCAGAATTTCGACACAAACTGGACTCCCCTATCTGACACTACATTCTCCGGGATGCCATGCAGCCGGAAAATGTGCCCGATGAAGAGATCAGCCAATTCCTGGGCCGAGGGGAGTCCTTTCAGAGGTACGAAATGAGCCATTTTACTGAACCTATCAACTACCACCCAGATGACCGTCTTGCCCTCAGAGCTAGGGAGTTCTCCCACAAAGTCCATAGACACATGAGTTAAGGGTTCATTTGGCACTAGTAGAGACTGAAGTGTACCCACCGGTGCCTGGCGAGATGGCTTACTCCTGGCACACACAGAGCATTCCCTTACAAACTCCTTGCAATCCAGTGCCAGAGATGGCCACCATACACATCTAGCTATAAGGTCTTGAGTTCGAGCAGCTCCGGGATGCCCTGTATTCTTATGGGTATGGAATAGTTGCAAGAGTTGTAAGCGAAAGGGAAGTGGCACAAAGATAACCCCCTCGGGCTTCCCTTCCTGGATATCCTGTTGGTAAGGCCCTAAGGTAACTGCCCAATCCTCCCAGGTTTCCGTGGCTGCTACCACCAGTTTCTGAGGTAAGATGGTCTCAGGGTTTGCAGGCTGAACTGTCTCTGGCTCAAAGCACCTAGACAATGCATCTGCTTTGACATTCTTACTTCCTGGGGTGTACGTGATCACGAATCTGAAACTTGAAAAGAACAGGGACCAGGGGGCCTGTCGGGGACTAAGTCTTTTGGCCCCTTCAATGTACTCCAAGTGTAAAGGATAGCGGAGATGCCGCCACAGAGACAAGCGGCATGGCGGCTATCTCCGCGTATCAGCCGGCGGCTTCGGCCGCGCAGTTACATGCTGGTGCTCTGCCTGGTCCTTCTATTGCACATAGATTGAGGGCTATGCGCGCGCGCCAGGCGACAGGACCTTTATGCGAATAGAAGGGGAGCCAGCTGATCTGCCTGGTCAGCTGACTCTAGACGCTACCTCGGATTGGCTGAGTGACTGGGCGGCGCTGCGGAGCATCTGTGTATATATAGTGGTAGTCTGTCAGTTGCTCCGTGTCTGCTGTTGCGAATGCTAACGTGTGAGCGCTCAAACCTAGTCAGATCCCAAAGTGTGTTAGAACCAGCCGGAGCTGGGAATTCACACTTAGCCAGATTCTGTTGATAGCTTAAAGTACTAATTCATTGTATTATCTGTTATGATCTTCTGCTTCCGTTGACTATTCTCCTGCTTACTGTCTCTGTACCTCTGCCCATCTGATTCATGTTGCCAACCCTGCCTGTATCTAACACTGAATCAGTCTTCTGTCTTGGTACCTTATTTGTCCATACGTTGCCTACTCTGCTTGTCTGACCTTTCCTACCTCACCAGTGGGCCTAGCCACTGGCGAGGGATCTGGGGCATTTCACCTGCTCCTCAGGTGAAGCCCAACTGCAGCACTGTCTGTAACACCTGCTCCTCAGGTGTCCCTTGGCTGCAGTGTAGTCTTATTCACCTGCTCCTCAGGTGAATATCCTTTGCAGCACTGTCTGTAACACCTGCTCCTCAGGTGTCTACTGGCTGCAGTATAGTCTTAATCACCCGCTCCTCAGGTGATCATTCTCTGTAACTCAGTTGGTGATACCTGCTCCACAGGTGGCCACCGACTACAGTACAGCCCGACTAGCCTGCTCCTCAGGTGGTCGTCGGCTGCAGTATTGTCTGAAGCACCCGCTCCTCGGGAGACTTCCTATTCCTCATTACTGTTGCACCAAACACTATCTCACATTGGTAGTCCTGTGTCTGGCTATACTAGCATTATTGGTGATTCTGCAGATCACCACATAATCAGGTATAGCGTCTGTATTATTGGTGATACTGCAGATCACCAATAATCAGAAAATCTGTTTAGCTGACACCAATCGTTACACCAAGTTTTTATGATCAGTATAGACTGTAATTGTATGTTCTGCCCCTTCAAGCCAATGGCGCCACTCTTCAAAGGCTAACTTAATGGCAAGAAGCTCCCGATTGCCAATATCGTAGTTCCTCTCAGCTGGAGAGAACCTACGAGAAAAGAAGGCACAGGGATGGAGTTTGCCTTGTAAGCCAGAGCGCTGAGACAGCACAGCCCCAACCCCATTCTCTGATGCATCTACCTCAACGATGAAGGGGAAGGTGACATCCACGTGTCTCAGAATGGGAGCAGAACAAAATAGCTTTTTAAGCGTAGCAAAGGCCTCTGCCGACCAATGGTAAGTGTCAGCCCCTTTTTTGGTAAGGTTGGTTAAGGGTGATACTACAGAGGAAAACCCTTTGATGAACTTCCTGTAGTAATTGGCGAAGCCAAGAAATCTCTGGAGTGCCTTCAAACCTCCAAGGTGCAGCCACTCCAACACAGCAGAGACTTTTTCAGGATCCATGGAAAGGCCTGAAGTGGAAATAATATACCCCAAAAAAGGGACTTGAGTGACCTCGAAGAGGCAGTTCTCTAACTTGGCGTACAACGAGTTCTATCTTAATTTACGTAACACAAACTTCACATGTTTACGATGTTCCGTTAGGTTGGGAGAAAAGATCAGTATATCGTCCAAATATACTAGCACAAATTTTCCCAGAACCTCCCTAAAAACTTCATTAATCAACTCTTGGAAGACGGCAGGCGCGTTACACAACCCGAAGGGCATTACCAGATACTCGTAGTGCCCATCGGGCGTGTTGAACGCCGTCTTCCATTCGTCACCGTCCCTAATGCGTACCAGGTTGTATGCCCCTCGAAGGTCCAGTTTAGAGAAAATACTGGCATTGGTCACTTGAGCAAACAGATCGTCTATCAAAGGCAGTGGATAGCGATTTTTCACTGTGATCTTATTTAACCCCCGATAGTCAATACAAGGTCTGAGCCCACCGGCCTTCCTCTGCACGAAAAAGAACCCAGCCCCTGCTGGAGATCTGGAAGGACGGATGAAGCCCTTGGCCAAATTTTCCTTAATGTATTCCTGCATAGCCAGCTTCTCAGGCCCAGACAAATTATAGAGATGACCTCTAGTAGGCATACAACCTGATCTTAACTCAATGGGACAATCGAAACTTCGATGAGGTGGGAGTTTGTCTGCAGATTTGGGACAAAACACGTCAGAAAACTCTGCGTACTGCATTGGCACCCCTTTCACCTGAACCTTGGTGGCACAAACAGCAACTTTCTCCAGACAATGATGATGACAATGGGTTGACCAGCTCTGTAGCTGACCGGAAGCCCAGTCAATCTGAGGGGAGTGTAGTTGCAACCAGGGCATACCGAGGATAATGGTAGAAGTTGCCATTTGCAGGACAAAGAACTGTAATTTCTACTTATGTAGCACCCCTATAGTACATGACAACAAGGGAGTCTGGGAAAGAGGCTGTCTACACTGTAATGGAGAATAATGTACCGCTGTGACCAGAATCTGACGATCCAGCGGGAGTAAAGGAATACCCAATTTTTTCACAAAGTCATAGTCTATAAAATTAGCTGCAGAGCCTGAGTCCACGAATGCCTCTGTGGCCGTGGCCCAACCCTCCCAGATAATGGAGCAAGGGAGGAGCAAACGGTTATTGTTTAGAGGCAGAAATGGCTCGCCTAGGGTATTACCTCTGACTACACCTGAAAGGATATGTAGGTATATATGTATATATATATATATATATATATATATATATATATATATATATATATATATATATATATATATACTAGTATATATATATATTAGTATATAGTATAGTATATACTATATACAGTGTGATATTAGGGTGTCTTCAGAACACCCATCCTCACATCTGTGCAGGAAAACACTGGCTGTATGAAACCCAGAATAGGCAAATTCTCTCTGGGCAAATCCCCTGAATATCCCTCGAGTAACTGCAAGTTCATAAATAACATATTTCCCCGTGATCATTGAACTGTGCTATTTCTTGTAATTCACATGACTTTCTGTAATTATGGTGACATATGATGATATACTGCGCATGAGCAAAACCTGTATTGAGTAGGATATAAGGAAAGCAACTGAAGTAAAGAACTAGCATAATGTGTGCTCACATCTTCTGTGTCTGTGTGTTCTGTTAACCATTTTATGTCCTGGCGCCAGGAAATGAAGTAGTCTAAAGCATCTGATATCTGACAAGGCCGTGATATGAACTTAAATAGATACCACTCCTTTCAGCTGGGGTCTCGCCGCGGATGGTCTTCTTCAGAATTCACGTAAGTAATATGACTATATTTCTCTTTTTGTTTTTTAAAGAGAGAGGTGTCTATATTATTTATGTGAAATTTCTGTTGATACAAAAACTAATCCGGTTTTGGAGTTTGTGTTTTTTGATAGTATAATTTTAATTATATAGATAAGGTTTTTAGAAGGCCTTAGTTTAAAAAAAAAATATTAGGGAGAAGGGACTTTTGGTAAGTCCAATAGGGCTTCTCTTAGTAGGTCTAAGGGAAATATAGATTTTTTGGGAAAAATCTAACAAATTTGAAGTCGGATCAACTTCAATAAATATTTTCTTTTGGCAAGAAAATAGTGTTCATTTGGGTAATGAACAGGGCACCATGTGGTATGGATTTTTTGGTACTTGCAGTTCTTCTTAGGTTTTGAATGGGTTTATTATAGTTTATTTTTGTAAGGTTTTTATAATGTCAGATAAGATTCAGATGCTTTAGATTATTTTTCTGTGTTTGTTTTGTAAATAATAATCTGTTTTATTAGTAAGGTTAAGGAAAAAATTTATTAAACAGTTTGGGTTTAGTTAGGTTGTAGAAAGGAAAAATCCCTAGACAAAGTTTGTTTTGTTCTCATGAGATGAGAATTATAGAATTATTGATAAATATCAGTTAGGCCCGGTTCACATTAGCGGTTGTTTGCCAAACGGACCGGATGACCTGACCGGATCCGGACCGGATCCGGATCGGAACCGTACGGTTCTGATCCGGATCCGATCCGGATCCGGGCAGGTTGCATCAGGTGGTAATCAGGATGCGATCCGGATCCGTTTGGCAAAGTTAACGTAAAAAAAAAAAAAAAAAAGGTTGGGGTCTGGGAGGTCAGCAGAAGGGGGACCTGTGGAATCAGGCCCTCTGCTGTTTAGCACTCACCTCCACCTCCGACATGCTGCCAACATCCTGCCAACACCTCCAGCTCGTGCTGCTCCACTCCAAAATGCTTGCCCATGTGTCCCCAGCCAATATCGCCGCAAAAATCCGCATAGGAAGTGGGGTAGAACATCCCGATTTCTCAGCCAGTGTGTTGTGCGGCCTCCGGTTCCCATCTGTTTGTATTGGCCGGATGGTGCAGTCCGGCTCCGCCCCGCATACGGCTGCCGGAGGGGCCGGATGAAAAAATAGCGCATGTTGGAACGGAGGCCGGAGTCCGGATCCGGCCCGGATCCGGTCCGGCTCCGGTTCTGCAGAACGGACCCATGTGAACGGACGCATAGGCTTTAATTGCTATGCCGTGCGTCCGTTCCGTCCGTTCTGCAGGCGGTGCGGCTCCGGCACGGCGATTCCGGAGGGCCACCGCAAGTGTGAACCGGGCCTTATTGATAAAAATAGTGTTGATAAATTTGAAAAATATATAAATTATAATTTATCTAGATAAGAATTGTCTATTGGTACGCCAATATCTTATATTTGTATTTGACACATAGATTTAATAGAGGGCCAATAAATTACAGTATAAAACTGAAATTAGATGAATGGGTCAAAATACTGTCAAAATGTTTCCTAAATTCCTATAAAAATAGATGAAACTTATGTACCTTTGTGTTGCCAGAATATCTGGAAGAAAAATATTTTGTTCATCCTTGGTTAGAATATAATATATTATATTAGTCTTGGGCTGTCATTCCCTTGGGGGGGAGAAAGGAATAATAGTTCAATCCATATACAATTGGTTAAAGAATTATGTCTAACAGTGATTAGAATTATATATGTCCAAGTCTGTCTTGTTTGTGTGTTAATCTTGACTAACAGTGTGTTTTTATGTATGTTCTCCGTGTATAGGTTGCGCAAGCGATGATAAATTATTATATAAGTTGTTTTAGATCCTTACTGTATTTCTGAGAAATGATACACTCATGGAATTCGGATAAGAACGGTCACTTACCAAAATCTACAGTATAAATTCTATGTACGTACAAAACTGGTTTCAGATGCCATATTTAACAAATATATGTTTATACTGAGATTTGTACATTGACCGTCAGAAATTATCTGAATAAAATAATAAAATACGTGTGTGTCATTTTGTATAAGCCTTTCAGTAAGAAAAAAATTCAGAAATATAGTAATGTAATTAATTATTGCAAATTTAGGTAAAGTTCATAAGGATATAGAATAACATGTATCATAATGTATTCATATGTATTGTGGGTAAACTGACACATATGTGTGTAAATTGAGAGTTGTATTGAGTACATGCTTGTGATATGTATGGTAGAGAAGTGGTACCCGCAGGGGTGTAACAATAGGGGGTAATAATCACTTCTATAGATGCTTTGAATAGTAGCAATCCGTAACACACTGTTCCCAATCCCCTTCATGCACCTCTGACACTGTGCTTGTCCTTGGCAAGTTTTGGTGCGCTGTATAAAGTTCTTGGGGGGGGGGCCCATTTAAACCTGCACCAGGGCCCACAGCTCCTTAGCTACGTCACTGGGCACCCGTGAAAGTATGTGTGAAGCATGAATATATTTGTCTCATAAAATAATAGGTTTCTCTCTCTCCTTATTAGAAGAGTGGTCCTTTAACTTATTTAGACAGACGTAATTCTGAAATAGTTAGAAATAAAAGAGTTAAATTGTATCGAGATATGTCCGGTTCTGTGACAAAGGATTCATTTTTTTTTTTCTTTAATTGGTGTTTCCGGGTGGCTGCTCGAAACACCTGCTTGTGGGTTTTTTTCTTCTGCCAGTAAAAGAAATGAGGAACTAACTTAACTTTGTCATTTTTTTCTGCTGAAGAGAAAAAAAATGCATTTAAAAGCCTTTATATTTCGGAGTCATATATTATATTTCGGAGTCATATAGGATTCATATATTATATTCAGTGGTTCAATGCGGATCATTCCTAGACATATTGAAGGGAAAATTTTGCTCATATGTTGATAGGGAATGTTTAATTAAAACTCCTAACAGATAGATATTTTATATAAAAACACACCTACTTTTTGTTGAAATGCTGCCTCTGTAAAGCCTCTGATAAAATCCTCCACATTTTTGCTGGTCTGGTCCACCAGTATAAAAAAAATAATAATAAGTCCTCATCATAAATCTATCTCTCTGCGCCACACAGAGAGAAGAGAAAAAAAAAACCTGCTCCTCCAAGCCACATTGTTAAAACAAAACGCAAATGCCGACATTATGATTTAAATGGTTCTAAGTATCACTGTTACGGAGATATTGTATCTGATCTTAGATTTGTAAAACTATGAAGCAATTTGGGATCTGTCAGCAAGATTTGCATAAAAACACTGAATTTTCTGTATCTGAGGGTATATGCTGAAACCTGCATATACTTTAGCAGAAATGCCATTTAAGGCTTAATATATGGGTCCAGGTCATTCTTGTGGTCATTTCCTGTATTTAGTAAGAATATATGTTTTTTTTAAGCTCAAAAGTTCTTACACTCAGCATAGGAAAATAAGAACATTTTTTCATCCTTAGGAAAAATAGTTTATTTTAGTTTGCTTGAACTTTTTGACAAACTGTAGAGTTATTTGGTGTTGTTATGACAATTATACTAATAGATTTTTCACTGTTCTGAAGAAAGGTAAATCTCCAGAAGAAGAAGAAAAAAAAAAACCCACACTGTTTAATTTTATAGTGTACTGATTAGAAACTTTATCTCTGACAGGATTTTAATCTCACCTCTGCTGGTTGCTATAGTTTAGGGCCTATTTTGTTTAGTAAGGAGACCTTAGCCTAGTCTCTCTAGTGCTGTTTCTGTGTGTCTCAGGAATAGCCATAGCTTTAGCCCACTATTGGAAAAAGGGACACTATAGATGTTCTTTGTATGTCTGTGGCTAAAAATCTGAAAGGGGACCCAACCCTATTACAGGGAGACAGTGCTGGCCACTGTTCCGCTGTACTGTGACCCTGCTCATATTATGCCATATAGCCTTTTACTAACACTGACCAGACATTAAAATAACTTTAATGTATGGTCAAAGAGGGGAAAGAGTCCTGCCCGGGCCACCTAAGTTCTGTAAAAAGAAAGAGCCCTGCCTAGGGCCACCTAAGTTCTTTAAATACATCACTATTTAGGGTTTGTGGTATGATTGTGGCAGGTATGATGAAATGAAAATGGATATGTGACTTGCTTGTAATGGAAGAATGAAAAATGGGAATTCATTATGGTGTAAAAATTCATTGGGAGTTCATCCTCTCTGCCATGTATGGAGTCACATACTCGCACGGGTACAGCGACACGACGTCATGCAAACGGGGTATTGCGAGAAATCCGTTGGGATCATAGAAAGATCCGCTAAGTATGTTTTGAAGTTCATGGTGGAGAGTATGAATCATATTAGTATTACAAGTACTAGGAAAAATAAAGAATGTATTGGATTTTTGGGAAAACATGATACTCGCACATTTTTCTTTTTCTTTCAGAAACAACTTGCCAGACATCTATCCTGAGGAGGATAAAAGCTGACTACCTGACCAGAGCCCATCCGAAGGTAATCTGATCAGAGGGAGCCTGTCCAGAGGGAGCCTGTCCAAAGAGACCCATCCAGAGGGAGCCTGTCCAGAGAGACCCATCCAGAGGGATCCATCCAGAGGGAGTCTGACCAGAGGCTATCCTGAGGCTATCTGTCCAGAAGGATTTCCTACTGGATCCACTGTATTGGGTGAAATAGTTCGACTAAGTCCTGAATTCCAAGTGGGAAAAGAGACTTTTCATCAGTTTCAAAGTTGCTTGTGTCATCTGTTGAAGAATGGAACAAGATCTGGATCTTAGACCCAGGAAGATTGTATGGATTATGGGACATTCTTATGTGTATTGGGTTCGTAGGAAAGCTAGTAATAGTAGCTATGGGGAAAACCTTGGGTTATCTAAAAATAACTTTATGATCTATTGGTTCAGTATTAGAGGGATGATTTGGAATATGTTTTTTGGTAGGGTTACTTCTTTAATGCAGAACTTTCCTCCACCAGATGTGATGTGGGTATTCATGAGATTATTCCCCAATGTGTACTGATCTTCTCTGAAATCATTCCCAGACGGGTGTGCATTTTTCCCCAAGATAGATTAAGGGCCATTAAGACATTCATTAATAGGGCATTATCTAGATCCATGCCAACTATAGGGGTTTTTTCTTATTGGCATAATAAGCTTGAGGGTTCCCGTCCTAACTCATTCCGCCCAGATAGGGTTCACTTGTCTGATCAAGGATTGGATATTTTCAATGCCGATCTTAGATCAATGATTGAATCAGCTGCTATGAGGGGTGGGCCACTACATTAAGGATATTATAGAATGGGAGTTAGTTGTAAGTCCCATTATGGGTTAATGCTTTCTGAATAGTAAAAGCCTTTATTTCTGCTATATCATTCTTTAAGTAAAGATTAGGATTAGGGCTTTTGTAAATTAGATAATGGGTTGATATGTAATGAGCTGATATTTTTTTTATCTCAATTACTAAATAAGGCCAAGTGCTGATGATCCAGGGATTTTTTCTGATTGCCATTTTGGAGTCGGGAAGGAATTTTTCCCTTTCTGGGGCTAATTACACTATGCCTTATAAGGGTTTTTGCCTTCCTCTGGACCAACAGTGAAATGGGCCGGTGTGGTGCTTTGTTTTTCGTTAAACTTTATGTACACACATCTTTCTTCAACCCAGATAACTATAAAATTGTATATTTATCAGACGGTAATATATATATATATATATATATATATATATACACATATATATATATATATATATATATATATACACATACGCATATGTGTTACTACACATATAATTCAGCAGGCCTGATCTCAGTGGGCGATTTTCAGGGAACAAGTCTCCTACTTTTTGATACCTTGGTCTTTAGTAGATTCAAGTTGGCCATAATTGTCTTGCTAAGTTTTGCTAGAGTATTATATTTTGTCCTATCCTGATTGTGAATATATTTAGTGAGTGTCCATATGTTTGATTAGCAGAGTCCGTCTAGTATGGTTAAATCTGAAGGTAGCCATCATTACAGTTGTCCTGTTAGTCCTGACCTAGAAAGAGTATCTATGGCAGCGGTTGCTATTAGTTACATCTTTTTCTGCTTTGATTTGTAGTATGTCTGTATAGATATTTACCATTACTGTGGTAAAAAGTCGATTAGCTAACATTCCCTTCCCCTACTAAATCAGAGCTGTATCTGTTTGTCTGAAGCAAGCATAACAGGCTTTGGTCAGTATGATTGGTGTGATGGACTACAATTTCACAGCACTACAGTTGCCTTGAGCAACCGGATTGGTATATTTAATATGGGATAATTGGAAGGCCAGAGATGTTGAGGGTCTCATGTAGCCTTGTTCCCTAGTCTCTTGCTGTGATCTGTGTGGTCCCTTTCACAAATATGTCCTGTACTGAGGCCTGTAGCTACTTTTGATTTGTTTGGTGCGTTCTGGCAGTGCTCCTGTATTTCTGATCTCAGCCTCTGTACTCTGGGCATTAAGGCCTGAGTATGATTGTAGTTGGGTTGGTGTTATCTTTCCACCCCCTGTTTTAACAGGAGTGTGTGACTTAGAGTAAAGGATACAGAGATAGCCTGGAGTACAATGGCTGATGGAAGGTGAGAAGTCTGCCATGCCTCACAAACGGTTTGTGAACTAAATTGTAGAGTCAAGACTACCCTCACATGCCCAAATCTCATATCTTGTTGCATAGCCACCTTACGCAGGAGTTAGGTGCCATCATAAGGGTTTTGACCTTGGTCTACCTGAGGCCTAGTATTTAGAAAAGCCCTTTTCTAAAATAGAGCAGATGGAAGTTTCTCTTGGAGTAAGTGCTGAGATAAGAAAGCTCCTTATATTGACCTAAGAGAAATATTCCTGCCGCAGGCTAAGTTAAACACATGAGCGTGCTCCATGCATGCAGTCCGCATAAGACTTTTAATAAATTACATCAGGAAAGAGAATTGTTCTTAGTTCTGATCTGCATCAGGAAAAATAATTATTGGGTTTTTTCCTGAGTAATCTCTGATTTGGTTCTTTTCTGATTTTTCTGATTTGTTTGACCATTAGATTGGCCAACATTGTTTAATTGGTTGTTTAAGGTTACAGGTTAGTTAATCATATTCTTTGTTAGAAGTACTTTACCAAATAGCTATTCGTGTTTTGACCATTAGGAGACTTCTACCAAAATTTTGCCCACTGTGATGCTAGCTCTGCCTGTTTTAAGTATTGGCTTTAGTATGGTCATCTTCTTCCTTTGGAAGAAATGACCAAAGGGGGGACTGAAAGGATATGTAGGTATATATGTATATATATACTAGTATATATATTAGTATATAGTATAGTATATACTATATACAGTGTGATATTAGGGTGTCTTCAGAACACCCAGCCTCACATCTATGCAGGAAAACACTGGCTGTATGAAACCCAGAATAGGCAAATTCTCTCTGGGCAAATGCCCTGAATATCCCTCGAGTAACTGTATGTTCATAAATAACATATTTCCCCGTGATCATTGAACTGTGCTATTTCTTGTAATTCACATGACTTTCTGTAATTATGGTGACATATGATGATATACTGCGCATGAGCAAAACCTGTATTGAGTAGGATATAAGGAAAGCAACTGAAGTAAAGAACTAGCATAATGTGTGCTCACATCTTCTGTGTCTGTGTGTTCTGTTAACCATTTTATGTCCTGGCGACAGGAAATGAAGTAGTCTAAAGCATCTGATATCTGACAAGGCCGTGATATGAACTCAAATAGATACCACTCTTTTCAACACCTAGGCAGCAGCATTTCCCGACCTCTTAGGACAATTCTGAACAATGTGACCCTCCTCAGCACAGTATAGACAGAGTCTTTCTGACCTTCTGCGATTCTTTTCCACTTGAGTTAACCTAGAGTGACCGATCTGCATCGGTTCATCTTGAGGCGACGAGGGTGGAGAAGAGGCATAAGAAACAGATCTTATAGTGTTTCTCCCACGGGTCTGTCTCTGATATCGAAGGCGGCGATCAACCCGTACCGCCAACGAAATCGCTTCGTCTAGGGATGTAGGCTCAGGATGCCCTAACATCAAATCAGAAACTGCATCGGATAATCCTGACAGGAAACAGTCTAACAATGCATACGTTCCCCATCTAGCTGATACAGCCCACCTCCTAAACTCTGCGGCATAAACCTCCACTGGATTATGACCCTGCCTGAGGGTCTTTAGTTTCCTTTCAGCCGTAATAGCAATATCCGGATCATCGTATATAAAGGCAATGGCCTTAAAAAACTCCTGAACTGAGGACAAGGCCTTATGCTCAGCCTGCAGACTATATGTCCATGTTTGTGAATCTCCTGACAGAAGGGTCTTTATAAATGTTACCCTCTGGTTCTCAGATCCTGACAGGTTAGGCCTCAACTCAAAATGAGACAACACACGATTCCTAAAATTCTGAAAGTCAGATCTATGCCCAGAAAACTTTTCAGGTACGGACATACGAAGGTCCGTGACTGGAGGGAATCGCACTGCAGCAACGGTTGTTTGAAGTACCTGTACAGTCCCAGACAGTTGTGTAATCTGAGACTGCTGGGTGTTAATCCCCACGGTAAGATTGTTTACCGCGGTGGTCAGGACTTCAACTTGGTCATGCAGTGCGTCCATAATGTTTTGGTCTGCTGTTCTGTAACGATTGGTGTCAGCAAGAACAGATTTCTCTGATTATTGGTGATCTGCAGAATCACCAATAATACAGACGCTATACCTGATTATGTGTGATCTGCAGAATCACCAATAATACTGGTATAGGTATAGCCAGGACCAGGACAACCAATGAGAGGGTATGTGTTTGGTGCAACAGTAAAGATAGAGATACTCGCTATTCCCAGAGGAGCTGGGAGATAGGGGTATATCTATGTAACCCAGGAATACAAACTCCATCAAGCAGGAGATACAGACAATAGTGAGATAGTTCACCCGAGGAGTGGGTGGAACTATGTTACAACAAGCATACTGATCACCTGAGGAATGGGTGATTCAGACTGTACTGTAGCCACTATTACCTGAGGAGCAGGTAGAGAGGATAGTACTGCAGCTAGTATTCACCAGAGAGGCAGGTGATACTGGCAGAGAATCCCTCACCAGTGACTAGGCTTACTGGTGAGGATAGGAGAGTCAGACAAGCAGGTTTGGCAACGAGAGGACAGATACGGTACAGAGACAGAAAGCTAGATCAGAGTAGTGTTTCAGGCAGAGTCGGCAACTATATCAGATAGGCAAAGGTACAGGATCAGTAAACAGAAGAGTAGTCAGGCTAGCAGAAGGTCATAACAAATAATACAATTCAATTAGTACTTTAAGCTATCAACAGAATCTGGCTAAGTGTGGATCCCCAGCTCCAGCTGGTTCTAGCACACTTTGGGATCTGACTAGGTCTGAGTGCTAACACGTAGCATTTGCAACAGCAGACGCGGAGCAACTGAATGACCTGTCCTATATATACTGCGCTCCACAACGCCGCCCCAGTCACTCAGCCAATCCGGAGCATAGCTGGAGTCAGCTGATCGCCTGATCAGCTGACTCCCCTTCTAGATGTATAAAGGTTGTGTCGCCTGGCGCGCGAGCGCGTAGCCCTTAGTCTGTGAGCAATAGAAGGACTAATCAAAGCACAGCATGTAACTGCGCGGCGGAAACCGCCGGCTGTGACGCGGAGATAGCCGCCATGCCGCTTGCTGTTGCGGCCATATCTCCGCTATCCATTACAAGGATGGTGTTTGTTAAGAATTTACAAAGGTCTATAGCAGAGAATAGCAGATTTATTGCAACCTGAAGAAATAGACACAGAGGAAGAAAGCAAAGCGCCTGCTGTGACCCAGACTCAAACCAGGTTTGCTGCAGCCACAACATAGAGTACTAACCACTATACAATCACAGCATGTTTAATGAGCCAGGAGTCAAACATACAATCTTCTGATCCGTAGTTAGCTGCATTATCCATTGCGCCACTAGCCGCAGTGCTGCCCTACATATAGCAAGTTTTTTTTGCGGCCACAAGGAGGGGATCTTATTCACAAAAAAATGTAATTTCAAAATAAATATCTCTACTTTGCATTATGCAGGTTTTAAAGCCTGATTACCACTTTAAAAATGTGTATTGGTAGCTGCTTGAAAGTCAAACTAAATAAATAATCAAAGAAATTTGTAAGTGCAACAAATGTCTAATAAATTTTGTGGATATTTTAAGATTATCTAAAGTGAAAATAGACAGAGCCCTTAATGAAAGGCTCTGTCTGAATGCTGGAGGATTGGGGGAGGGGGGTTGTGGGGTGAAAAACTCACCTGCGCTGACGTCATCTATCCAGACAGGGGATTGCTCAAACTTCCTGTCAGAACAGGCCCGGGTGTTTTGTTTTTTAATCACCACTAGGGCTCTGTGCATGCACAGCTGCGTTGCCGCAACCCGTCCCCACCTCAAAATCCACCAATCAGGATTGAGGACGTTTCCGAAGTCCTCCAGCAGTCTTCAAAATCATGGCTGCCACCACCATGAGGAGGAGAGGGGTGAAGCGGTTCTCTTTGCTTGAAGACCGCTTCTGTCTTCAGGCAAACAGACTGTAATATATACAACCCTGCTACCCCGCCCCATCCGTCCTCATGCAGACAGAGTGTGTCATTACAAGCTCTGTCTATTACACTGGAAGTACTCTTTAGAGTGTACCCAAGACGAACCATGGGTATGAGGTCCCCTCCAGTCCCCCGTTGCCGAGTGCAGAACCTGCAAATAATTCTGACAAGGGCTTGTTGCATATATATGTGGGCTGCGCTCCACTTCAGGCACTAGCACAGCCAAACTGCACATGCACAAGTATGGGCACGCCTACGTAGTAAACAGGAGCAACTCATGCACTCAGATCCGTGCTACTGGAGAGGCGCTCACGCCAGAATAGGAGCACAGCCTCGGTGTTCCGGATGGTCCTGGCAAGCAGTGGCTAGGAGGACATGGGAAGGCTCTACAGTATCCAAAGCTTCCCTCTGCTTTAGTATATGTTATCTTACCCGAGGTTAGCCTTGGGTCCCTTTAAGCAGCCATCTTGACAAAAAGTGCAACAGGTGATCAATTACAGACTAAGAACAAAAATCAATAGGCTCTGAACTAATCAATGAAAAATCAATAAATAGTGATCAGATTATGTCTAAAAAGGCATCAATAGGCTAAGCAATGAAAAATCAATTGATGGGTATAACCAATTAACGTATAAATAATAGTCAACTCAATGAATTATAGTCCAATAATCACAGAAAGTTAGACAAAACAAAATGTAACTAGGGGACTCAAAAACTGTCCGGTAAGCCTCACATAGAGGAACCCATCAAAGAGCAGAGGGCTAGATCAGACCCCGCGCTAGCCGCAAGACACCCTGTTTATAACATGGAGGGGGAGGGGGCACCAGATCCGCCCAAACCCACTAGAGCAGAGCTTCTGGCCGCCATACAGGCCCTGCAGTTGTCCCTAACCACCAGACTAGACACCATCCAAACTGAGATGTCATTTGTCAAAGCTGATTTCAGCAAACTTAAAGATAGAACATCTGAATCTGAGCGGAGGATAAGTGATCTGGAAGACACAGTTAACCCTATGCGTGCTGCTCAGTCACAATCTACTAAACTTTCTCAGGAACACTCCCTTAAAATGGACGACCTAGAAAACCGCTCCCGCAGATCAAACCTTCATTTTGTGGGTATCCCCGAGAAAAGTGAAGGCTCTAACCCAGAGATGTTTCTGGAGGATTGGATAAAGGATTCGATCCCAGATCTTGACGTATCCCACACTTTCTCGATTGAGCATGCCCACAGAGTACCGGGAGGCCTACCTAAACCAGGAGCTACTCCGAGACCAATGCTCGCAAAGCTGCTCAATTACAGAGACAAGGTGGAAATTTTAAAGAAAGCTAGATCTGCCCCGGATCTTTCCGTTAATGGTGTTAAGGTCTCAATTTACCAGGACTTCTCCCTTGAGGTTCAGAAACTGCGTGCAACCTTTAATGCTGTGAAAGCTGGACTCAGATCACAAGACATTCCTTATAGCATGCTTTTTCCTGCAAAACTTCGCATCCAGTATAAAGGAAAATTTCACTTTTTTGCCTCACAGACTGAAGCTGCAGCGTGGATGGAACTGCAGGGGTTTCCAATCCCTGTCCTCTCTCCTAAGAAAAAGAAATAGGGTCAACTTTTTTATATTTGATCTCTGAATGTAGCCCTGCACTGAACTTATTTTTTCTTACCAAGTGCCTCTTCAGCTATGCTGACATACGGGTTCTTACCCACCGCAGTCAGTACTGATAATTTCAGCGCTCACGGACAATAACTACACCGTATAGGAGCACTGTTCTCCACGCTATTATCTATGGAGCATATTTTCTATGCACTTAACTTCTCTAATAATCTTTGTGTGTTACAGGTTCTTAGTATGTTTGTTCTTATGTGCTCCACAATTAGATTATGCGTACTAACAGACGTACAAGATTATACTCTATACAGAAATGCTCCTGATTTGCTTAATAACTTTTGCCTCCACAGGCTCCCAATCTGATACTGTGAGTTAGATGTTTTACAAATCTATTATGTGATGTTTTAGATTTATCAGACCCCACTGTATATAGGGCCCACTAGATAATATAATGCCTCTTTACCCTGCAGACTGATCCTCTCTGGTCGGTGGCTAATGATTGCTGAATATCTCCCTGCAATCTAACACACACTCCTACAATTGTATGCCTATTTTCTCCGTCTGATAGGCCATTCATTGTTTTGATGATTGCTGACTGCCATCTACTGGAGAAAAATGGAAATATCTCAATTATCTGTTCAGACTCTATGCTGGGCTGCGGTCATGGTTCCGAAGCTGGAGTGTATCACTCTGTATTTTTCATTCTCCCTTTTTTTTTTTTTTCTTTTTTTTTTTTTTGTTAGCAACCAGTTAAGTTTAAGTATATGATCCTATCCACAAGTTTCTGTGGATATGTTTATCTCGAGTCGGGATGACACTGAAGATACCTGTTAGTTTAGCTAGACTTCTCCTTGTGTTTCAAGTTTAGGGAACTAGATCCTTTGTAGTTTAAACAGAGGATGGGGTGGGTTAGGGATACGTCGGGTTTCTATGATGCAGTTTATGTATGTTCTTTATTGCAATTTAGTCTTACCTTAAGGCAATGGCAGGTGGCAAGTATAGTCCTTATTGTGAGCTCAAAGGTACTCTCTCGTTGGTGTGATGACGCACATTAAAATAGTCTCATGGAACGTAAGAGGCTTGAATAACCCCATTAAGAGGCGTCTGGTGTTTGAGCATTTGCTCTGACTTGGGCTATTTGCTGGGGGACATTTTGCTGGTGGGGGGTGCACTATGCTCATTGTATATATGTATAGCACTTTTTGAAAAAGCCGTAGGGTGAAACATGTTAAAGATCATTGTACAATCACTGTGTAAATAGCACTATCACTCCTCTATATGTCCTCCTGATATGTATATGTAGGTGATGGTCTGTACTGACTACAGGCAGCATCTGCTAGCAGTCTACATGACAGCTGATTGAATGCTAGTGGCTACAACCATCTCCTATACTAGCAGGGTTCTAAACCTTTATGTGGAATAGCTACACCACATTAGATGTCTTATTGTGGGGGATAAGCCAAGACCTCCACACTAGAGGTTTTATACATAAATTTGTGAATCTTGTTAGGCACGATTAAAGTTGTGTTTCTTTTACTGACCATTAGGTCCAATAATGTGGAGCCAAATACTCCTATATTGATACTCAAAGGGCTGGTCATTAGTGACCCTGTGTTTGATTATTTTTCCCTGGTATATTTTCTCGGTTGTGTGCATGTTTGAGCATTTGCGGAAGATTTCCCCACACATTATTTGTCTCCAGGAAACTCATTTAATGGGCTCTCGAGCTCTATTACTTAAAAAACCCTGGATTTCCTCATATTATCTTGCCCATTTTTCCTCTTTCTCAAGGGGAACAGCTATTATGATAGCCAAATCTCTCCCTGCTCAGATTCCTGAGGTTAGAATTGATCCCAACGGGAACTTCGTCATTATTAAATACATTATAGATGGTAGGCCTTTGATATTGGGATCGGTTTATATCCCACCTCCCTTTAATGCTCAGGCACTGGACCGCCTCTCTACTAAACTGCATGCATTTATGGCTGATCCGGTTCTGCTCATGGGTGATTTTAATGCTATACTTGACCCAGCATTGGGTAGGCTGAATGGAGCTGGTAGACCATACACTCCCTTTATTAAATGGCTATCTCAATATGATCTTCCAAGACATTTGGAGGTGGAAATTTCCTGATTCTAGAGAGTTCTCCTGCTATTCAGACACCCATCAGACCATGTCCCGTATCGATCTTTGTTTGGGTTCTAAAGACATACTTCCCCTTGTAGACTCTATAGAATACCTCCCCCATGGTATATCGGACCATTCTCCTCTTATTTGTCAGTTATATCTGCCTGGTCATAAATCCCCCTCGATATGGAGACTCGGGTCCTGCTGGCTCGAAGATGAGTCTATACTAGAAAACTGTCGTAGAGATATGAATGCTTATTGGCATATTAATCAGGGGACGGCGTCCCCTCTAATATGTTGGGATGCCAGTAAGGCAGTACTTAGAGGAGCTTTTAGAGCTTCAATGTCCAGGATGAGACAAAATATCACTGCCTCCCAAACTTATCATGAAAGGGGGATGCGGGAGGCCAAAATGCGACTAATACAGCACGCCACTCGGGAAAACTACGTTAAGTGGGAAGTGGAACGTAGAAAACTGGAGATACTTCTTCTTGATAGAACCAAGAGGAGAGATCTGATACACACACAGAGGGGTTTTGAATTTGGGAACAAATGCAGTAAGCTTTTAACCTACCTACTGAAGTCTAACGATCAATCATTGGCTATTCCAAGAATAATAGATAATTCAGGTATAATTCATACAACTTCCTTGGGAATAGCTAGGGTTTTTCAAGAATTTTACACTGCTCTCTATAGCTCTAGGCTTGTTCACCCCGCACAGGGCGTTGAGGATCTTCTCGATGGCTTGGATCTCCCTCAGTTGTCCGATGAGGCCAGACGGGAGCTGGATGCTCCAATTACAGCAGATGAAGTTAGACTAGCTATCGCCTCCTTTAAGTCCAATAAGACACCAGGTCCTGATGGCATCCTTATGTGACTCATACCGCCCAATTTCTTTAATAAACACGGACCTTAAAATCCTTATTAAAATCCTTACTAAAATCCTGGCAATTAGATTGAATCAGCATGTGACCTCCATAATCCACCCTGATCAGATGGGATTCATTCCCGGACGTAATACTAGATTAAATATTCACAGGCTGCTGTCTAATATTGAATACCCTCATGCTAATGCAGGTAGTAGAGTTATTTTAGCCTTAGACGCCAACAAGGCCTTCAATTCTATTGAGTGGCCTTATGTCCTGGTGGTCCTGGAGAGATTCGGGTTTGGACCGAATTTTAGGAAATGGTTTACCATACTATATAACTCACCCCGAGCGAAGCATAGAGTTAATTCTACTGTCTCTAACAGTTTTGAGATTTCTCGAGGCACTCGACAAGGATGCCCGTTATCGCCCCTTTTGTTTGATATAGCCTTGGAGCCCATTGCTCAATCCATAAGAGAATCACCCCTGATCCAGGGTCTTCAAATCAATTAGAGGAGCGTGTTTCATTGTACACTGATGACATGCTCATATACCTGGCTGACCCCGGCCCCTCTTTAGACGCTGTCTTAGACATTTTTGTTAGGTTTGGCTCCCTGTCTGGCCTTTCAATCAACTGGTCCGAATCAATTATTTTTCCTTTTAATGATTCCGCCTGTCAGATGATTTCAACACGTTCCTGTTTACAGGTGGTGGATACATTCAAATATTTGGGGATCTGGATCCAGCGTTCCACCGGGAGGTTTCTGGATTCTAATTTGTACCCAGCGTTAGATACCATTGAAGCCAAGCTTAAGAGTTGGGTTTCCCTCCCACTTAATGTATGTGGAGGAGTCTGTATTGTCAAAATGATTGTGGCCCCTAAGCTCCTCTATATCCTTCAGATGGCTCCGTCCTGGATTCATGGGAAGGTATTTCGCCGTATTGATTCGTTAATAACCTCATTTATCTGGGCAAATTCAATACCTAAAATATCTCTGTCCACATTACAACTACCCACGTCTCAGGATGGGCTTGCACTGCCCAATTTTTTTCTATACTTTCTCGCCTCCCAACTGATACCCATCGCCTTCTGGCTAAGTAACATTAGACAAGACTCTACCTTAGCGGTTGAGGCCGATATTGCGACTTCGTATGAGTCCTTGTGCGGAGCCATCTATAGATATACAGTTCCCAATCAGGGAGGGGGAACCTCGCTTATACAAAACACCATCAAGGTGTATAAAGCCACGCGTAAATTCTTGGGTGAACCTACTGCCCCTATATCTCTCAGCTCCCCTCTGTGGTGTAATAACAATCTTCACGAACTTCTCTCAGTTCCCGACCCACAATATTGGACCCAATATAATGTGAAATATCTGCATCAACTATTTACTGGGGGAAACTTCAGATTTCTCTGAGTTGCGAGAGGAGTTTGGTCTGCCTAGACAGGCTTTCTTTAGGTACTTACAGCTTAGACACGCTGTACAGGCCCAGACTGCCTGGCAGGAGTGGACTTGACCCCTTCGAGATTGGAGACGCTTTTACTAAACAAAGATAGGACCAAACAGATCTCTAAGTATTACAACTTTTTACTGGCCTCTTTAACTACACCTAAATTCGAGTCTACGAAAAGGAAGTGGTCTGATGTGGTGGATGACATACCGGATGGGGACTGGCGAGACTTGATAGATGCGTACCATAAAACTACTATTGCAGCCTATGATAAATTGATACATTTAAAGTGGCTACATCAGGCCTACTTGTCGCCCAGGGGCCCTCCTGATGATGGGCGCTGTTTTAAATGCGGGCAGGAGCAAGCCAACTTCCTGCACTGTGTATGGTTTTGTCCCCAGGTTAATAATTACTGGAAGTCAGTCATCCATTTTTTAAGAGACACTCTGGGTCTTCCCGTTGTCCACTCGTTCAAAGTCTGTATGCTGGGAATGATACAGGACATGCCCTGCAGTTCTGGTAAGAAAGTACTCATTAGAATTCTGTTGTTCTATTCCAGAAAATCTATTACTCTTAAATGGAAAAACAGTAATCCTCACAATCTGAATGATTGGAAGAGATTGATAAACCTAGCACTCCCACTGTACAAGTTAACGTATCAAGCACGTAATGAACCAAATAAATTTTCTAAGATATGGTCCTGCTGGGTTGACTCCATGGACACTGTAATTCCAAACCTGGACATTAATGCCTCTGTTCAAGACCTGATCATGGGTTGATTCATACCTGTAGCCAAAGCCTCTCTTTTCGTTGTCTGATACATAAGAGTCTTTTTGTAGTGTTCTCTCTACCTTGTTGATGCTCATTTCTTCCATTTGTTATAACTATAGCTCTTGCCTATGCCATGCATTGTAATGTAACCTGAACTGCATTTTAGTTGGGGATTATTTTTGTTAAGTTTCTTTTTGCTCTTTAAGACCTGTTTCTTGAAAATCAATAAATACTCTCTTTAAAAAAAAAAAAAAAAAAAGTACATACCTTGTCAGGTATCACTATCTACAGGGTGGTGTGCTTACCAAATACATTTATCAGAGATCTGTGTCCACGCGGCAGCATTTTATATGATTTTCTTTAAAGCAGCAGAGACAGCCCATACTATCCCAGGAAAAAAAAAGCTCATACAGTGCTGCCCATAATTATTCATACAAGTTACTTTTATTCAACCAGCAAGTAATTTTTTGACAGGAAATGACATAGGTGTCTCCCAAAAAGATGATAAGACGATGTACAAGAGTCATTATTGTGGAAAAAGAAAAACATTTCTCAGCTTTTATTTACATTTGAGCAAAAGGTGTCCAGTCCAAAATTATTCACACCATTCACAAACTTTCACCATCTGTGGGAAAATCCAAATTTCTATTCCATTCCGAATAGTCCAAGCTGTTGTAAAGCATCCCGATTGCCCTGATTAATTGGTAACAGCTGGTTTAATCAACTCAACAGGTGAAAAATAGCAGCTCTCTGCAGTTGGTTTGTGGACAGTCATGGCTAAGACAAAGGAGCTCAGTGAGGATCTGTGGCTGGGCATTGTGGCTGCTCACAAGTCAGGAAAGGGCTACAAGGCCATTACTAAATGTTTTCAAGTTTCAGTGGCTACAGTGCAAAGTATTATTAAAAAATACAAGATGTTCCACACTGTGGAAAATCTCAGTAGACGTGGGCGGAAGCCAAAAGTGACACCTGTGCTGGCCAGGAGGATAGTGAGAGAGGTGAAAAAGAATCCAAGGATCACCACCAAGGCCATCCTGGTGAATCTGGGCTCCGCTGGTGGAAATGTCTCAAGGCAGACAATCTAACAGACACTGCACACTGCTGGGTTCCACGGATGAAGACCAAGGATGATGCCACTTCTTCAGATAAATCACACAAAAGCTTGCTTGGCCTTTTTGGACAAAGAAGAAGACTTCTGGTCTGTGTTATGGTCAGATGAAACAAAAATTGAATTGTTTGGTCACAATGATGTTTCCTTCATTTGTTGTAAAAAAGGAGAAGCCTTAAACCCAAAGAACAACATCCCCACTGCCAAACATGGTGGTAGGAACCTAATGATTTGGGTGTGGTTTTTCAGCCAATGGACCAGGGAATTTAATCACAGTAAACGGTAGAAAGGTGGATATACCGCTGCACTTGTAGTGGGAACCGAGCTGGACCTGGGCAACCAGCCCACAAATCAAAGTAGAAAAAAGAAAGTTTGGTCCGCTTCAAAGTCACTCCAACAGTTTATTTGGGACTTATCCCAGAGCAGCCACAGAAACACTCAGGACTTATCCCAGAGCAGCCACAGAAACACTCAGCTAGCTGAGTGTTTCTGTGGCTGCTCTGGGATAAGTCCCAAATAAACTGTTGGAGTGACTTTGAAGCGGACCAAACTTTCTTTTTTCTACACAGTAAACGGTACTATGAAAAAAGAGGTGTACATGAGGATTCTCAACAACAAAAACAGGCAGAGAAACTTGGCCTTGGCCACCAGTGGACATTTCAGCATGACAACGACCCAAAACACACAGCAAAAGTGGTGAAGAACTGGTTAGCAGACAACAATATTAACGTTTTGGAGTGGCTGAGCCAGAGTCCTGATGTAAGGTCCGCAGCGTCCAGTCAGTGGCGGAATGCCGAGATCCGTGCTGCAGCTCCGACTTCCGGGTCTTGGCAAGCCACTGACGTCAGTGGAACGCAGGGGGCGCCGCAGACCTCATTGGATAGGCGGAGGACGCGCTCTCAGTACACGCTCCGCCGATGTAAACAGTAACTCTCACGTGCACGCTTGCGTGTCAGCTGACATGCTGAACGACTATTGGTTTGTTTTCAATTCTGCCTTTTGTTAATTGGTTAGTCCTAGTATTTAAACCTGGTGAGCTCCCCTAGTCATCGCCCGTGATAGCATTTAGCTTTGGCTTGTTGCTGGGTAGCGCTCACTGTCTTGTTTGATTCCTGTTGCCGAATATTGCCTTGTACCTTGACCACGTTTAACCTCTGCTTGATACCTGTTGCCGTCTACTGCCTTGAATTGACCACGCTTATGCCTGCTGGATTTCCTGTTGCCAACCTTGCTTTGAACCTGGACTACACTTTGCTTGCTGCCTGGATTGCGCCCAAATTGCATTGCTAAGTATTCTGGTTCTGTCTGGTGATTAGCTATCTGTCAGACTGTATGCTACATCTGCCTGCAGGTTATTGTTAGCATTGGCCTCAATTCACAGAGCATTATCAAACGTTTATCAAACACTTTATCAAACGTTTGATAATTTACCTCATGGGTAAAATCTCACTAAGGTGTTATAAATTTGTTGAACGTTTTATCGGTAAAACATTCGACAAATATATAACACCTTAGTGAATTCAAAATTAGATTTTACCCATGAGGTAATTTATCAAACGTTTATCAAACGTTTGATAAAGTGTTTGATAAAACTCCGTGAATTGAGGCCATTGTGTTAGGTAGGAGATTGCGCAGGCTGGGCTCTGGGTCAGTCATATGGGCATACAGTCTGAACTTTGGTTATTGACCAGACAAGCCTGACACCTGACTTGAAAACAATTGAGAATCTGTGGAGGGAGCTAAAGATCAGGGTGATGGCAAGAAGACCCTCTAACCTGAAAGATTTGGAGCTCATTGCTAAAGATGAATGGACAAAAAATACCTGTGAAGACATGCAACAAGCTGGTTTGCAATTATAGGAAGTGTTTGATTGCTGTAATAGCCAATAAAGGCTTTACTATTGATTATTCAGAAGGGTATGAATAATTTTGGTCTGGACACTTTTTGCTCAAATGTAAATAAAAGCTGAGAATTTTTTTTTTGTTCTTTTTTCCCCCCCACAATAATGCCTCTTGTACATCATCTTATTATCTCTTGGAAGACACATATGTCATTTTCGGTCAAAAAATGATTTGCTGGTTCAATAAAAATAACTTTAAGGCTCCCTGCACACTGCAAATCCGATTTGCGATTCCGATATTGATTCCAATTCCGATTTGCAATTCTGATTTTCCCTGAATGCTATCAACAGAAAAACAGCAGCATGCAGTAACGATTAAAAATCGGAATAGCATGTAAAAAACGATTAAAAATCGGAATCGCATGCAGTGTGCAGGGAGCCTAAAGCTGTATTCAAAGTGGGACGTTGCGGTTTAACGCGACCTTAAAGTCGCAACATGTCTGCATTAAGAGGTAACGCACTGCAAGCAGTGAGTTACCACAATGCAACATTTTTAACGCGACTTTAATGTCGCACTGTGAACGGCCCATAGGATTAGCATTGCAGTGCCGTAAGCTGCGTTATAAGACTTTATAACGTGCGACCATAATGTCCCACTGTAAATGCGACCTAAATCTAATTTTGCCAGGGGGTATGACTAATTATGGGCAGCACTGTACATAAGTAGATAACTACTTGTTCACCTTACATATGTATTGTACTGTCCATGTTGATTTCAGTGAATTTTATATAGTAAATAACGAGAATTCTGTCAATCTTGATGTCATTTTCTCCCTTATTTTTTTCCTTAGAAACTGCTATAGCTTGCTTGCATGCTTTGTAAACATTTGAGCACAGCACAGCATAGAACAGATTTTAGCAGCTCCCTGAACTGCCCTCAGCCAATTAGTGAGTAGCAGGAATGTGGAAGGGGTTTGTAACAATCATCCTTCTTGATGGCAATGGCAAAAATAGAGCCAGACTGAACAGAGTGCAGTGGGTAAATGGAATTTGATTTTGTGACTGACAATCCTTCTTTAATGCCCTTATTTTTGGATACGTAAGGCAATGAGTTTTCTATCCCTTTTTATAGTCATGGATTCAATCCCCATGCAGTGCGTCTCATTTTTTTGAACAACCATCCTTATGTGCGGCACGATTTTCGAGAAACAAGGGGTGGGGCTTCAAGCCGCACAGGGAAATTGAAGGAAAATCACAAATTGCAATTTTTGTGTGCTTCCAGAGTATACCTAAGCGCAATAGTACAAAAACTGCAGCAGGCCCTGCGGCTGCGCTTTTGTCAAAATCCAAATGCACTCAATTGCCTCAGTGGAAAAGGGGCACCGTATTTGCAATATTAATCACGGCCCACCCGCAATTTACCGAATGCCAGTAATGCATGTGGAATCCTAATCTCAGATCAGAATGTGCCTAGTGGAAAAGGGCTCTAGGGCGCACACTTGTATCTGTGATAGATTTTTCTTTTGCATTTCCTGCGCATGATTAAAGAGGAACTCCAGTGAAAATAATGTAATAAAAAGTGCTTCATTTTTACAATAATTATGTATACATGATTTAGTCAGTGTTTACTCATTGTAAAATCTTTCCTCTCCCCGATTTACATTCTGACATTTATTACATGGTGACATTTTTACTGTGGGCAGATTATGTAGCTGCTGCTAGCTGTTTTGGCAGTTGCAGACAGCTGTAAGCAGCTATTTCCTGTCTGTGAACCTCGTTACATTGTGGGCAACTGCCAAAAGTACCTCGGTCCTCAGAGCTTCTTGTGGGAGGGGTTTCAGCAGAAAATCAGTCATACAGTGCCCCCTGATGGTCTGTTTGTGAAAAGCAATAGATTTCTCATGTAAAAGGGGGTATCAGCTACTGATTGGGATAAAGTTAAATTCTTGGTTGGAGTTTCTCTTTAACACTGCAGGAAAACACAACAGAATTATGAACATGCGCAATATGCGGAGAAAAGCAGAAAGCTGTATGCGCAGAGTCTGGGACCCAAACAGTGAGAGCACCGCATGGGCCCCAGATGCAATCCCCCCTTTTACCACGGCGTGCGGGTCACCTCATTCCGGCAGCGCTGGAAGGCTTCTCTCTCCGCACATTGTATGGTGTAACCACATCAATAGAAACTAAATCTCCTAGCATGCATTGCACGGCCGGGGGACACATGAATAACCAGCGCAAACCTATGGCTGTACCGCAGGGGGGAGGATAGATGGAGGCTTCCAAATAGACAAAGGGGGCTATAAAGCAGCCCCCCCCCCCCCCCAGGTAAGTAAATGCCTGCTTTATCCCCCACAGTTTACCATCCACCCTTAGGGGGAGGTTTGTTTGACAAGTTTTGTAAAAATGCTGCTCAAATCCCTTGCACAGTAGAGCGGAGCCCATCGCAAAGCCGTTGCTACACCTGCACTGGAGCCGGGAAAGTAAATATTGCAGGCTTGTCATGTGTATTTCTGTGGGTTTCCAGCGCTGGATTCCGAAGGGTGAATTGAACGGGGAAGCCTCATTAGGATCCAGTGGCTTCCCCCTCCCGAGGTAAGTATCCCCCATGGCGTGTTTTTTTCTTTTCATTACAGATTCTTTTTAAAGAGACTCTGAAGTCTCATAAAATTCATCTTTTTATTGCAAAAATCTGTTTAACATGTTTGAACTAACTAAAATGCTGCATCCCTGCGGCTGAACTCTAACTAAATCCCCCCTAACTCCCCTCGCAAAATCCACGACTTTCTTGGTCATGGATTTTGCTGCCCATGGAGGCAGAGCTTTCAGCTGCAGCTCTGCCTCCATCCGCGTCTATCAGCGCATATCTCCGCCTCTCCCCCACCCGTCTCAGTGAAGGAAGACTGAGAGGGGCGGGTGCGGAGGCGGCGATCCGTGCTGATAGACGCGTGTAGAGGCAGAGCTGCAGCCAAAAGCTCTTCGTCTCACGGAAGCACTCCCCGCAGTGTGCCCCGGGGAGTTTAGGGGGATTTAGTTAAGGTTCAGCCACGGGGAAGCAGCGTTTTAGTTAGGGCAATAATGTTAAAGAGATTTGTGCAATAAAAGCTGAATTTTATGAGACTTCAGAGTCTCTTTAACCACTTGAAGACAACAGTGTTAAACCCCCCTACCGACCAGGCTCTTTGCTGGTGCACTGGGCTGTGCAGGCTTTTCAGCCTTCTGCACAGCCCAGCGATCGGACTCACCTCCTTTTTTGTCCCTTAGGGGACATGCCGCCGAAGGTGTCCGATCGCTGTGGCCGTTATTTTTTTTTCTCAGCTTGTTTATCTCTCCATCCCCTTCCCTCCTCCCCTCCGTGCAGAGACTTGAACAGGACGGCGATCCGCACTAGCCTAGGCATTAGCCTATGAGAGGACGGCGATCCTCAGCCAATCAGAGGCAAGGGATTGCCGATTTCGTACAGCGCTGCGGTCTCCGGCTGATGTAAACAAAGGGGATTTCATTCCCCTTTCATTTACAAATAGCTTGCTAGCTGCGATTGGCGGCTAGCAGGCTAATCACGGAACTCGGCTCCGTGAACGGGCAGGAAACTATCGCGCATGCGTGCGGCCGTTCCCTGGGAAACTGCAGCTCCAGGACTTGAAGCCAATTGGCGTTAGGCGGTCCTGGAGCTGCCGCCGCGTTCACGCCCATTGGCATGACGCGGTCATTAGGTAGTTAAAGGATACTAGAGCCAAAAGACTCTGGTAAAAAGTGAAGGTGCAGTGGGTAGGGGGGTATAGGCAAATACTTACTATGCATCTCATTCCCCTCCGTTCTCCTACACTCAGTCCGTTTTTTCCTCGGCGACTCCAAACCCAGACACACTGCACTGAGAATGAGCAGTATGTCCGTTCTGCTCCCCCCGCGTCTGCACTCAGCATGTAATGCTCACTGCAGTGGAGTGCACACGCTAGGACTCAGGAGCAGGGGAAACGAGGGTGCTCCTGTCCTGTGACATCACTCATCGCGGCCACAGGGTAGCAGAATGGACATACTGTCCGTGAACGGAGCAGTATGCCAGGGTTTGGAGTCAACGAGCATAACGGGACTGAGTGTAGGAGAACGGTGAGTGATAGAGGTGAACGGGAGGCATGGTAAATATTTGCTTATACCCCCCTTCCCTACCCACTGCACCTTCACTTTTTCCAGTCTTTTGGCTCTGATATCCTTTAAAGTGGAACTGAAGATATACTAAAACTTTTTTTGTTTTAGCATATTTTCAGTTGCGTTTTAAGGTTTGCATAGTATGGCACTCAGATATTTCCAATGGCAGCCCTGGTCATTACAGTGACAAACGTAACATGAAGCGTGCAGTAAAAACGAAGGAACAAAGGGGCGAGAGAGCCCTGCCTTTGCGTGTATTACAAATGTCATTTTATGCATCTCGTCCATTGACTCTGCCTATTGCTCGGTACTCAGTAAGTAATAAGTATAAAGCTACTGAGAAGAACCCCACAAAACTAACAAAACTAACACACGGGCGCCCCACACCACAGCATGAAGCGCGCGCCAATCACTTCCAAATTCCACCAATCACTGTAGCAGCAGGGCGGGAGATTCGATCCGGAGCTGCACCTCTATTGGGCGAGCGTGACCCCGCAAGCCTGTGATTGGCCTGGGTCGGTGTCGGGCGCGTTTCCGGCTGCTCTGAAGACTCGCTGGCGGCGGGTACGTATGACGTTTATGACCGTGGCGGCGGGCGCTGTAGTCTCTGCTTGCTGAATCAATATAACATAATCGCTCTATGCTCGTTGTCCCAGCGATGCTGCAGCACGGGGCTCGGCTATGGAGCGGAGGTCGGGCTCCCCGCGCCCATATTACCTGCTGTGATTGTACCGTCCTCGCCCTGTGTCCAGGCAGTAATAAGAGTGGCATGATTGGGAGCTATGTTCATATTAAAAAAAAAAATTGGTTTCATTGATTTTTTTTGCGCTGCCTTATATTTTTTAGACTGCTGTGATAGGTTTTTTTTTTTGTCTGTTGCTGCAGTTCTTTCCTCCCATCTTTATTTCCTGGTGATCAATATTGCCCAGCCTGTGTCCCTACTAGAAGTGCTATTACATGCTGTAGACTATGACACCCTTGTGTATGTGCAGTAGAGATGTGGCGAACATCTCTAAATCCATGGGGGTTTTACTACTTCCGGGTCGCTCTGACCCGGAGTAGTACGCCTGCGCTGCCCGGCGAAGCGCGTCCTAGATCGCGCTCCCGTTGCCGGGCACTCTGCGCATGTGTGTGACGTCATGAGTGACATCACGCTCATGCGCAGAGAGTGCCCGGCAACAGGAGCGGGATCTAGGACGCGCTCCGCCGGGCAGCGCAGGCGTACTACTCCGGGTCATTGCGACCCGGAAGTAGTAAGAGGCCCAGAGAGGTTCGCCAGGTGAACGGTTCGGCCCATCACTAGTGTGCAGTCCGTAAAGGAATTTGTTCAAGTGGAACTAAGGCGTACACTTGAAATCGGCGCCGGTAGACTTGGGCGCAGGATACAGCGGGATATAGCTGATCCTGCTTCTGCACAAGTCCGGTCCGTGTTAATTACTATTCCCCCTCCAGGCCGCCATGGATAGTGGGGGAATGAAATAATTCGGCTTCCAGCGATTGCTGAAGGCCTAATTATTGTGTTTTTTTAAGTAACTTCGGCTCCGTCTTCTGACAGAGCCGACGTTACTAAGCGCTGCTATAGACTGATTCCCATTACAGTCTATGGCGGCGCTGGCTGCGCCCAAATCTAGCAGCGCTGAAAAGCACTGCTCCGGAACTAAGGACCCACTAGAAAGTGCAAAGCATTATCACAATCACTAGTGATTTGTAGCAAGAAGTTTTGAATCAGGATGATACCATTTATTGGCTAACTTAGAGATGGATAAACAGTGAGCTTTCGGCTTATAAAAAGCCTTCGTCTAGTGATTTGTGATAGTGCTTTGGGAGTGATTTCTGAGCGCCTATACAATGCATTAGAATGGAAACGCTCCCAAAATGTTGCATGTCCTGTGATTTGCCTAATCATGATTGCTGTAGTGAAATTTGTCCAATACATAGGCAAAGCGTTTAGTGAAATTGAAAGCGATCCCTAAAAGCCCCCCAAAAAAGGCTCTAGTGGGTCCCAAGCCTAAAGGTGCTTATACATCTAGCGATGATGGGCAGATCAAGAGACAGATCTCTCACTGATCGAATTTCTGTGCTTCTATACAATGCATTAAAATGGAAATGCTTCCAAAATGCTGCATGTCCTGTGATTGTGATTTGCCTATTCGCGATCGCACTAGTGAAATCTGTCCCATTCATTTACATTGGAAAAGCGTTTAGGGAAATTATAAGCAATCTCTAAATGCGGCAAAAAAAAAAAAGCTCTAGTGGGTCCCAAGCCTAAAGGTGCTCATACATCTAGTGATGATGGGCAGATCAAGACAAATCTCTCGCTGATCGAATCTGATCATAGAGAGATCTGTCGGCTGCCCATACAACACAGGCCGAATCTCAAATCATTTTGGCATGAAATCTTTCAGGAGTTTGCCTCGTAACGGTCATTACAATAATACAGTGTAATTAGGCCACCAGCAATAGCTGGCAGCCGAATGACATCTTTCCCCTAAGTCAATGCCGATGTGGAGGGTGAATATTAATTAACGCCATTGGGACTTTGCAGGAGCAGGATGAGGTGGTTTTTGGCTTTACCCCACGCCCAAATTTCCCGGTGCTTTAGCTAAATGAAAACGTATGGCCATCTTAAAGGGAGCCCGAGGTGAGAGGGATATGGAGGCTGACATGTTTGTTTCCTTTTAAATAATGCACATTGCCTGGCAGTATTGCTGATCCTCTGCCTGTCTGACAAGATTAGCTGCATGCTTATTTCTGATGTGTGTGATGTAGACCCTACTGACTAGAAAGATCAGCAGGACAGCCAGGCAACTGGTATTGTTTAAAAGGAAATAAATATGGCAGCTCCTATAGATCTCACACCTCGGGTTCCTTTTAAAGGCCTCTTTTTCTTGAGTTACTGGCAGGTCTGTCAGCTGCTCCCACCTGCCGGACGCTTGCTAGTGCTTGACACGAGCTGCAGACAGACAACCCCCCAATGGAATTGCATCTAGACGCGGCAAGCGATGGTTCTTTGCTGCCGGGTAACATAGCCACGTGACGTGCAGTGTTAGGAAACGCTACCATTTGGCTGCATGTAATTGCATTTGTATGGTGCTTGTGGCCAGCAGCAGGGTGGCTGAGCTGTTTGACAAACGAGCAGTTCAGAATTCGTGGAAAAGAGGCTTAAAGCCCTGTACACATACTAGATTAAAGTATACCAGAGCCTAAATGAATATGAGAAATGGGGGGAGCAAGCATGTATGGTGAGCTGTCCTGATGCTCACCGCTCCCCCTGTTCTCCAATCTGCCCCTCCAATCCTCCTAAATGCCCCTAGCACCCTCTTCCTGGACAGCTGGGTCGGGCATCACTGTGATAGCATAGTGAGCACTATGAACTTATGCCTACTAATTGGCAATGACGAGGCTTGTCCTGCCTTGAGCCCGTAGCGCTCACTATGCTTCTCTGATAAGGGCACAACAAAGGTGGAACTCCGCTCTAAACCTCCAGCCACCGGCAGTGCAGGAAAACAGGCTGCTAGAACCTCAGAATCCAGTACTGTAGAAAGTGAAATCCGCACAATGTCGGTGAAGTCGAATTCGTTTATTCAATCAAAAACATAACAAGCTAAGACCATCGCCACATGCTGACATGTTTCGGGCGCTATACACCCTTAATCATAGCTATGAATAAACGAATTCGACTCCACCGACATTGTGCGGATTTCACTTTCTACAGTACTGGCTTCTCTGATAAGGCGTGTTTTCTCTGATAAGGCATGTTAACAGCCGTGCAGCGCTTTGCACGGTTTAGTGGATCAATTCCGATGAGATAGACGTGTATGTGCAGTGCAAAACATTATTAACCAGGCTGGTTTAACTTTATTTTGCTGCCTGAAAGAGTTCATTTTTAGGTATGGAAGTGGCAGCTTCTGTCTTGTCAGTAGCTTGTTGGGAATATAGTAAACATCACTGATTAGCAGATTACAGCCACAAAAGTTTTCCAGGCAGAATACAACTTCTGAGAGCAGATGGAGGTAGAAAAAGGTCAATAGTTCATGTATCTTCATTTAGGGACACTTAAAGGTAAAGTCCAGGAAGACTAAAAATAATTTAAAAAAATCAATTATCTGGGGCTTCCTCCAGCCCCTGGCAGCCGACCTGTGTCCGCGTCGCAGCTCCGGTGACTCCCGGTCCCCTCTGGTGCAGATGCCAACCTCACCAGGTCGGCATCTACTTGCACTCCAGCGTGCAGCTCACGGAGTCGCACTGACATCATCCGGATTATACTGCGCAGGCGCAGAATGCCTGCGCAGAACAGTCCGGCTGACGTCAGTGCACGCTAGAGCGCAAGTAGGCCTCTTGTACCGGAGAGGAGCAGAGCTGCGGCAAAGGCACAGGACGGCTGTAATGGGCTGGAGGAAGCCCCAGGTAAGTGGATTTTTTAATTCTTCCTGGACGTGTCCTTTAACCACTTCAGGACCACAGGCTTACACCCCCCACCCCTGAAACCTCCCCCTCCCTCTAGTGACCAGGTTGATTTTTTACCATTCAGGCCACTGCTAGCTGCAGGGCTGTACATCTCAGTACACAAGTGATTTTCCCCTCTTTTCTGCCCACCAACAGAGATTTCTGTTGGTGGGCTCTGATCGCTGCTGGGATGTTCGTTTATATTTTTGTTTTTGTTAATAAATTTGCCTTTTTTTGTTTTACCCCCTTCCTCCCTGCGCCAGCCAATGACAGTGATCACTTGAAAAATGAAGATAGGAAATCGAGAGCCCTATATAGTGTAGTATTTAAAACAATCAAAAAATTATGAATAAAAGTAACAAGGACTCACAAACAAGGGTTACCACACAGGCCACCATTAGCAAGGCAGGTGGGGGGAATTAGTACCTGACTCCACTTAGGTTTTAAGAAGTCGCTCTCTGTAGATAGGAACGATATGGGGAAACACCCCTCCACCAAGGGTGGACTAGACTAAATGCAAATTTTTGAACGACGGCGTCAACAAGAATAAAAGCGTTTAAAAAAATGTTTAAAAAGGGGGAAGTTTAGGTGGATTTACCTCCCTTGTAGATTAACAGAATCAAACAAAATAACATTGAATGCTCCAAATTGCAACGTGTTTCGCAGGTCACAATCCCACTTCATCAGGCAAAAACTGGAGAAAAACAAAAAGGGTCTGTGCAGCAGAGGCGCTTGGCTGCTGCACAGACCCTTTTTTGCTTTTCTCCACTTTTTTGCCTGATGAAGCTGGATTGTGACCTGTGAAACACGTTGCAATTTGGAGCATTCAATAAATGTTATTTTTGAAAATAACTGTTTTCAGTCTGTTTTCAGACGTTTTTATTCTTGTTGACGCCTCTGTTCAAAGATTTGCATTCAATAACAGCGATCAGCTGTCATAGGCATCAGCCTATGACAGATGATCGCTATTGTACCTCCCTAGGGGACAGCCGAGTGACAAGGCTGTCCCCAGTACAGCGCTGCCGTAGATCGCAGCACTGTACAATATACATAGTCTGAGGTTTCCCTGTCTAACAGTCTCCTAGCGGTGAGCACCATCATTCAAGCGGGAATGCACACACATCGGCGCGCGATCGCAATCTCCGCCCCAGGACTTAACATCAATTGGCGTTACGCGGAACTGGGGGAGCCGCCACGTTCACGCCTATCAGATTGATGCGGTCATTAAGAAGTCAATAGGCTGCCACTGAGCAGAGACAACAAGACATTCATTCTACTTCGTAAATGTTTAATTATAAAATAAAATTTTCACTTCGGGCTCACTTTAATAAGGTCAGGCTTGGTGGGAGGGTGGAAGTGTCCTAACAGACTACTGGGGACCACAGGGAGCTAAATATAAGCTTTGCAAGCAGGAAGAGAGAAAGAGGACAAAAACATTTGGGGTTGGCAAAGCCGAATTAGGAGGCTAATTGTAAAGAGTCAAGTGAGCAAGATGTTTTATAGCAGCCTATGCCAGAGCCCACTGCGTGGGTTTAAAGTATACCTGAGACCTACTACTTCAAGGGTTATTAAGACCCGTATGAAATGGTCTGTAGGTATTGGTCCCATCTCAGATTAAGAATAGGTGGAGGTTCTGGAGGGTATGACTGCGGTATTGATTTCTGCAACAGACAGGTACGCTCACTTGAAATTCATCTATCAGAAAAAAAAGAAGCGAATACGGCATACTAAGCGTGCCACGTCAGGTAATGACAGATATAGGTGCCACTAGTACAAGTAATATAGTTGCTCCAGTAAAGATAGCATAGTTGCCCTAGTAGTATACAGGATCTTCTCAAAAAATTAGCATATTGTGATAAAGTTCATTATTTTCTGTAATGTCCTGATAAACATTAGTCTTTCATATATTTTAGATTCAAATACACACAACTGAAGTAGATCAAGCCTTTTATTGTTTTAATATTGATGATTTTGGCATACAGCTCATGAAAACCCAAAATTCCTATCTCAAAAAATTAGCATATTTCATCCAACCAATAAAAGAAAAGTGTTTTTAAAACAAAAAAAGTCAACCTTCAAATAATTATGTTCAGTTATGCACTCAATACTTGGTCGGGAATCCTTTTGCAGAAATGACTGCTTCAATGTGGCGTGGCACGGAGGCAATCAGCCTGTGGCACTGCTCAGGTGTTATGGAGGCCCAGGATGCTTCAATAGTGGCCTTAAGCTCATCCAGAGTGTTGGGTCTTGCGTCTCTCAACTTTCTCTTCACAATATCCCACAGATTTTCTATGGGGTTCAGGTCAGGAGAGTTGGCAGGCCAATTGAGCACAGTAATACCATGGTCAGTAAACCATTTACCAGTGGTTTTGGCACTGTGAGCAGGTGCCAGGTCGTGCTGAAAAATGAAATCTTCATCTCCATAAAGCTTTTCAGCAGATGGAAGCATGACTTGCTACAAAATCTCCTGATAGCTAGCTGCATTGACCCTGCCCTTGATAAAACACAGTGGGCCAACACCAGCAGCTGACATGGCACCCCAGACCATCACTGACTGTGGGTACTTGACACTGGACTTCAGGCATTTTGGCATTTCCAAACAATCAACGTTCCACAAGGACTCGACCCTCCAAAGTGAATTACAGCGAAATATTTATTTTTATATAGCGGTGCTACAGCACAACGTTTCGGGCAGAGGCCCTTTCTCAAGTGCTCAAGTCATCTGGCAACACATAGTGAATATATATAAAACTTTACTTACACACCACACCCAAACTAATTGGGGGGCGGGCACATACTTAAAGGTACATATAACCCTTAAAGGGTAAGAGAGCGGATTCTCGACAAAAAGTAGTAACAAAATTGACTTCATTGCTCTCGTTCTGTTTCTCCCTATTATATGTTCTCAATGCTTCACGATCCAAACCTCCCACCTCTGCTGCTATTTCCTCACATCTAAATTTACTATAGCCCCTTTTAACAAAATCTTGCGTGAGGAGCCGTGCCTGCTTCGCATACAGTTCATCGGAGGATGTAATCCTCCGTATTCTAACATATTGACTCTTAGGGAGCCCATTCACCAGAGGTTTAGGGTGGCAACTGTTGGCCAATAAATATCCATTTTTATCGGTTTCTTTTCTGTAAAGGTCGGTTTCAAAGTGTCCCGACTTCTTCCTAACCTCAACATCAAGGAAATGTAGTGAATGGGCATTGTACTCCATTTGAAATTTAATAGTTTCATGTATATCATTCACTGTACTGAAAAACCGGCACAACTCCTCCTCTGTACCTGACCACCCGAAGAATAGGTCGTCAATAAACCTGCAGTAACCTCTAATGCCGGTAGGGGCCCCAGCACCAATAAAATATGTTCTCTCAAAGTCCGACATCACCAAATTAGCTACACTGGGTGCATAGGGGGCCCCCATTGGCACCCCGAGGGTCTGCAGGTAAAAATCGTCCCCAAACCTAAAGTAAGAATGGGAGAGGCAGAATTCAAGCAATGACATTATGAACACAAGCATCTCATTCGTCACCCTGCTATCCCCCTGTAACCGTTCTTTCACCGACATCAAGGCTTCCCTATGGATGATATTATAAAAATACTTTTTCCAGCACAGAAGTGGACCCTGTTGAACAGCTGAGAGTGCAATTGGAAGCTGCAATAAGAAAAGAGGTGACGTTATCACTACATGCTTCAACATTGACAGAGTATATAAAAGTCGACAGAATCCCCAGGGGTCTTAGAATCATCCTCTCACCGCTGCTGTGTAAAGAAAACCCTGAATTTCTCACTAAGTGGCATGGCATTCTGAATAAGTGTTCTCAGGATTTAATGCTATTGACAGTACAATACCTGCATCCGCAGATCGTAGAAACACAGAAGGAAGTGGAAAAACTGACAGCGGAGTTACTCACAACTGACACTTTGGAAGCCTATAACACATTCAAGCAGCAGCTGGATAAAACGATTAAAGATTTGAAAGAAAGCATCTTGAAAGGGAAAATTGATAAATTCAAAAGAGACACTCAGGACTACGACAAAAATCGAGTGTACTCGTGGAGATTGGTGCGCCGATTAGCGCGACAGCTCCGTCGGAATCCTCCGCCAGCAGAAGGAGCGTCAGACCCAGAGACCTCTGCTAGCGAGCCCGATTACGCGGCTCCTTTTCCCCACACACAGCCTCCAGAGACCAGGGGAGGAGGCGGCAGTCAGCCGAGAGGAAGGGGCGGAGCCGGGACAGGAAGAGGAAGAGGTCGCGGAGGAGCCGAACGGAGACCGAGGGCACAGGCTTACAACCGCCCGTACACCCGCAGCCAGCAACATCAGTGATGTGTCCACGGACCCCGCAGGGTTTAGCGGGGGATCCGCTCTGCAGGACGATTACATCACATTTGGGAGAAGCAGGGCAGCGTGCAGCCACTGAACGAAGGTATGTGACACCTATTGCCTCGCAGATTACAGCTGAGGACAGTGCGCATGTTGCACTAACAGTGAGCATGGCATATGAACGAGAGATTGATAGACAATCTGTTGCTTTCCATAATGGTGATGATATTGCTGGACTCCACCCAGACATAGTAGCTGCTTCTCAGTCTGCACACACTACTGAAAGAGTAATGGAGAATGTGCATAATAAACGGACTGATGTATTGGCTGACAGAAATGAAACTGTCATTAACATCTCAAGTAGGCCGCTGTCGCCCACTGAGCATTCAGTCTTGAATAAGGGGTTGGGCTTTGTACCGACATGCGGCATCAACATGTTCGATGTCAAGGTTGATTTATTCAAGTACACCAGGAATATTCGCTGGAAAGTGTGGCACAGCTTTAATAGACCAACAAAGGTTGCAGGAAACCTGGACACTGCATCACACATAAGTATACAAGAGATCCCCAGTAAACTTAAACCTCGGAGTAAAGCAGATCCACCTTTTACAAGCAGTTCATTGGAACTATTTGAGAAACTGGTGCTGAGGGACATTAAGACAAAGGTGGAAAAAAGAAATAGGAATCAGTTTAATATGTCCCGTGCAGAACAATCAGCATTGAATAAACTTAAAACCGATAAATCTGTGATTATAAAAAAGGCGGATAAGGGGGGGGCCATTGTGTTACAAAATCGCACAGACTATGTGAATGAGATCAAAAGGCAATTAAGTGATCAGAATATGTATAGGTGTTTGTCTAATGACCCCACAGGACGCTTTAAGGCTGAAATTGATGAATTGTTGAAAGATGCGGCTGAGACAGGTATTATTAGCAGAGATCTGATGGGGGTCTTAATAAAGGAATCGCCACGGGTTCCAGTGTTTTACACCTTGCCGAAAGTGCACAAGGACTTGTTCCATCCCCCCGGTAGGCCGATAGTATCGGCGGTGGACTCTTTGCTTGAACCATTAGGGGTCTATGTAGATACATGGTTGCAACCAATTGTGAAAGCTGATGAAGTGTGCCTGAAAGACACCACTCATTTTCTTAGGATGCTAGATCAGATTAATGCTGATTGTGTAGATTTTTTGGTGAGCATGGATGTGGTCAACCTTTATAATAATATCATCCATAGGGAAGCCTTGATGTCGGTGAAAGAACGGTTACAGGGGGATAGCAGGGTGACGAATGAGATGCTTGTGTTCATAATGTCATTGCTTGAATTCTGCCTCTCCCATTCTTACTTTAGGTTTGGGGACGATTTTTACCTGCAGACCCTCGGGGTGCCAATGGGGGCCCCCTATGCACCCAGTGTAGCTAATTTGGTGATGTCGGACTTTGAGAGAACATATTTTATTGGTGCTGGGGCCCCTACTGGCATTAGAGGTTACTGCAGGTTTATTGACGACCTATTCTTCGGGTGGTCAGGTACAGAGGAGGAGTTGTGCCGGTTTTTCAGTACAGTGAATGATATACATGAAACTATTAAATTTAAAATGGAGTGCAATGCCCATTCACTACATTTCCTTGATGTTGAGGTTAGGAAGAAGTCGGGACACTTTGAAACCGACCTTTAGAGAAAAGAAACCGATAAAAATGGATATTTATTGGCCAACAGTTGCCACCCTAAACCTCTGGTGAATGGGCTCCCTAAGAGTCAATATGTTAGAATACGGAGGATTACATTATCCGATGAACTGTATGCGAAGCAGGCACGGCTCCTCACGCAGGATTTTGTTAAAAGGGGCTATAGTAAATTTAGATGTGAGGAAATAGCAGCAGAGGTGGGAGGTTTGGATCGTGAAGCATTGAGAACATATAATAGGGAGAAACAGAACGAGAGCAATGAAGTCAATTTTGTTACTACTTTTTGTCGAGAATCGACTGTTCTGCGAGATACGATGTCTAAGTTTTGGCCGGTGATTGAGGCTGATCCCCAGTTATCCACCATTTGCAGAAACCCTCCTAGATTTGTATATAGAAGGAGTAAATCTATTAGGGACCATCTTGTCCGTGCTGATATAGGGAGAACAGGGGGGCCCACACAAATGTTTTTAGGAACACCAAGAGTAGGCACCTTTCCCTGTCTGCATTGCCAAAATTGTAATGGTATCATTAGGGGGGCTGAGGTTAGACATCCACGACAGGGTACCCCGATACCCCTTAAAGATTATGCGACATGTGATACCAAAGGGGTGGTTTATTATATTAAATGCCCCTGCGGGTTGGCCTATGTAGGGCAGACTAAGAGAGAAGTCAAGTCTCGACTTAATGAACATAGGAGCAATATACAGAACCCCAATATAAATAAAAGGGGGGAGGAGGAAAGAAATCGGGATCCCCCCTTAGCAAGGCATTTCAAGGAATGTGGACACAGGGTGAGTCAGCTGAGATGGATGGTGCTAGAGGTGGTGCAGTTCCATGAGGGCCAGTCCAGTGCTGCTTCTCTGTAGCCCAGGTCAGGCGCTTCTGCCGCTGTTTCTGGTTCAAAAGTGGGTTCATGCTTCCATCTGCTGAAAAGCTTTATGGAGATAAAGATTTCATTTTTCAGCACGACCTGGCACCTGCTCACAGTGCCAAAACCACTGGTAAATGGTTTACTGACCATGGTATTACTGTGCTCAATTGGCTTGTCAACTCTCCTGACCTGAACCCCATAGAGAATCTGTGGGATATTGTGAAGAGAAAGTTGAGAGACGCAAGACCCAACACTCTGGATGAGCTTAAAGGAATACTTAAGTAAAAAAAAAAATGACATTTACTCACCTGGGGCATCCCTCAGCACCCCGAAGCTGGATGGTGCCCTCGCAGCCCCGCTCCGATCGTCCTGTCCCCGCCGGCGGCTACTTCCGGTTCGGCGACAGCCGCCGACAGGCTGGGAACGCGGCTGATTTTCCGCGTTCCCAGCCGCTGCTATCACCCTCTATGCTGCTATAGCATAGTCAATCAAACACATTTTAGTATAGAAATATATATATATATTTATATAGAAAGAGGGACAAATGAGAGGGACAGGGCTCCCAAAAAGGGACTGTCCCTCCGGAAGAGGGACACTTGGGAGCTATGCAGGACCAATAGAGAGCTAATACTGTAGTTGAGGGAGGGCCCCTCTGGCTCAAGGGCCCCGATGCGGTCGCTACCTCTGCACCCCCCGTTGCTACGCCCCTGCGGATAAGTCTGGTATTTGTCCTAAGTGTAAAGTTGCTGAAGGGAAATTCTTTCATATGGTTTGGAGCTGCCGGCATGTTGCCAGTTATTGGGCAGATTTGATGGGTGAGAGGATAGTGAGGACCCAAGAGCTCTTCTACTTGGTTTATATACAGTTTCCCCAGTGTCAGTGTTATTCAGCATTACTGCAGCATGTATCCTTTTATTAAATTACTGACTGTGTTGGTCAAGTACCCCCTGTTTTCAGTACATCGTTTCAAGTACTCATTGAGGCAAACACATTGCTTGGGAGTACTCCATAGTTGTGTATTAATGCTATTCAAACACTCATTGATGCTTTTATTTACTAATAAAGACTTACTCGGGTTCATTTATGTATGATTTATCCTTTTTACAGTCTCAAAACTTAAGACAATTGATTGCCTAGGATAAGTTCAAGTACCCCTGAGGCCTACTGAAGTACCCCTGGGGTACGCGTACCATGTGTTGAGAACATAGGTTGTAGGTGATGTCATGAAGGGAGGAGGAATTTTACCTCCGATTCCAATAACTGGACAAGTAAAGGTAAAATTCAATGACTTTATTGCACCATGTGTTTGCGGCACTATTGCCAGCTTCTATAGGTGCAAAGTCTGGCTGAGGCTGTAGTAGGCGAAGAGTGCTGCTAGGCCCTGACCACTGTTAGGCTCCCTGCACACTGCAAATCCGATTTGCGTTTTCGATTCCGCTTTTCAAAATCCGATTCCCTGAATGCTATCAACAGAAAAACGCAGCATGCAGTAACGATTAAAAATCGGAATCTCATGTAAAAAAGATTAAAAATCGGAATCGCATGCAGTGAGCAGGGAGCCTTAGGGCCTGTTCAGACTATGCGCGTTCCTAGACGTTTTCAGGGAACACGTACGGGTACCAAAAACGCATAGGAACGGCTCCTAATGCTTTTGAATGGGCTAGTTCACATGTATGCGTATGAGACACATACGTTTCTCATCCGCATTGCTGCACGCAGTTCTGTGCGTCACGCATAGAAACGGACGCAATGAAAGTCTATGGACGCGTATCAAAAACGCGTACTATTGCGTTTTTAGCGTACGTTTCCCTCTGCGGTTCCCATAATTCTTTTTTTTCCCCTGGGTCACGTGTGTGTGTGCAAAACGCAATATAATACGCATTAAAACGCAAGAAAAACGCATGCGTTTTTCAACTTGCGTTTCTTTTATTTTAAACGCATTCTTCATACGCAGATAGTCTGAACAGGCCCTCAGTACTACACATACAATTTATTTTCTAAAAGGTTGATTCTTAGTTTGCCTTAAAGAGAACTCGAGGTGGGTTCTAAGAATGTTAACAAAACACAAAGGCTGGGTCTGCATATACTGCCCAGCCTCTGTTGCTATCCTGATCCCCCCCCATGTGCTCTGCTATGCCCCCATAAATCACCCAGCCTTGCTGCCAACACACAGCGTGTCACAGCCAGCTGTTTACTTCTGTAAGTGTCAGTCTCGCCACTCCCCCGCCTCCTCCATAGCTCAGGTCCCCGCCCGCGTTCCTTCCCTCCAATTAGCAAGGAGGGAAGGGACGCACGCGGGGACCGGAGCTATGGAGGAGGTGGGGGAGCGACGAGACTGACACAGCAGTAAACAGCTGGCTGCGACACACTGTGTGTCGGCAGCAAGACTGGGTGCTTTATGGGGGCATAGCAGAGCGCAGGGGGGCTTAGGGGGGATCGGGATAGCAACAGAGGCTGGGCAGGATATGCAGACCCAGCCTCTGTGTGCTGTTAGCATTCTTACAACCCACCTCGGGTTCTCTTTAAAGCAATCCTGAGGTGATTTATTAAAAAAAAAATGGATACTTACTTTGTAAATGAGAAACCACTAGGTAGTCCAGAGGCTTCCTGTATCTTATTACACTGCCGTTCCAGCGCGAAGTCCCTCAGTCTGCTGCCAAGGCTGAGTGTTGCCATATTGAGGATGGGCAATTACAGTATGTGCAGGCCCAGCAGAACCAAGGTGCTCTAGCACAGAGAAAAAGAAGTGGTGTACAAGTAGTTTTGTTCTACTGGGCCTGTGCAGACCATACTCGCATGTGCACAGTACAAACACACCCATCCACTGTGGCACTCACACCCTGAAGAGACCCAGCGGGTTGAATAGGTAGAGAGGGACCCAGTGCTGGGGTAAGATCTTATGGGCAGCCTTTGGGCTATTCAAAGGCTGCCCACTTAACAGGGTAAGAATTTTTAAGTTGCTTCATACATACTGTCTTAATTATTATTATAATTTTTTGAACTTCATATAGGTGTGACTAGAATGGACCCTACACACAACATCCCTCCTACTGCTTTGAGTTCTGAAAAGAAATGCTACTCAACGCCACCAAGATCAAGCTCCAGCCCTCAAAAGAAACCTGGAACCAGCTCAAACAACCTGTCCTTTCAGGAAGCTTCCCCAAGCCCACGTGCTAGGCGTAAATCCCTTCGGAGATCGGCTGGAAAGAAACGTCGTAGAACGCTTCCTCCTATCTATCACAATGCCACTGGTAGGTCATGTGATATGTAGGTCCTGAGGGGGGGGGGGAGGGAGCGGAGGTAGACACAAAGGGGGGCAAAGGAGGACACAGGAGTGTATAAAGGGGAAGGAAGGGGGACACTGGAACAATAGAGGACACAGCATTACACAAAGAGGCATGGATGAGGACAAAGGGGGACTGAGGTTGACACAACAGGGATAGAGGCGGACATAAGAGGTACAAGGGGGACACAATGATTGGGGGGGAGAAGATCCACAAGATGCCCCTGCACCATAAGATGCATAAGGTTTAGTATATTATTTTTTCCCCTGGTTTTTGTCCTCTTAAGCCTAGGTATGTCTTATGATCATGAGGCTCTTATAGTCCGAAAAATACAGTAAGTAGGCTTGATGTATCAAAAAGGTCTGGATGAGGTTGTCGTTAGCTGCCACCAAGGCCTGACAGGGTAAACCCCATACATTCTTCCAGTCCTCATTACTCAGAAATCCTCTCCAACCACTTGTCATAGGACACATCCCTACTCATTCTGACATTCACCGCGGATGAATATAACGTAGATTTCAGACCAGAAGGCCCGTGCGTTCTAAAGATGTTTATCAATGGAAACTTTGATATATCGGTCTGTTTTCAAGCTGCATGAAGTATTGTAAAATTTGCATCAGCTCGGAAATATTTGCATGTCATTTGCCATCTCCAGTGTTAACTGACTAAAGCATGAATTCTATGTATATTCAGTGCGGTAACCTGTTCTTCTCTATCTGGGTACCAGAGATGAACATCTTCATTTCACCTGGAGAAAAACTTGCATTGAATTTACAAAGAAACAACAATGCAGTATTAGTGCACTGTAGTTATCTTTCTATATTTATAAATGTTTTGTATTTACCCTCAGCTCTCAGTGACGCCATAAGCCTATCATTGCCAGAAAATGAACGCATCATGGCACTCATACTTGCTTGCTTTCAGGTACAGTAAATTTGTTTTTTAACTTTTCACGGTTAAATGGTAAAACTAAAATCTCATGTTTTTGGGTATCTATAAGTTTAAAGGGGTTCTGTGGAGAGGGTTAAAAAGACAAAATCCGACACCTGGGGCTTCCATCGCCCCCCCCCCCCCCCCCCCTTGCAGCTGTGATGTCCCGTGCCGGCCTTCTCCGTTCCCCGCCACTGGTCCCGGTCTAATCTAGCGTCTACCTAGACTGCGGCTGCACAGCCGCGTGCGCTCCCATGCAAGTCATCGGGAGCTTACTGCGCAGGCGCAGCACAAAAAAACTTCGTACTGCGCCTGCGCAGTAAGCTCCCGATGACGTGCGTGGGAGCGAGCACTATCAGACGAATATTAGACCGTGACCGGCGGCGTGGAACAAAGGATCATAGGAGGACGGCGTGGGACATGACAGCTGCAGGGGGCCAATAGAAGCTCTAGGTAAGTGTCGGATTTTATCTTTTGAGCCCCTTCCACAGAACCCCTTTAAAGGACAACTGAAGCGAGAGGGATATGGAGGCTGCCATATTTATTTCCTGTTAAGCAGCACCAGTTGCGTGGCTGTCCTTCTAATTCTCTGCCTCTATATATATATTTTAGTATACAGTCTATAAGGTCCCTCTGAGTCCTCCCAGACCCCTTTGTTTTGTTGCTGCCCCCTCTAAAATATCACCATCTGTCCTGTAGCCCGGGGTGTTCTGCTTTAGGAGCTGCGCTTGCTCTGAATGCTTCCAGCCACGGGAGTGTGATTGAGGAGGCATGTGGCACAATAGCCCACAACAAGCTGCCCTTTCGGAGGGAGTTCATGGCACAACGGAGGGGACTGGGAGGAAACTGAGGGATCTGTAAATTGTATAATCCTGATTCAAAACTTCCTGTCTTAACTGAATGCTAAGGCAAGGTCCTCACTTGTCCGTTCAGGATCGGATATCCATTTTTTTTTTGTTGTTGTTTTTTTCTCTCAGTTTTCAGAGAGAAAAAAACTGAGCTTACGTGGGATTAAAGCCTACTTTTCCAGTCTGCAGAAACATCCCCAGCCCGGGGTGGGGGGGGGGGGGGGTGTCATGCTGGAGAGGGTAGCAGGCAGGAAGCGGGCAGTGGTGGGGAGGGGGGTCCACCTCCCTCACCTGGGTCCCCGCTTCCCCTCCAGCTAGTTTCAATAAGTAAAATCCATTTAAAGCAAAGTATAATGTATAAAAGGCGAGCGGGAAACTTGCTTCCTTGCACTCCGCTTGCCGCATCACTTCCTGTAATGCCTCCCAATGAAGTACAGAGGGCGGCATTCAGGAAGTGATGCTGCGAGTGGTGGAATGCAAGGAAGTAAGTTCCCCCGCTCACAGCTCGTCTTTATACATTATACATTGCTTAAAATTGATTTTAATTAATGAAACTAGCTGGAGGGGGAGCGGGGAAGGGTGGACCCAGATGAGGGGGGGACCCCCCCCCTCCCTGCTGCAACCACCCCTTCTGGCTGCTACTCCCTCCAGCATGGCGGCTCCCTCCCCACCCACAGGCAGGGCTGGGACAGAGAAAACTGATCCGTTTGTGTCCAAAGATGCCTGTGTAGAGGGGGATCCGTTTTTGTATTGATATTCACTACCCCTCCGTGTATCAGGGGTCCGTGAAAATGTTGCAAATCCAGACTGTCTGTTCAGGTTTTTAAAACGGATCCCCCTGAACGCAGACAGATTCTTTTTTTTTTTTTTGTGTGAGGATGGACTCTATTTTTAACAATGGTTTTGTGGCTCCGGTTTTGATCCGGGGCCAAAAACCAGATCCACGGATACGTTTTTAGAACAAGTGTGAACCTACTGTAACACGGTACAATGCTCCACTGCTATGATTAAAGCCATGGCCATGTTAATGAAATACAATACATACAGTTGTGTAACGTGCAGTCCCTTAAACGAGTTTCAGTATGCGGACATCTGTAAATGCCCAGCTCCATATTTGTGTTCCATCCTGTTGCCCAATTGTGATCATTAGCTGATGTATGTATTACAGTTTAAAACCGAAGCAGTTAAAATGGGCGCTTGGCACACCTGATGATGTGGGCACCATCATAGGCTTCAATTAAATTTGCTTTGCTGCTTTAGCGATACTAGGTGTTTGAAGCGCTGAAGTTTGGCTTTAGTATAGCGAAACTCGGGCTGGTGGCCATGAGTGCAGACGGCGTTCTGCTATTGTATAGCTGAAATCAGAGTTCTGTGAAGCGGCAATGGGCTGGTTCACACCACAAGAACTTTTTCTAAGCGCTTGGGATTTTTAAAAGCTCTTGCTAATGTAGTGCTATGTTTGTGTACTAACTTGAGCGATGTGATTTTATAAAAAATCCCCCATAGCATTGCATTAGCAAAAGCTTTTCAAGTCAATAGCGCTAAAAAGGCTCTTTGTAAACCAGTTCTGTCTTTGTATTTGGCTATGGCAGTTCGGCTGCATGCACCAGCAGTTTTTATCAGCACTCGGCTAAAATATAGCCGGTTGCCGGGGGTTACTTTTGAGTAGTGATAGGTGTAGGTGGGGGAATGCTAGTGTTAGCCGTACCTAGAGGAGCAGGTAGCAGAGAGAGAGGTTAGGAAAGGATCCTCACTCCAAGTCCAGTGCGCTGTAGAGTCTCCTCTCATGCCCGGTATCTCGCTCACCACTGCTCTGGCTGTGCCACTCACTTTGTTACCTCTGGTCTGCAGGTTCCAACAGACCGCTCATCTTACAGTGGACTGCTGGTACTTCCACTCGGTGGTTCTGGCTGCTTCAATACAACACAGGTGCGCTAGCGGCTTCTCGCTCAGGCTCTGGCAGAAGTGACTGAGCCCGATCGGATCCCCTCTACTGCACAGGCATGAATCGGTAGCGCCTGCGCAGTAGAGCAGACCTAATCGAGCTTGGCTATTTCCACCAGAGCCCATCGAGAATCTGCTAGTGTGCCTACGCGCATCATTGATAAGCCCTTGTTGGCTGAATTTTCGAGGGTCCCAGGGCTGGGTCCCCTGTAGTAAGGAGGATGCAGGGAAGTCTTTTTAAGAACCAGAGGCTTCCCCCTCCTGAGGTATATACCCCTTGGGGCACTTTTCTCCCATCAGGTGCACTTTAAAGGGATGTGGCATTTTTAGTAAATGGTACCGCACATATTTAAGTTAAAGGGATACTGTAGGGGGGTCGGGGGAAAATGAGTTAAAGTTACCCGGGGCTTCTAATGGTCCCCCACAGACATTCTGTGCCCACGCAGCCACTCCCCAATGCTCCGGTCCCGCCTCTGGTTCACTTCTGGAATTTCAGACTTTAAAGTCTGAAAACCACTGCGCCTGCGTTGCCGTGTCCTCATTGCCGCTGATGTCACCAGGAGGGTACTGCGCATGCCCAGTATGGTCTGTGCCTGCGCCGTACGTTCCTGGTGACATCAGGGGGGGTGAGGACACGGCAACGCAAGCGCAGTGGTTTTCAGACTTTAAAGTCAGAAATTCCAGAAGTGAACCAGAGGCGGGGCCGGAGCATCGGTGAGTGGCTGCGCGGGCACAGGATGCCTGCGGGGGACCATTAGAAGCCCCAGGTAAGTTCAACTCATTTTCCCCCGACCCCCCCCCCTTCAGTATCCCTTTAAGCACCTTACGCAACAACCAAGTCTTTATTAACCACCACTTGTTTAAGCGGTTTCATCCACCTTCCTCAGGAGGGTCAAATATGCCTTATGCACTAGTAGCCAAATTTATATAAAGTCCATATAAGTTGAGTTTTTTCCCTTCCTTCCCACCCGTGTCAATTTGTTTCTTACTTTTACAGTACTCCATTATTAAGCTCGAGAACTCCTTGTCCCATGTGGAAGGGTTCCACGCCGAATCTTTCAGTGGAAATGGTAAGTTTCTGCTGTGTGTTTGTAGGATGTGTAGTACCTTCCCAGATATTGAGTAGTGTCCCTCATATGATGTTTTTTGCCACAAATCTTTACAGGTTTATAACCATTTCTGCTAATAACCTCATTTTGAGTTGGGCACAAAGTAGTAGAGTTTAAAGCAAACCCAAGGCGAACCTCGGGTGATAAATCAAACATCTACCTAAGGAGAGGGAAGCCTCTGGATCATTTAGAGTAGCCTTTCTCAACCTTTCTTCCCTGGAGGAACCCTGCAAATACTTTTTGGATCTCAAGGAACCCCTGCATTTATTTTGCAGGTGGCATGGTCTGGTGTGGCTGTTCATGTCACCATCCCCTATGACAGTGCCCTTCATTATAATTTCTCCTTCTAGTGCTTTTTATTAATGTGCTCATTATTAATCTGACCCCCAATTTAGTGCTTCTTTTTATAGTACCCGCTATTATAGTGTGCTCTATTTAATACTTCCCACAACCCCCACGATGGGGAAAAATGCCAAGAAACCCCTGCAGAGTACTCAAGGAACCCTGGTTGAAAAACCTGATTTAGAGGCTTCCCACACAGTCCTCCAGACCTTCCACCACTGCTCGGGACCATCTGGAACATCGGGCCGCACTCCTCTTCTGGCACGCATCTGAAGAGAAGTGAGGCCCTGGTGTTCATTCCAACAAGCCCTTGTCTTGGGGCCGCGATCAACGACGGGTTATTGGAGGGCAGCATGGGAAACCTCTATAGCAGGGGTAGGGAACCTATGGCTCGGGAGCCAGATGTGGCTCTTTTGATGGATGCATCTGGCTCACAGACAAATCAGTAAGGATTGATTCACAAAGCTACACTGCTCAAGCAGCTCAGCTTAGTGTGGCAGAGCAAGTAAAATTTTCTAAGTAGTGCACGCTACTGCTGTCTGTAGCATGCACTACTAACTTACTCGCGCTCCCCCCCCAAAACGAACAGCTGCTCCAATTGTCCCACCCTGGATCCTGTCAGGTCCAGTGACTTTGTAGTGCGAGATCCCCGCACTTTGATTGGCCCAATAGGCTGCCTTCACTTGACAGGCAGCCTATTGGGCCAAAGTGCGGGGATCTCGCCCCACAAAGTGAATCAACCCCCAAGTCAGCTAGCTAGTTGTACAAGCTGTTAGTCGGTATTTCTCCTGTCTGGCTCTGTGGGAAATCTCAGATGTTGCTGAAACACAAGAGAAGCTGATGACGTGTTTGACACTTCCTCTGCTCGGCGGATCAACTGTATACACATCACCATGGCAACAGGGAGGTGAGCCCTCTGCTGCGCATGCGCACTGTCCCTGTTTGAAACATATTGTATGGCTCTCATGAAATTACATTTTAAAATATGTGGCGTTTATGGCTCTCTCAGCCAAAAAGGTTCCCGACCCTGCTCTATAGGGTCCAGAAGCTTCCCTCTTCACAGGTACAGTAAGTATGGGATTTGGTACCCTTTAACTTCTTCCCTCATTGTTGCTCTGGAGCATGTACTGGCTATTTCCACTAAGTTGGTAGCATGGACGCTGGTTGTAGTAATGTCTCGTAATGTTCCCACAGTGGCAGCCGTTAGAGAGAAAATCACACGATATACAGAACGATTGTCTCGGGATGGAACACTCAAGAGATGCATTGAAGAAATGAGCAGGTGAAAGGCTTTTTGGTCTATTTCTTTTAGGCTCTCTTTTATTTTATGTAGAATGGATGACACTGCAGGCCTGATTTAAAGGGAACCTGAAGAGAAAATACACGTATGAGATAATGAACTGTATGTGTAGTACAGCTAAGAAATAGAACATTAGTAACACAGATATGCTGCAAGTCTCATATTGTTTCCAGTGCAGGAAGATTTAGGGCCCGTGTCCAGTGGAGTGGAAACCGCTCCGAATCTGCAGGCAAATTGCGCGGGGAAACTTTGTCATAGGAAACTATGGCGCCGCCGGCTGCATCGCTTACCCTAGCGATTCGGCCGACACTGCCCACAGTTTTCGCTCGGGAGGCTGCGAATCCCATAGCCGTGCATGGCACGGCTTCTGGGATTCGCCTGTGTTCCCGCAGACCCGGAAGTGCTGCCGCGCGTCTCACTGACGCGTGCAGCACGAGTGGAAACGGGCCCTTAAAAAACGTAACTTGTTATGTATTCAAAAGAGCTCTTAGCTCTCCAACCCAACTTGGGTGGGAGACAGTCCTATTTTCTGAAGCAATTATACATCAAAGAAACAGTGAGAGGCAGAATTTGATAAGGTTTCAATGCAGGGAAGTTCAGAGGGTCATTAGCGGTGCTCTGTTTCATAGTTTAAAGAGAACCCGAGGTGTGTTTAAAGAATGTTATCTGCATACAGAGGCTGGATCTGCCTATACAGCCCAGCCTCTGTTGCTATCCCAAACCCCCCTAAGGTCCCCCTGCACTCTGCAATCCCTCATAAATCACAGCCGTGCTGTGAGGCTGTGTTTACATCTGTAGTGTCAGTCTCAGCTGCTCCCCCGCCTCCTGCATAGCTCCAGTCCCTGCCCCCGTCCCTTCCCTCCAATCAGCAGGGAGGGAAGGGATGCAGCGCAGGCGGGGACCGGAGTTCTGCAGGAGGCGGGGAGAGCAGCAGACTGACACTATAGAGATAAACACAGCCAGCTCTGACAAGCTGTTTGTCAGCAGCGTGGCTGTGATTTATGAGGGATTGCAGAGTGCAGGGGGACCTTAGTGGGGTTTGGGATAGCAACAGAGGCTGGGCTGTATAGGCAGATCCAGCCTCTGTATGCAGATAATATTCTTCAAACCCACCTCGGGTTCTCTTTAAGATACAGAGTGTAGTTTGTAAACTGCAAATATTAGAGCACCATGCACTATTATAAAAAAAGCTATATAACTAAAAATAAAAATATGAGACTATTTTATTTGCTACTAATGTTCTATTAATTATCAGTATTATACTTTCAATTCATTAGATCATTTTTTTCCTCTTCAGTGGCACTTTAAAAAGGACAGTGTTGATACTGCAGTAGGTGTTTGCCTAAGCACATTCTGAACATACACATACACTTAGATCTGTTCCATACGGAATGCACCCCCTTCTAATATCTTCTGAGGGTATATCATTTTTTTTATTTTCTTCTGGTACCTTAGGATCACTATAGTGGAAAAAACATAAGCAGTTGAAATCTGACAGATCTGACTGGTTTTGGACTAGTACATCTCCTCATGGGAGATTCTCAATGTTTAGTTGTAGTTTTCCAGCAAGACAAGGGTTCCATTTGCACTATCCTGACTTATGCTGTAAGCGCCTCTCTCTAGTGCTTAATTTTATGTGAAATGAGATCATGCAATCATAACTCGCTGAAAGGAACCTATAGCATTTAATTTTGCAAAATGTAAATGGTGTGTTTCAAAGATCTGGTTTAATCATGCCTTATTTTTTTAATCCCAACAGCATGCAGAACAGTGAAGATTTGGAACATTTTCAGGCAAAAGTAAAAGACGATATTTCAGTGTAAGTATCACCTGTTCTTGACTATTTTTTGTAAAGTCAATACAGTGGCATAAGAGCTGATTACTGTGTAGTTAGATGTGAGAGCGGCACGATCGGTCAGACTTCAGAACTACAGTCCTTAAAGAGAATCTGTACTGTGAAAATCTTACATAAATAAAAGTACCAGCCTGTTTGTAGTCTTCTTCTAGCCCCCTCTGTGACATTTTTGCTGCTCCTGCTGCTTTCTTGGTGATAGAATCACAGTCTTATTCATTGTTTTTGTAAACAATGAAGATGGCCGCCAAACAGGAAATACATCATCAGAGCAGGTGCCTGTTTGCAGAGGCTCCTTTCAAACTTGACTTCACTGTTGAAATATTTCTCCCACTTGTTGCCTTGGCTGCTTGTCTGGGCTTTGAACTGATTTTCTGCACTCACAGCTGTTCACAAGGTCACAGACAGGCTGGCTGTGAGCAGAGAAGCTGGCTATGACTAATAAACAAAGCACAAACACAGAGCCTGCAGGGGGCGTGGGGGAGGTGTGCATAACTTCTCCTTTTCACAGCACATTCCTCTCTGGGCTGACAAGGCTCAACAAAGGAAAGAAGATTAGCTATAATACAGAGACCGTGCAACTAGAAAAGGCTACAGTAAGGCAGACCACATTAGAACAGGTATAGGAACTTATAGGATTGAAGAAATAAGGCTGAACATTTTGTTTAAAGTGTACCAGAGCTGTCATTAAAAGAAGATTTCATAGTCACCCGTGGCTTCCACCAGCAGCATAAACACTTGTGAGCCCCTCGCCGTTCAGCCGCGATCAGCCCCGGTAACTGGGTCTTCTGCACATGTGCGGACCTACGCTCATGTGCAGAAGACCCAGACTGGACCCGACTGAGCCAGCTACTGGGGGTGATCGCAGCTGAACGGCAGACTGCAGGAGGACGACGTGGGACCTTTTTTATGCTGCTGGAGGAAGAGTATCAAATCTTCTTTTTATGATTGCTCTGGTTTACTTTAAAGGGACACTTAAGTCAAACAAAAAAAATGAGTTTTACTCACCTAGGGCTTCCAATAGCCCCCTGCAGCTGTCCGGTGCCCTCGCCGTCTCCCTCCGATCCTCCCGGCCACGCCGGCAGCCACTTCCTGTTTCGGTGACAGGAGCTGACAGGCTGGGGACGCGAGTGATTCTTCGCGTTCCCAGACACATTAGCACCCTCTATGCAGCTATATGGTATATGATATATGCTATAGCAGCATAGATGGCGCTATTATGGCCAGGAACGCGAAGAATCACTCACGTCCCCAGCCTGTCAGCTCCTGTCACCGAAACAGGAAGTGGCTGCCGGCGGGGCCAGGAGGATCGGAGGGAGACGGCGAGGGCACCGGACAGCTGCAGGGGGCTATTGGAAGCCCTAGGTGAGTAAAACTCATTTTTTTTTTGTTTGACTTAAGTGTCCCTTTATTTTTTTTTATTTTTTTTTTTTTCTTTTAAGTGTCCCTTTAAGTCAAATGTGGCACTGCTTATCTCCAAGTGTAATGCTGGTACACACCATGAAATTTCCCATTACTTTGAGGGTCGAATCTGTTATTTCCAAAAGGCCTGATCTGATTTCTGATTTATCTCATCACTTTTCCAATCACTTGTATACAAAATGGATCGGAAATCAAAACCTGTCGGAAATAATCGGTTTGACCCATCTATCTGGCAGGCAGTTGCATGGTGTGTACCGGCACACATCTTGGTATTAAAAATATTTGGGTTGCGTAAAAAAGTAGAATTTCTCACAGGGCTGTGGAGTCAGTTGGATTCGGAGCAATTTTGGGTACCTGGGGTCGGAGTTGAAGTCTGAGTCGGTGGTTTCATAAACTGAGGGGTCGGAGTCGGATGATTTTTGTACCAAATCCTTAGTTCTGGTAAGTATTAGACTAAGGAGCCGGAGTCTGAGACATTTTGGGTACCTGGAGTCGGAGGTTTAAAAAACTGAGGAGTTGAAGTGGGATGATTTTTTTTTTTGTGCCGACTACACAGTCCTGATTTCTCAGTGGGTCTTTTTTTCCTGTAAAGTTATAATTACCTGCCAGTCTTCTTCTTGTGATCACTCCCGGAGCTATGTGTCCGCTGGCTTCAGGTGTGTAACCCCGCCCCCTGCTAATAAATCGCCATGGTGTTTTCTCTATCTCAAAATAGAGAAAACATCATGGTGTTTTCAGGGGGGGTGGGCAATGCACTGGAAGCCAGCATACATGGAGCCTCTTGAGTCAATCAGAAGAAGAAGACCGGGCGGGTAGTTATACCTTTATAGGAGAAAAAGACCCACTGAATATGTGATGTACGCAGGAGGACCGCTTATGAGAAGTTAAAGCAAACCTGAAGTAAAATTAAAAAAATAAAAGATACTCACCTTTGGTCAGGGAAGGCCTCTGGGTCCTATAGAGCTTATCCATTCCTCTCTCAGTCTCTGCGTTCCAGGGATGTCACACACGATTTACTTCCCTGCCGCGAGGGGCATGGCATTGAAAGTCTTTGGGAGTCCAAGTGCTCCCGAAGACTGGTGGCTCCGTACTATTCATGCACGAGAGAGAGCGCGCAGGTGCAGTACGAGCCGCTTGTCTTTGGCAGCACTCCAATGTCTTCCGCAGCAGCACAGAACAGTCTCCGAACCATCGATCGAAGACTGCTAACGGGGGACAGCACTGCAACGTGGGGACCAGGAGAGGAATGGAAAGGCTTTATTGGGACCCATAGCCTTCCATTTCCATAGGTGAATATTTGTTTGCTTGGGTTTTTTTTTTTTTACTTCAGTTTTGCTTTAAACCTTTATTTTAGGTACAGTTCTTATACTGTATTTTTTGGACCATAAGACTCACTTTTTCTCCCCCAGTAGTGGAGGAAAAGAGTCACTGTGTCTTATAGTCCAAATGCAGGGAGTTCCTGACTTGTGAATGCTGCCAGTACAAACCTCCAACCTGCCGCAACGTCCTGGACTCCCTCTACTGTGCCCATGCAGAGAGGGACACAAAGGGGCATAGAGGAGGACACAAAGGGGCATATAGGGGGACATAGGAAGACACAAGGGGGATAGAAGAGGACAGAGGGAGACACATGAGGTACACAGGGGGCATAATCCACAAAATGTCCCTTCACCATAGATGTACCTGTTTGGTATATATTTTTTCCCCTGGTTTTTGTCCTCTAAACCTAGGTGCGTCTTATGGTCAGGAGCGTCTTATAGTCCGAAAAACATGGTAATTGAAATTTGCTTTTAAAATCATATTGCAGAAAGGATTGATTTTTGCTGCTGAAATGTACAGGTTCAGCCGGTTTTTGCGTCAGGACAATGTCGCAGGATAACTTGGATGTTTATCCTGGAATTTGGTGTTTTTTCCTGGTGAAAGGAAACAAAAAAAAAAGATATGTAAACACAAGAGAAACTTTACTGACTATAATGTTGGAACAGAGTTTTGTAATTGCAATTATAAATCACTTCTAGTCATGAGAAAGGAGAACGAATCGGCACAAGATGCTAGGCTGACTGTTTGAGGAGAGCAGGTGCAGTGATTTTGCCACTGAAAGCAGAGCAAAAGGTACTAAGTAGTGCGAAATCTGGGCACCAGCCAATGTTGCAAAAAAAAGTCACCTTTTATTCCATCCTCACACCAACCCACATAAATTGCATAATGTATGGCTTTACAACCATTTCGCAGGGTAACCCCGATTCATCAGAGGCAACAAGTTGTATACTTGTTGCCTCTGATGAAGTAGGGTTGATCTGCGAAACAGCTGTCAGGCGATACATTGAATAATCTATGGTGGTTGGTGTGAGGATGGAATAAAAGGTGAAAACATTGGCAGGTGCACAGATTTCTCACTGTTACTCTGCTTGGTACTAAATATCACTTTGAGGCTGGGTTAACACAGGGATGCCGAGTGGACTTGAACGATTTTAGGAAAAAAAATTGACTTGCGATTTTTCTGTCATTTTGATTCAAAATTTTCTTCAAAACATCTGTAAACACACTAGAAGTTCACCCAAGGTAGCCAGGTACAAGTGCTCCCAGTATAGGTAGCCAGGTACAAGTGCCCCCCGTATAGGTAGCCAGGTATACTGTATTTTTCAGACCAAAGGTCCCTCCTGACCATAAGACGCACCTAGATTTAGAGTACAAAAACCGGGGAAAAAAAGATATGCTAAACCTGGTGTGTCCATGGTTCAAGGGCATTTTATGGACCATTTCTATGACCCTCGTGTATCTCCCCTTGTATCTCGTGTGGTCGTCCTCTGTCCCTTGTGTCATCCTCTGTCCCTTTGCATCTTCATCTGTGCCCATCTCTGTCCCCCGCATTCCCTATGTCTTACTTTGGACCTGAACGTCTCACGGACAGGAGCATGCTCGTCATTGGGGCCAATCACAGCACTACCACACAGCACTACTCGGGGAGTGCTGTAATTGGCTCCAATAACAAGCCTAGTACCGCCGGTGAGACGTTCCGGTCCAATCAACACACAGAGCAGTGGGCAGATCAAATTCAAGTCTGCATGAGAGGACGGCGAAAGCACTTGTGGTTTCATGAGGTACTTCCGTATCTCGTTGCGGGCATAGCAGAAAGAGGGGGGACAGGGAAGGCTATAAGGAAAGGCTTGTCCGCCTTCCATGGCTGATTCTCGGCTGCTCCACCCTCCACGCCATTTTAACAATTACCCAGGCATGGGCAAACTTGGCTCTCCAGCTGTTAAGGAACTACAAGTCCCACAATGCATTGCAGGAGTCTGACAGCCACAGTCATGACTCATAAAGGCAAGTGCATTGTGGGACTTGTAGTTCTGTAACAGCTGGAGGGCCGAGTTTGCCCATGCCTGGGTTACATAATCGTCTTGCCCCAAACCACGATTTTGATTTTCAAACTATATATCTTTCAGCCCTAGTGCCAAGTCAAATTTTATCTGAATCCATAGGTGTGCCATGCATGGCTTTTGGGGTTCGGATGCGTCGTGCAGAAAACTGCAGCAGGCATGCGATTTGGATGTAGCCTATTTTAATTGGCTGTTATTCACATCCAAATACGCATGTGGGATACCGCTGCTGGAAACGGGGCCCTAAATAGAATGCTACATTTTTACTCTCATCAATAATGCAAGTATATCTTTGACTTCAGCTTTTTGTAGGCGATCTGGGGGCCGTAGTGACATCACTGCATATAATCTCTATCCTCTATTGTTGCTTCAGCTGTAATTAAAATCAAAGAGCAAGCATAGTTTTTTTTTTTATATGATGCGTTTAATTTGTTACTATACATTATTTATTCATTGAAATGTATTGTAAAACATTTATTGTTTTTGAAAAAAAAATGAAAATACCTTCTGCACCGCTTTATAGGTCATCAGCAACCTACAACTGCCTGCACATCAGTGTTGCCAACTCATCCCTTTAATTATTGACACATCTAAGTGATACAGGTTCTGGGGCTGTTCGCACATAATCAGTGCCTTAACTGCATCTACCTAGCCACAAAACCTGTATAATTCATATGTGTCAGTAATTAAATGGATGAGTTGGCAACACTGCTGCACATGTACATTTACATTTAGGAAGAAGCAGCTGGGGGGCGACAGGGCAGCATCACGAGGCTGGTTCGCAAAAGATTTCATACTAAAAGATCTTGATCAGAGAGAGATCTGTCTCTTAGTCCATTGGTCACCTTTAGAATGGTATTTTGTTTTGTTTTGTTGGGAGGGGGGTTGAGGGCTACAATACCTGTAAAGGGGAATTTGCAAAGTCAAAGACAGGGAAGCACAGGTTATGTTTGTTCACCACTGGGCCATAAAGCGGTGTTATATGCCACCTGTATGCTGTTAGATGGCACCCGGTGTTTAGTTTGGGTGCTGGGACTTGGCTGTGAACCTGAACTTTATTGGATGCCAGCTCTGTATAAGCCCAACACTCTGCAACCATTATTCAATCACTGAAAAAAACTGAAAATTAAGACAACCAAGATATGCGAGATTAGCCACTTGGGTTAGAGCAGGGGTCAAGAACCTTTTTGGCTGAGAGAGCCATAAACACCACATATTTTAAAATGTAATTCCGTGAGAGCCATACAATATGTTTCAAACAGGGACAGTGCGCATGCGCAGCAGAGGGCTCACCTCCCTGTTGCCATGGTGATGTGTATACAGTTGATCCGCCGGGCAGAGGAAGTGTCAGACACGTCATCAGCTTCTCTTGAGTTTCAGCAACATCTGCAATTTCTCACAGAGCCAGACAGGAGAAATACCGACTAACAGCTTGTACAATTAGCTAGCTGACTTGGGGGTTGATTCACTTTGTAGGGCGTGATCCCCACACTTTGGCCCAATAGGCCGCCTGTCAAGTGAAGGCAGCCTATTGGGCCAATCAAAGTGCGGGGATCTCGTCCTACAAAGTCACTGGACCTGACAGGATCCAGGGTGGGACAATTGGAGCAGCTGTTCGTTTTGGGGGGGAGCGCGAGTAAGTTAGTAGTGCATGCTACAGACAGCAGTAGCATGCACTACTTAGAAAATGTTACTTGCTCTGCCACACTAAGCTGCGCTGCTTGAGCCATGTAGCTTAGTGAATCAATCCTTACTGATTTGTCTGTGAGCCAGATGCAGCCATCAAAAGAGCCACATCTGGCTCCCGAGCCATAGGTTCCCTACCCCTGGGTTAGATGCTAGACTAGATGGTTCACTTTTTTTCTGGACCAGAACCCTAGGGTTTCCTTTTTTGCTCCTACTGGTAAATTGTCCATTTTTATACACTTACCGGTATATCTTTTTTGCAATGTATTTATTTCCTGTCTCTCTCACTATATGTTCAGGCGTTTTAGTCTTTGCCACTGAAACACAGAAAAAGACAACGTTCTGTTCTCGTGAATCTTACTATTTTTAGGTGCTTCAGAAATGTCTTTTGACTGGCCTTGCCGGCGTATGAAGAAGCGTATCTGCCATCCCGATGGTCGTTTGTAGAATAAATAAGCCTGTTAACAGTAATGATTAGTAGGAGGCTCAATACATCTGGTAAACAAACAGCGCTTTGTACAGTGAGGCCATCTGTGCCACTTATTATGGTGCGGAGAAGGTGCTGCTGAGAGCCATCAGCGTAAGTGAAGATAATTGTTCAGATTTGCATTTGTCTGCCTTTTGCTATAAAGAGTGCTAGGAGGAGAACATGAAAGATTTGCCTGAGCAATTAATGAGATCGTTCTCAGCAGAAAGTCATCTGAACTTAGCACCATTAAGAAACCCATGACTGCACTGGTGGCAGCGGCATGTGTTTGATAGGAAATAAGAAGTCTATTAATTGGCAATTTTCTGTGGGCTTTACAGCAGGATAAGCGGCTTCCTGCGCTGCCTCTGTCACTGTACATCATCACCCGGGACGCTCGTAAGCCGATGTCCACAAGAGCTGAAATCGCCTCTCGTCCTACTTTATAGAATGTTTTATAAAGGCGGGTTCCGGATTAACAGTAATGGGAGATTATTGGTGTGTTTATTGAAGTTGTGTTCTTTGATCAGTGTGACTCTTTGTGACATTTATTGCTTGATTTGCAGGTTTGCCAGTGAGTGTCGGCGGTGGGAGGAGCTTTTGGAAGATTACAAGAGGAAGGCCGAGGATTTGTCTAGGTTGGTTTTTTCCTTTAGGGCCCAGGTCCAGGCATAGTTTTTGGTATGCATTTAAAGTGAACCTTAGACAAGAAAGCAACAAGAAATCCGGCCAGTCGGGGAGTACTGCGCATGTGAGGCCTGGCCTCTTGCGTGGCCCATCGCCGGGAGCATTTTGCGTCTGCGCATTACTACAGCCCAAGGCTGTGGGGTCGGTACAAAAATACTCCGACTCCTCAGTTTATGAAACCCCCAGGTACCCAAAATGGCTTTGAAAACACCATGGCGATTTTTTAGCAGGGGGCGGGGTTACACGCCTGAAGCCGGTGGACACAGAGCTCTGGGAGTGATCACAAGAAGAAGACTGGCAGATAATTATAACTTTATAGGAAAAGAACACCCGATGAGAAATCAGGGCTGTGGACTCGGTACAAAAAAATCATCCAACTCCTCAGTTTTTTAAACCTCCGACTCCAGGTACCCAAAATGGCTCAGACTCCGACTCCTTAGTCTAATACTTACCAGGGCTGTGGATTTGGTACAAAAATCATCCGACTCCTCAGTTTATGAAACCTCCCACTCCAGGTACCCAAAATTGCTCCGAAACCACAGCGCTGCTAAAGCCTGCACCGACTGGCCGAATTGCCGAGAGCCATAGCAGAGGATCTAGGAGGCGGAAGAGGACGGTGAAATTTATCAACCTGAAGGGGGCTGAAGGAAGCCCCAGGTATTTATAAATGTCTTGTTTCTTTTCATCTCAGGTACCCTTTAAAGTGGACCCAAATTAAAAATACAAGATTTCAGAAATAAAATCTATTTTCTAAATTATAATAATAAATAGCAGCCTTTTTTCAGCTGCATAATGACAAATATTAAATATTTTACATTTATTGGTGGAACCCCTCCTTTCCTTTCATATTGCCGGGACAGAATCCGGCAAACTGATGGAGTACAAGGTTTCCGGCAAAGGAGGAATTGCTAATGGCTGCCACCTGTATAACCCTAGTTATGAAAAGAGAAGGGTGAAAAGCATGCACTGAAATGCTCATAGGCTTGAAGGAGTGTTTATTTATCTTTGTATGTGTCAGTGTGGTGAAACTAAATATTTTGAATTAAAAAAAAATTGGTTTGGTTTAATAGAACATTTGGGATGGAGGAGGGGGCTTTAGAGGATCCAGAGCAGTGTTATCCTCAAATTTTTTCCAGCTGGGTGGCACGAAATTGTAGCCGGGGGGCAAGATGAGAGAATGCAGGGCTGGTGCTCTGTAAACAACTGCTTACAGCACAGTAGGAGGTGAGCTGATGACAGCTGGGTGTTCACCAAAATGCCTGGAGAGAACACTGCAGAGGCTTCCCTCTACCAAGGTAAGTATCTGTCACTGCTCTGTTGAGTGTCACAGGTTTGCTTTAACAACTGTTTTGCAAAATGAGCATTTAGAATTGTACCGCTAAAGCACATGTGCACACATTTGAACCCTTTAGCCCATGGCATAAAATAGTTCAAAAAAATTGCAGTTTTTGCAAAATAAAATGGGGAAGTACCTGCTGTAAAAAATCACAGCTTCACGTTTTCTTCTGAGCAAGACTTATTCTTCAGTAATCACAAAGCCCAGATTACCAAGGATTGATTTGCTCAATCGTCTATGTAGGTATGAAAATGTATTTTCCCTGGTCCCATTGCCTCTTACTGTATACTAAAAGCTGCTAGAGGAGTATCAGTAAATTTACCAACAATACTTTAGCGACACCTAACCCTGTTCTCACACAAGCCCTCTCTCTACTGATGCCTAACCCCTCCCACAGTGTGATGTCAGGTCCATGGCCCTTACAGTTTCTGTCTGTGAACCTCGCTGCACTGTGAGAAATAACGTCTGTTTCCAGCTGCCAAGCAAGCAGTGTCTCCTCAGGCAGTCTACAGCAGTCTGCCTTGTGTTTTGTTTAAAAAGAGATGTTACTGGCACTCATTAGAGGGTCTCAAAGTCTTCCGAAGGCATATTAAAATAAAAAAAGATATTTGCCTAAGAAGGATCATCCAGAGGCTTCCCATGTCCTCCTGGAAACCACCGCTGTCATGCGTGAATCCCCTGAACACATCTGAAGAGAGTTTGTCGATTGTTTTTTTGCCCGCGCTCACTACTGTGTATGAGCGTGGCTGGCCTGCACAAGGACAAGCTGCTCCGAGCTAGTACACAGGGGAGGCTGTGCTTGAGCAGGTGCAGTGCATCCTGCATGAAGGGGGTGTGGTTGCAATCTTAGAGGGTCCTCAGGCAGCGTCAGTGGTCTCCAGGAGGATGTGGGATCCTCTCTTCTTAGGTAAGTAGTGTCTATTTTATAATCTATTGCTCCTTATTTTTAATCCACAAAATCAGACAAAATAGAAGGGGGCCAGGGCAACTAAAGCTATACTTGCTAAACCACCCTCCAGAAGTTGTTTGTTGATCTAAAATGAAAAGCTCTTGAGTGAAACTTATCTAATAGCTATGCACTGAACAGTTTGTGAAAGAGGAAACCCACTATGTTCAAAAACATTTAGAGGGAGGATGAAATCACAGATAAGTATGACCTTATATGTCATCAAAGGTTCCTGTGAGGTCCCTCCTACTTCTGTACCCTCTCCTTCACTGACTGAGACTGAAAGAATGCCTAATTTGGTAGAGTCAGAGGAACTTTCTGAAGGTGAAGTAGATAAAAATTATCTTTCTGATAAAGGTGATAACAAAGGATCCCTAGTTCTGAAATTAGCTTTTGACCTTGAATATGGCTATATCAACATTATCAACACTGCTAAACCAATTAGCAAGTCTGTTAAAGTCTGGCCTGAGACTGCCGTCTCTCAGCTCCATGATTGCTTTGAAAATACGGATTGGGATATTTTCTTTCATGAAACAGACCTGGAGACGAGTACTTCCTCTGTATTGTCATATGTTAATTTCTGTGTGGACACCATCACTGTCAACAAAAAAATTACGGTTTACCCAAATCATAAACCATGGATAACTAAAGAACTCAAGGGACTTCTAAAGAATAGAAACAAAGCTTTTAAAATACAGGACAAAGACGCATATTCTTCAGCCAGAGCAAGTCTGAAAAAAGGCATACGAAATGCAAAACTTAAATACAAACAAAGGATTGAGGAAAACTTTGAAAATGACTCAAACCCAAGGAGGATGTGGCAAAGCATTCAACTATTCACAGATTACAAAAAGAAGAATAGCACTCAATATACACTGGACAATAACATCCCCAGCCTAGCAGAGGAACTTAACAACTTCTTTGCTAGATTTGAAACAGACAACAATCGGCCTCCAGCCAACTTTGGGCCCAGTACAGACTCACAGCCATTAATCCTTCACATACATGAAGTGCAGCAAGCACTCACAAATATCAACACCAGGAAAGCTGCAGGTCCTGATGGTGTGCAAGGACGTGTGCTCCAGGCCTGTGCTGGTCAACTAGCGAAAGTTTTTACACAAATATTCAACCTCTCTCTGTTCTTGGGTGTAGTCCCATCATGCCTTAAATCTACAACCATTGTGCCAGTCCCAAAAAATCCTAGAATAACCTGTCTTAATGATTATCGACCAGTTGCTCTAACCCCTGTCATCGCCAAGTGCTTTGAAAGACTGGTAGCCACACACATCAAGGCTTCCATCCCAGCAAATCTAGATCAACACCAGTTTGCTTACCGAACAAATAGATCGACTGAGGATGCCATCTGTGTAGCTCTCCATGCTGCCCTCTCACACCTGGAAAAGCCCAACTCCTATGTTAGGATGCTCTTTGTTGACTACAGCTCAGCATTTAGCACCATTGTACCTAGCCAGCTGACCAACAAACTCCATGCACTAGGTCTTGCTCCCTCCATAAGTACTTGGTTATCGGACTTCTTTACTAATCGCCCTCAAACTGTCAGACTAGGAAAACAGACATCCTCCACCCTTACCCTGAGCACTGGCATGCCACAGGGCTGTGTATTAAGCCCTCTCCTCTATGCACTTTTCACCCATGACTGCCTGCCTATCCATACCTCAAACGTAATTGTTAAGTTTGCAGATGATACGACTGTCATTGGGCTTATATCAGACAATGAGGAAGCTGCATACAGAGAAGAAGTTAGGAACCTGACTGCATGGTGCGACATTAACAACCTGTTATTAAATACAAAGAAGACCAAAGAAATTATTCTGGACTTTAGGACCACCAAAAAGACTACTCACCTACCGCTAATGATCAATACAGAGGCTGTGGAGAGAGTTTCCAGCTTCAAATTTTTGGGAGTCACCATCGCAGAGAACCTGTCCTGGGCTGACAATGCTTTAGCTCGAACTGGCAAAGCACAACAACGCCTCTACTTTCTGAGAAAACTAAGGAGCGCTAACCTCCCACAGAAGCTGCTGGTTAATTTCTACAGATGCACTATAGAAAGCGTTCTGACCAATTGCATGACGGCCTGGTACAAGAGCTGCACGAAGGCTACTAGAGAAGCCCTGCAGCGAGTTGTTAAAACAGCAGAAGCCATTATTGGCACTGAACTACCATCACTGGAACTTTTGTATAATACTCGCAGCTTGAGAAGGGCCAAAAACATTATCAAAGACAACACTCACCCTGGAAATGCCTTGTTTGAACTCCTTCCATCAGGTAAACGTTTTAGATCAACCCGCACACACACAAACAGACTGAAAGACAGCTTTTTCCCATCCGCCATAAACTTGATAAACTCTGAATCCTCTCTGAAATAATTAACACTGTGTACAAATTGTTTAAACATCTGTAATACCTGGCATACTTGTATAATTTCTTCTCTTCCTTGTTACTATCACTATGTTCCCTATATGAACCTTGGGGTTGTCATGAAAAGTAATTTCGTTGTGTTACACAATGACAATAAAGTGAATTGAATATCCTTCATGCAAAGAACTCTTCTATGAAAATTTAAAATCCATCCTTGACAAAGTTAAAGGAGAATCAAAAAATAATTTTATTCCTGTTAACAGTAATCTCTAAGACTTGTTATAAAGGAGTAGAATGAAATACCAGAACAAATAGCATTTTGGACAAAATTCTTGTTAGAGAAGGATTTAACTTAGGACAAGGTCCATGGAAGCTCTGGTCATCTTTTCTAATGTTTCCTAGAAGGCTTATTTGAAATCTGAGGTCCATTAAAAGAGAGAGCCTCTGAATCTTATTCTAGGCATTTCTTACATCAGATATAGACCACTTGCAACTAACATATTTGCACTTACCTCAGACTACTCTCTCTCTCTTTCCAACTAGAAACACAGAGTCAGGTCTCTTATACTACTCATATATGCAACACAGTTTTTTTCTCTCTACCGTTGACGTTCTCCAATATGGACTAAAGTTGATATATACTTATTTAACTAACACTTTGAATCCTATAGGTTGAGGACATTTAGCTCTATGCTATTTCTTTTATATTCTATCATTTCTTTTATGTTCTGTCATTTCATGATATGTTGCTTATTAGTATATCTAACCTACGAAATGTTCATTATATTAAGGCATGGTTTGTTTATTCTTTAGCTCTCTAGGCCACCCTCCTTAAGAACCTGAAATATGGAAGGAGGTGGCACACAGGTTTAGTTTTTAAGGTTTAATTTTCTGAACTTGTTATACTATGCTATGATATACATTTAGTTTTGTATACCCTACACCATATCTGCTTGTTTGAAAAGAAAGACAAAATTTACAACAAAAATCTATTGTTTAAAAAAAGAATCTTGTTATAGTAAACTCTGATATAGTAAACCTCTGGCTATAGTAATCTTTATCCCCAGCTCCCAACCATGCATCTGCATGAATACAAAATGTATAGTAAACTTTTGCTATAGTAAACAACTTGGCCAGGTCCCCTGAAGTTTGCTATAAAGGCATTCTACTGTACAGTAAATTTGCCGGTCAGTAATCTATTGCTTTCCATCTGGTTATGCAGACAGCAGGAAGAAAATGGAGCAGTCAGCGGTCCATCAGAAAGCCGTGCACACTTGCAATCTTCCCAACAAACCGTTCTTCAAAGCAAACCAGACTACAAAGCCATGCTGAATCAGCAGGGGGCAGTGTTTGACAACATGGAAATCACGGTAATTTTTGAATTACAGAAGCCTGTGGATATTTTATTTAAACAATAAGAGTATTTCTGTTGAAGGAATAGTATTCTAGTTTTTTTGTGTGTGTTTGTTGAAGTAAATCGGTCGCATTTGAAAAACAAGTCATACTGCAATGATGTTCAAAACCATGTAGAAATGTAAAGTGTACCCGAGGTGACATCATGAGATAAACGTGTATGTAGAAGGCAGAGCATATTAATAACCAGGCTGTTTTACTTGTTTTATTTTGCTGCCTGAAAGAGTTAATTTCTAGGCATGGAAGTGACAGCTTCTGTCTTGTCAGTACCTTGTCAGGAATATAGTAAACATCACTGATAAGCCAATTACAGCCATAAAAGCCAGAATACAACTTCTGTGAGCAGAGGGAGAAAAAGGTCAATAGCTCATGTATTTTTATTTAGGGACACTTAATAGATTTGCCACTGAGCAGAGCTAAGAAAACATTCATTCTACTTTGTGAATGTGTGAGTGAGTAGGAGGATAAATATAATTGTTTATCTCATCGGTTTATTTTCACTTCACGTTCACTTTAAAGAAAACCTGAACTGAAAATGAAAAATAAAAATAAACATACACAACTCATACTTACCTCCCATGAAGTCTACTCCTCAATCTCTTTCTCCTCGACTGCGTCCTGTTAGTCCACTGTGATCAATGGAATTATCTGTCCTCCATTTTGAAAATGGCCATTACCCCATAACAGCTTTCTGGTCAGTACTGTTAAACTGTAACATCGCCCACTTGGACCATAGGGAAACATGGACATTACCTAGCACATCGGTTGTCCTCTCAGCTATAACTGATATATAACTGAGAGCAACTGATATATTTCAGTTCTGACAAAATGTTGTCAGAAGTGGAAAAGATCTTGTCAGAAGAAAATGGTGAGCTTCTGGGAGTAACTGATGGCAAGGCAACTATGTAATGTTCATTTAAAGTTACCTCGTGTTTATTTTAAATAATTTTACTCAGTTCAGGTTCCCTTTAAAGCGGATCCGAGATGAAAAACTAACTATAAAAAGTAACTTGTCTATATATCTTATCTAAAGTTTAGATAGTTTACACAGCAAATCTAGCTGCAAACAGCTTTAATAGAATATGATTATTTCTTCCTGTGATACAATGAAAGCAGCCATGTTGTTTGTAAACATTACACAGAGGCAGGCTTATCTGCTTCTTGAGCACTCAGCCTGTGAAAAAAACCTAATTCCCCCCTCCTCCCCTCTGCCTCTGAAATCAATGGCTAGTAACCCCTCCTCCTCCTCCTGCCCAGACTGAGCTCCCATGAGCCCTTGCTACTGCCAAGGCTCTCTGAAAACCTGGGGGCGTGGTTTATTTAGTTCATAGGGAGAGTTTTAAAACAAAAACAAAAAAGTATATGGCTTGAGGAATGCCCTATAAACAATAGGAAAGGTACACAATTATGCAATGAGTAAAAGTTCACCTCGGATCCTCTTCTGGCTATTTCTCGTACAGCACGTAGTGTTGCGTTATGGATGCACAGTGCAGAACTGACCCGCTGTTTTAAACAGGACCGTTTTCATGTGACTGTTGCAGTGCAGCACACAACACAGAAGTTCTGCCACAGGGATGCATTTCCCATTTATGAAGATGAATGCCATCTGTAATGCAATGGAAATGACTGTGTGATGCATCTAAACTGTAAAGCACAGAGTATAGTCTGAATAGAGGCTTATTACTTAAATCCATGCTGCCATTGTAGAGTATTCAAACGCAAAACACCTTGTGTAATTTGAATTTGTGAAGGCAGACATTTGTATACATAAGCTAAGCCTTCGGGCATAGACACTTGGCATAACCAAATCCTATATGAATAATATGAATTGGGGTGGATGACTGCTTCCAGTCCTTTTGTGCACAAAGTAATGCATACAGACATCAGACTTCTGTTGCCAGAAGTTTCAGGTAAGATGAGATGATGTCTATGTAAATCTGCTGTGTTCTGCAGCAATGTCTTTTGGTTATGTTGCATCATTTAGGCTATTTGCTATTGTATTCTTCACATTGGGGAGCCACCTGCACCCCCTCTTTCCCTGTCCATAGTATACAGTAGTGTCTCGGTTATCCGGCACCGACGAGGATTGGCTAAGGGCTGATAAATGTGCTTTCTGGTTGTTTGAGACTCAATGTTAAAAACAGGCCCAGTCAATACAGTACTGTACTCCACTCTATATACATACCATGAACTCTGCATCGAATGTTAAAATACAGTAACTGAAAGTATATTATCCTTGGTGGAGCCATGGCAACCAGTCTTTAAGCACAGCAGAGCTCACAAACAGCCTAAGAAGTTGGCCTTCACCACTATACTGCCGGCGGTTTGTGCTGGATGGTTAGCTGAGTTCCAGTTAACCAGGACTCTTCTGTATTTAACAAAATATTAAGAATACCCTATGAGGAGATGGACTAAAACCAAAACCTGTCAAATCTGTGAGCTTTTGTATCACCTACTCTAAGTGACAGCAGCATAAGAAAAATCGTAATATATAGTGCAATTTACTCTGCAAATTATCTACAACTTAGATGTATGCGTACATATATTTTACATTTTTTATCTGATACTGAGCATTTTACAGTATACCAGAGGTGGAAAAAATGTATATACCGTATATTTACTTCGATCTAAACACTCTTCAGACCCCTCTAGGCTTATTGCGCCTGCTTCCCCCGCACCATCTTGTTTCGGTATGCTGATGTTTGGTCCAATCAGATCTCGATGCATGTGTTGTCCACTCCATGCGTTCTTACATATCATGCTCCTGCGTGCCAATGAGCAGCAGCTGTGGCCAAGAGTGTCCTGGGCATATGCCCAGAATGCTCCAGGTGACTGTTGATACACATATACGCGCGGGAGCGAGTACAGGGAGGGCGTACAGATTGACATCGCATGCACCCTGGAGATCCCACCGAATTTCCAAACTGAGTCTACAGCGGTAACGCAGAGCATAGGTCGGACGCAGTAAGGAGCCTAGAAGGATCTGAAGAGCATATAGATCGAAGTATTCTTTAAAAAAAAATGTATATTTCACTTCAAGTTTACTTTAAAGATCATCCTAATCCCCTGTCTATGCAACTGGCATCGGGTCACTTGTGAACAACATAGATATGTATATTTATATTTGCGTATAAGCCGACCCCCCCCCCCCCCCCAACATTTACCTTAAAAAAACCTGGAAAAATGTTTGACCTGAGTATAAGCCGAGGGCGGCAAAAGCCACAACCACGACACCACTCACAGCCATGGCCGGCCCCAACCATATATTAGAAAAGCCGCATCATTTCAGCAGATTGAAATAATAAGCCAGAACATAGGCCTACAATGGAGATGGACATGCATAAAAACTCCTGTTGCAAAGTTTAAGCTGGCATAAGGATGGAGAAAGGAATGCAGAGCCACATACTCATGTACTGTATAAAAAACTTGATATAAGAATGCAAGGATTCTCACCACTCAGTAGACACTGTCCCTGTATTTCATTCAACCTTCCAACGCTACTACTCGAGGTAAGGTTAGCTGGGACCTCCCATGGAAATGTCAAGTGTTTGGTCTCCCTCAGATGATGCCCCACTGTGCCTATAGTGGGGGCACTGGGGAGGGGTTACTCAAAGGGTAGTGACTCGAGTATAAGCCGAGACCCCCACTTTTGTGCCACTTTTTTGTGCCCAAAAATTAGGCTTATACTTGATGGTGTATATATATATATATATATATATATGTGTGTATGTGTGTGTGTGTGTGTGTGTGTATATATATATATATATATATATATATATATATATATATATATATATATATATATATATATATATATATATATATATATATTACAGACCAAAAGTTTGGACACACCTTCTCATACACAGAGCTTTCTTTATTTTCATGACTATGAACATTGTAGAGTCACACTGAAGACATTCAAACTATGAATAAACACGTACTAATATATTACATAACCAAAAAGTGTGAAACAACTGAAAATATGTCATATTCTGGGTTCTTCAAAGTAGCCACCTCTTGCTTTGATTACTTATTTGCACACTCTTGGCATTCTCTTGATGAGCTTCAAGAGGTAGTCATCTGAAATGGTCTTCCAACAGTCTTGAAGGAGTTCCCAGAGATGCTTAGCACTTGTTGGCCCTTTTGCCTTCACTCTGCGGTCCAGCTCACCTCAAACCATCTCGATTGAGTTCAGGTCTAGTGACTGTGGAGGCCAGGTCATCTGGTGCAGCACCCCATCACTCTCCTTCCTGGTCAAATAGCTCTTACACAGCCTGGAGGTGTGTTTGGGGTCATTGTCCTGTTGAAAAATAATGAATGGTCCAACTAAACGCACCCCGGATGGAATAGCATGAAGCTGCAAGAATGCTGTGGTAGGTATGCTGGTTCAGTATGCCTTTAATTTTGAATAAATCCCCAACAGTGTCACCAGCAAAGCACCATCACACCTCCTCCTCCATGCTTCACGGTGGGAACCAGGCATGTAGAGACCAACCGTTCACCTTTTCTGCGTCGCACAAAGACACGGTGGTTGGAACCAAAAATATCAAATTTGGACTCATCAGACCAAAGCACAGATTTCCACTGTTTTAATGTCCATTATTTGTGTTCTTTAGCCCAAACAAGTCTCTGCTGTTTCTTGCCTGTTCTTAGCAGTGGTTTCCTAGCAGATATTCTACCATGAAGGCCTGATTCACACAGTCTCCTCTTAACAGTTGTTCTAGAGATGTGTCTGCTGATAGAACTCTGTGTGGCATTGACCTGGTCTCTAATCTGAGCTGCTGTTAACCTGCGATTTCTGAGGCTGGTGACTCGGATGAACTTATCCTCCGCAGCAGAGGTGACTCTTGGTCTTCCTTTCCTGGGGCGGTCCGCATGTGAGCCAGTTTCTTTGTAGAGTTTGATGGTTTTTGAGACTGCACTTGGGTACACTTTCAAAGTTTTCCCAATTTTTCGGACTGACTGACCTTAATTTCTTAAAGTAATGATGGTCACTCGTTTTTCTTGACTTAGCTGTCTTTTCTTGCCATAATAGAAATTGTAACAGTCTATCCACCTGACTTCTTCACAACGCAACTGATGGTCCCAACCCCATTTATAAGGCAAGAAATCTCACTTATTAAACCTGACAGGGCACACCTGTAAAGTGAAAACCATTTCAGATGACTACCTCTTGAAGCTCATCAAGAGTGTGCAAAGCAGTAATCAAAGCAAAAGGTGGCTACTTTAAAGAACCTAGAATATGACATATTTTCAGTCGCTTCACACGTTTTGGTTATGTACTATACTTCCACATGTGTTAATTCATAGTTTGGATGCCTTCAGTGTGAATCTACAATGTTCATAGTCATGAAAATAAAGAAAACTCTTTGAATGAGAAGGTGTGTCCAAACTTTTGTTCTGTACTGTGTATATATATATATATATATATATATATATATATATATATTTATATACAGTATATATTTACGTATATATATATATATATATATATACAGTATATATTTACATATTGATTATTGGTTATAGACATTTTTGTCAAATCTGACAAGATAAGCCACATGCTTGTTTCAGATGTGTGATTCAGACACAGCTGCAGCCAAATAGATCAGCAGGACTGGCAGGCAATTGGCATTGTTTAAAAGGTAATAAATGGCAGCCTCCATATAACTCTGACTTCAGGTTCCCTTTAAAATGAACCCAAGGTGAAAATAAATTGATGTGATAAACTATTGTATTTATCCTCCTACTCCTAAAAGTGACTTTAGACATCCCATCCCATTTTTAGACATCACATTTACAAAGTACAATGAATGTTTTGTTGTCTCTTCTCAATGGCAGCCTATTAAGTGTCCCTAAGTGAAAATATATGAACTATTGACCTTTTCTATATCTCGCTGCCTTCAGAAGTTGTATTCTGTCTGGAAAACTTTTATGGCTGTAATTTGCTTATCAGTGATATTTACTCCATTCCCAACAAGCTACAACAAGACAGAAGCTGTCACTTCCATGCCTAAAAATTAACTCTTTCAGGCAACACAATAAAACAGGTAAAACAGCCTGGTTATTAATACGTTTTACACTGTACAAACACGTGTTTATCTCCTCATGTCGCCTTGGGTAGACTTAAAGAGAACCCGAGGTGGGGATCTTAGAATAAAATCTATACACAGAGGCTGGGTCTGGCTATAGTGCCCAGCCTCTGTTGCTAGTTGAATCCCCCCTAAGTCCCCTCTGCGCTCCGCTCTCCCCCATAAATTATAGCCGTGCTGGCGACATGCAGCGTGTCGCAGCGGGCAATGTTTATCTCCCTAGTGTCACTCACGCTGCTCCCCCGCCTCCTGCAAAGCGCCGGTCCCCGTCCCTTCCCTACCCGCTGATTAGAGGGAAGGGATGCGGGCAGGGACCGGCGCTCTTCAGGAGGCGGGGGAGCGGCGGGTGTGAGTGACATTAGGGAGGTAAACATTGCCCGACAGCGCGGCTGTGATTTATGGGCTAGAGCGGAGCGCAGGGGGGACTTAGGGGGGATTCAACTAGCAACAGAGGCTGGGCACTATAGCCAGACCCAGCCTCTGTGTATAGATTTTATTCTAAGATCCCCACCTCGGGTTCTATTTAAAGGGGGCCCTATGTAAACTTTACTGGTGGTGACAGAAGTGCCACAGAACTCGGCTGCAAGTGGGTGGGGCTAAGTGCTGGAAGATGGCACACAGGGGGATTCCGAGGTTGCGCAATACTGAAAATACCGCCAAAGTCAGTACAACGTTTTAGAAGAATTCCATGCATAACATATCTAATTTTGACGTTATTGGCCTCAATTCACTAACCTTAACTCCTGTCTTTAATAACTCTTCTGAGCTGTTTTACAGTTATCACCATGGTGATATAATTGTGATAACTGTAAAACAGCTCAGAAGAGTTATTAAAGACAGGAGTTAAGGTTAGTGAATTGAGGCCATAGTCTCTTTAAGAACTATGTGTTTTTGGTCTATATAGTCTACAGTCCATTCATAAACTATGTTGCCCCATGTTGAGTTGAGATTTTTATTTTATTTGAAGCGTATGTATCCAGTATATACAGCATGAAAATAAACTGTTGTGTTTTGTAATCCTCAGTTGGACGAGCTTCAGCAGTCTGTCCGGTTCATGGAGTCCTTCTCCAGCGACACAACTTCTCATCTGCAGCAACTGTCAACGCGGCTCAGTAAGTGAATCCATTGTATTATGTCTAAAGGAGGACTCCATCCTGCAACATTTGATAGTTGCTTCTGATACTTGCCTGATCCCAGCTGTCATTAAAAATCTCCCTGTGACATCGCAGTGTTCTGTCTTGTAGCAGCAACTTGGCATGTGGAGTCTATAGTAGAGGTGTCTCATTAGAGCCACGTGGCGTGGACTTGAAAGCAGGGATGGTCGTAGTCAGCCAACTTCGCTATGCTGGAAATACGCGTAGTTTTACGCAATTACGCTTCGCCAAACTATGGCTTCGAAAACAAATATTCACTTTGTATGCATTTCGTAGAATACACGTTGAAATACGCAATTACGCGTAGTTAAATGCATATACTGGGAACCCTTCTATGCGTACATTCCCCTTTCCAATGCGTAAATTTGTATGCATACAATCGCATGCGGAAAATTAGACGCGAGTAACGCATTTGTAGTTCACTACGCAATACACATGTTAACTACGCATAGTGGGCGTAAGTTACGCGTAGCGGTACTTTGATACGCGTAAATTCGTAAGCGTAGGTTTGAAACTTCGCCTATGAACTACGATGCGTAGATGCGAACTACGATGCGTAAATTCGCACTGGGATTAGTTTCTGCTCATCCCTGCTTGAAAGTGGTATGAAATGCAGAATTTCTTCTTTGCTAAAATATTCTTGACGACAAAAAAGCTACTGCCAGAAAAAAGTACTGGTAGCAGAACAGCATCCAAACAGTTAAAGTGAACCTGAACACTTGCACAGGACACAATAAAAACATAACAGAAATGCACCCTGTATCTATTTATTTAAAGAGTTGAGCCTGTGTAATTCCCCCTCATTTGTGTCTAATCACTAGTTGTAATTTGATATCTCTCTTGTGTCACATGACTGCCTATGGCAGATAAGCCCATTTGAAAGGACAGGCTGTAAACAATATGGCTGCTTCCATGAATCGGGAAGGAGAAACTGTGCAGATTTATTTTAGGATTTATATCAGCTGTAACAAAGAATTTTTCTTTTTGTTTTAAAAGTATACACAGGAGAAGACACATTCTCGCTGGGTACATTATAATATATAGTGAAGTACTAATGGCAGCTTTCAGACCAGATAAACTGTACTTTAGGAAGTTGTCATTTGTAAACGGTCAATAATACTTGTGCACAATAGCAAATATGATAACTCTATGGGAAGTAGGAAAACTTGGTTTTACTGAATGTTGTGTGCCTCTGTTTAATCCCTCTTTCATGTCTATTTAACCTCTCTGGTGGTATGATTATTTCTGGGTCTAAAAGCGGTGCAATTTATTTTGCATGCTTTTAGATACTAAACCAGGGGAAAAAATCATACCGCCAAGATCTGCGGCAGCCTTGCAATTACCTTCCTGGGATCCAGCACTGCAATTCTCCCTCCGTCCTGCGGGTGGCACCCTATAATGAGATTGCCGCCTGTTGTCATGGTGACAAATGGCAATCTCACCCGAGGGATCCAGAGCCTCCAAGGACCGGAAGAAGAATGGCTGCCAGCATCTGGATCCCGGAGGGGTGGTAAGTTGAAATGCCTATTGAACTTCAGGCTCTGCTTAGGCCTCCTGGTAACTACCCCAAGTCAAGCTCGGGATTACCGCTCCTGGCTACTTTTTTCCACCCTGAGCCTGACTCGGGGTTACCACTAGGGAGGTTAAAGCATTCCCTCACTCCTCTCCAGCCAGAGCTATGAAATGCTGCAGTGAGTTTGTTTTTAAAAGCCCAGCTTTCAGTTCACAGAGACTTTCTGCACTTTAGTTCTGTATTTATCTGACTGCCTTGATCTCAACTATAAAGTTGATCTAAAGGCTAACAGAGGGAAAAAATAACAGACAGGAGGGCTAGTCCTCAGTCGCTCAGCACTGCCTTGCATGTCTTACCTCCCAGAGGTGATGATTTCCCAAGTACAGGTGGCCCCCTATTTACAAACAGGTTCCGTTTCGAGAGATTGTTTGTAAGTTGAATCTGTAAGCTGAGTCCTGTGTTAAACAAGATGAAACGTGGATAAATGATTTATTTTTGGGCACCTCTAGATTTGGACATATAGTATAAACTATGTTTTTTTGGGTTGTTTTCAGCGTGCTTTTAAAGTTTTAATCCCTTACCCTGCCCCAGGCGAGTAACTAAGGCTTCAATTCATCAAGCATTACCGCATTCAGTAATGATAAAACAGCTGACTTTATGGAGCACTTAAAGAGACACTGAAGCGGAAAAAAAAATGATGATATTATGATTTGTATGTGTAGTACAGCTAAGAAATAAAACATTAAGATCAGATACATCAGTCTAATTGTTTCCAGTACAGGAAGATTTAAGAAACTCCAGTTGTTATCTCTATGCAAAAAAGCCATTAAGCTCTACGACTTTCAAAGTCGTGGAGAGGGCTGTTTTCTGACTTTTATTATCTCAACTGTTAGTTAACCTCCTGAGCGGTCTGGACGAGCTCAGCTCGTCCATCACCGCCGGAGGCTGCCGCTCAGGCCCTGCTGGGCCGATTTTTATCAAATAAAGTGCAGCACACGCAGCCGGCACTTTGCCAGCCGCGTGTGCTGCCTGATCGCCGCCGCTCTGCGGCGATTCGCCGCGAGCAGCGGCGAAAGAGGGCCCCCCTAGCCGCCTGAGCCCTGCGCAGCCGGAACAAAAAGTTCCGGCCAGCGCTAAGGGCTGGATCGGAGACGGCTGACGTCAGGACGTTGGCTGACGTCGATGACGTCACTCCGCTCGTCGCTATGGCGACGATATAAGCAAAACAAGGAAGGCCGCTCATTGCGGCCTTCCTTGTTTATTCTGGGCGCCGGAGGCGATCGGAAGATCGCCTCCGGAGCGCCCTCTAGTGGGCTTTCATGCAGCCAACTTTCAGTTGGCTGCATGAAATAGTTTTTTTTTTATTTAAAAAAAACCCTCCCGCAGCCACCCTGGCGATTTAATCAGAACGCCAGGGTGGTTAATGTTTTACTTTTCCTCTGCCAGAGGAGAGGTCATTAGTTCACAGACTGCTCTGAAAGAATCATTTTGAATGCTGAGTGTTGTGTAATCTGCACATATTAGAGAATGATGCAATGTTAGAAAAAACACTATATACCTGAAAATAAAAATATGAGAATATTTTCTTTGCTGCTAATCTTCTAGTAATTATTCATAGTACACAACCAATTCATTATATCATATATTTTTTTTCCGCTTCAGTGTCTCTTTAAGAAAATGTCAATTCATCAAAGCTGTTACCGCATGAAAAGCTGAAATTACAGAGCAGTGAGATAAATTACCGACTTGTGCTCAACACGTCAGCAAATGTCAATTCATCAAGGTTACAGCATTCGCTAACACATTCGGTGATTATCTCCAGCTCTCCTCTGTCGGTAACTAGCTTCGAATGCCTTCCTGTGGATGTCCCCATTATTGGCAGGAGCAGGCAGCCAATAGAAACAGCCCCCGTTCTCCTGCAAGTGCTGTTGATAGGTTGCACAGGCTTCTCCAGTGGAACAAGCTTTAAGACCCCCCAGGCAGTGAGAAGAGAGAATGGACAAAATATATTTTGCAGCCTTTGGTGGTGTAACCCTTTGAGTCCCTGTTTAAAAATGCAAAGTTGCTAGTGGTGAAATCACCAAGCATGGCATTTGTAATGTCTCCAGGAAGTTTATCTACGTTGTGGCAATTAAATAAAATGTTAAGGAAGACTGATGGACAGATTCAGAGCAGCAGAGGCAGTATAAAAAACAGTAAATATAACAAATGTGCACATGTGCTGTTATCAAACAGCCTTTGATGAATTGAAGCCGTAAGAGTTCGGTAACTTAACGAACATCTACCACACGTGAAAATATTGATGAATTAGCACACACAAGTGTAAAATACCAAATGCAGTATTTCAACTACTTGGATTTTGTTATCGAACAGCCTTTGATGAGTTGAAGCTTAAGTCCCTGCATTTTCCCATATCTTCTCGCAGGAACGTAGCTACTACGTCCCTTGGTGCCGCACACTCTCGCTCGCCCCCGCGCTCATTCTCGCCACTGATCGTTAGACGGGAGAGCTAAGTCCCTGTGTGAATGACTGCCGCCATCAATGAGATGGCGCCATCATTCACAAAAAACAATGAATCAATGAGATGGCGCCATCATTCACAAAAAACAATACTTACATCCACACGTTACTTCCTGTTTGCATAGTAATACTACATATGGGAAAGTTATGCGTGAGGACATCTCGTGGCCAAATAGTAAAATTATATCTACACACATTTTTTTCCCCTTAACGCACTCTTTTTGCATTTAATATTAACCCCTTACCTCTCACACTTCCCAATAGTTGCCCCAAAAATGTTTTGCATATATATATATATATATATATATATATATATATATATATACAATTTAAAAAAAAATAGGGACTGAACTTTTTTAATAAGTATGTCAAGAGGGTGTATTACGGTTACTTTTTAAATTATGGGCTTGTAATTAGTGATGGACTCAAAACAGAAAAAAATGCCTCTTTATTTCCAAATAAAATATTGGCCCCGTACATTGTACTAGGAAAACATTTTGAAAGGTTGCAATATCCGGGACAAATGGGCAAATAAAATGTGTGGGTTTTAGTTATGGTAGCATGTATTATTTTAAAACTATAATGGCTGAAAACTGAGAAATGATTTTTTTCTATTTTTCCTGTTAAAACGCAGTTATAATAAAATAATTCTTAACAAATAGTACCCCCCAAAGAAAGCCTAATTTTGGCGAAAAAAAAAACAAGATATACAGTGGGATGCAAACGTTTGGGCAACCTTGTTAATCATGATTTTCCTCGTTGGTTGTTACGTTAAAAATGTCAGCTGAATATATCATTTAGGAGACATACATAGTGATATTTGAGAAGTGAAAAGAAGTTTAATGGATTTACAGAAAGTGTGCAATAATTGTTTAAAATTAGGCAGGGGCATAAATTTGGGCACTGTTGTCATTTTATTGATTCCAAAACCTTTAGAACTAATTATTGGAACTCAAATTGGCTTGGTAAGCTTAGTGACCCCCTGACCTACATACACAGGTGAATCCAATTATGAGAAAGAGTAATTAAAGGGGTAAATTGCAAGTTTCCCTCCTCTTTTAATTTTCTCTGAAGAGTAGCAACATGTTTAATTTTCTCTGAAGAGTAGCAACATGGGGGTCTCAAATGACCTGAAGACAAAGATTGTTCGCCATCATGGTTTAGTAGAAGGATACAGAAAGCTGTCTCAGAGATTTCAGCTGTCTGTTTCCACAGTTAGGAAATGGAAGACCACAGGCTCAGTTCAAGTTTAGGTTCAAAGTGGCAGACCAGGAAAAATCCTGGATAAACAGAAGCAATGTATGGTGAGAACAGTCAGAGTCAACCCAAAGACCTACAACATCATCTTGCTGCAGATGGATTCACTGTGTATCGTTCAACCATTTAGCGCACTTTACACAAGGAGATGCAGTATGCGAGAGTGATGCAGAGGAAGCCTTTTCTCTGCTCACAGCACAAACGGAGCTACTTGAGGTATGCTAAAGCACATTTGGACAAGCCAGCTTCATTTTAGAATAAGGTGCTGTGAACTGATGAAACTAAAATTGAGTTATTTGGGCATAACAAGGGGCGTTATGCATGGAGGAAAAAGAACACAACATTCCAGGAAAAACACCTGCTACCTACAGTAAAATATGGTGGTGGTTCCATCATGCTGTGGGGCTGTGTGACCAGTGCAGGGACTAGGGATCTTGTCAAAGTTGAGGGACACATGGATTCCACTCAGTATCAGCAGATTCTGGAGACCAATGTCCGGGAATCAGTGACAAAGCTGAAGCTGCGCCAGGGCTGGATCTTTCAACAAGACAACGACGCTAAACACTGCTCAAAATCCACTAAGGCATTCATGCAGAGAAACAAGTACAACGTTCTGGAATGGCCATCTCAGTCCGCAGACCTGCATATAATTGAAAATCTGTGGTGTGAGTTAAAGAGAGCTGTCCATGCTCGGAAGTTATCAAACCTGAATGAACTAGAGATGTTTTGTAAAGAGGAATGGTCCAAAATACCTTCAGCCAAAATCCAGACTCTCATTGGAACCTACAGGATGCGTTTAGAGGCTTTAATTTCTACAAAAGGAGAATCTGCACCCGCCTAATTTTGTTTAAACAATTATTGCGCGCTTTCTGTGAATCCAATAAACTTCATTTCACTTCTTAAATATCACTGTGTGTGTCTCCTATATGATACACTGTATTTAACTGACATTTTGTATCATAAAAACCAACAATTTATACAGGAGAATCATGACGATTAATAAGGTTGCCCAAACTTTCGCATCCCACTGTAGATTGTTTCGTTGTGAGAATTACTAATACAATTATAGGCGAATGAATGGAAGGAGCGCTGACATGGGAAAATTGCTCTGGTTTTTTAAGGGGAAAAGGGGAAAAACCCTTGGAGTTGAAGTGGTAAACCTACTTATAACAGTTAGTACTGTAACATTTAACAACAAAAATATGTAAATAAAACGGTATTGTATATTTTATACATGAAGACAACTCCTCTGAAACGTTGTAACTTGAGTAGTTTGTAAGTAGGGGACTGTTTGTAACCACTAAATCTAGACAGGTGTTAACATTGCAGCACACTAGACCTGTTGTCTTATTTTCTGATAGCAAAAAACAGATGAAATAGATAATTAAAATGCAGCAGACGTAAAATGTTGTCGGAATGCAAAGAAAGAGTTAAAGAGTACTTCCAGTGTAAAAGACAGAGCCTGTCATATAATGCTCTGTCTTGATGCTGCAAAAAGTGTGGGTCTCACCTGCACGTCTGTAATTCAGTAGAGAGATAAAGCTCCACCCCCTCCCTGCTCAACAAGACAGCTGCAGCCATGGTGGGGATGGCAAGAAAGACTTTGCAAAAAATCGCCATGGTGGCTTTTTTTGGGTGGAGGGCAGAGCACTCACCTGTCCAATGAACTACTGCCGGACTGGTGCATTTTTAATCCTTTCATGACAGGCTCTGCCACTGGAAGTGCTCTTTAAGTCTGCTGTAGTCATTCCTTTCTAAAGTGCTGAAATTAAACTTGGGGGGCAAAAACACCAGGGCTGTGGAGTCTGAGTCGTGGAGTCGGAGTAATTTTGGTTACCTGGAGTTGGAGTCAGTGGCTGCAAAAAACTGAAGTCTCGGATGATTTTTGTACCAATTCCACAGCCCTGGTAAGTATTAGACTAAGGATTCAGAGTTGCGGGGTCGGAACAATTTTGGGTACCTGGAGTCGGTGGTTTCATAAACTGAGGAATTGGATGATTTTTGTGCCGACTTCACAGCCCTGAAAAGCACTCGCCCAGACCACCTTTCCATTCTGACTGGATGGTGCAAGGTGACATTTTGCAGCCGGTTTAATTCAGTACACTGCAATACAACTGTATCTAATTGGCTCGCAGCATGAGAGCAGAGTGTGAAGGGTATTGTACGAAATGGATAAAGAATGGGTACAGTCTAGAGATAAAATGCATTTAAAGGGAACCTTAACTGAACGGGGGGAAAGAGTTTTAATTACCTGGAACTATTACCAGCCCCCTGCAGCAGTCCTGTGAACTCAGAGCCGCTCTGGAATCCTCCGGTCCCCCGCTGTCAGTTTCATTTTTGACGACTCACCAGTCGGCCGTCCGCCATGCGTATTATTGGACCCATTCCCTACTGCAATTAGCGTTGTTGCGGACCGCAACGCATACAAAAATACGCGTTGCCACATATCTACGCGTGTGGAATGCGGCAACGCGTATTTTTGTACGCGGTCCGCAACAGCACTAATTGCAGTAGGGAATGCGTCCAATAATACGCATGGCGGCTGGCCGACTGGTGAGTCGTCAAAAACTAAACTAAGTGACAGCGGTGGACCGGAGGATTCCAGAGCGGCTCCGGGGGCTCAGGACTGTTGCGGGGGGCTGGTAATAGCCCCGGGTAAGTGAAACTCTTTACCCCCGTTCAGTTAAGGTTCCCTTTAAAGGTGTACTGTAGGGGGGAAAAGAGTTGAACTTACCCGGGGCATCTAATGGTCCCCTGCAGATGTCCTGTGCCTACGCAGCAATGCACCAATGCTCCGGTCCCCACCTCCGGTTCACTTCTGGAATTTCTGACTTTAAAGTCGGAAAACCACTGTGCCTGCGCGGCCGCGCCCTCTCATCCGCTGACGTCACCAGGAGTGTATTGCGCAGGCCCAGTACGGGCTGCGCCTAAGTAAATTCCAGACGTGAACCGGAGGCAGGGACCAGAGTATCGGTGAGGGTCCATTAGAAGCCCCGGGTAAGTTCAACTGTTTTTTTCCCCCTACCTCTCTACAGTAGTTCTTTAATATTTTTGGTTGCAGATCTGGTGCATTTAATTGTTTTCTTTAACTGAACACCTAACTAGATTAAAAGGTAATGTTATCCTTATTCACAGGTCTTTAAACTGTCAAGGGAAGAACACAAGCTCTATATTTAGTGTGTGCTGTACAGTGCAGCTTGACCTATGTATTTAGAAGCTAATGTGTTTTATATGCCTTCTCTTCCGCCCTTAACAAACTTGGTTCCTTTTCTATTTGCAGAATCCAGATATTTCAAGCCTATGGAAGATTCGCCAGCACGCACATTTTTAAAAGTTTTTAAAAAATAAAAAATGATTTTAAAAAATCCTGTCTTGTCAGTTATCTGAACCATACCAACTTGAAGACTGGTGACGTTGAGTGTTTATTATATTCCTATTTTATAAATTGTTTGAAAGGTTGCCTTTCAAGGCATTTATAACATTCCTTCAATAAGTAAAAACGTCAAATAGCGTAATATACCCCAAACGAGGGGTAAAATTCCTGCATCTCAAGTGCACTTATTACTGTACCTCTAGTTGCAGAAATAGGACTTGATTTTTTTTTATACTGATGACCAATCATCTGTTAGAACATACTACAAAACACTATTAGAACATTTTGAGAGCTCCCTTATATCAACAGAAGCTGTAAATACAATCTTTTAAAGTGTAACTGTCGGGTATCAAATCAAAAATCAATTCTTTATTTTTATCTGGTAAACAAGTAATAAGGTTGCTAACCAGGCAATCCAAAAAGTTAACCACTCAGTTCTATCTGCACAGAAATATCCGTCCAGATAGCCTGCCCTGCTGCGCTGGGTGTGTGCTCCCGCCGCCTTCTGCTGCCCCAGAGATCAATGAATGGGAACACCGTTTCCATTCATTGATCTATGTCTCCATAAGAAAAACTGACGGCTTCTCTGAAAAGTTGCAATTTTTCTATGTCTCACGTCATCCCTTCAGTTCCTGTAAGCGAGAGCTCTCGCTTACAGGATGAAAAAACAAAAAAAAAGACTGTGGCCATCTTGTGGCCAAATAGTAAAACTACATCTACATAATTAAAAAAAAATATATACACAATCAATTACATTTAAAAAATACCTGTTTAACCACCCCTCCCCCCCTCCCCCCACTCCAAAAAAATCCCAAATAAAAATTTTAATTAAAAAAAATTAAAATAAAAAAAAAAAACATAGTTACCTAATTGTCTGAACTTTTTTAATATGCATGTCGAGAGTATATTACTATAATTTTTATAAGCTTGTAAATAATGATGGATGCAAATTGAAAAAAATGCATCTTTATTTCCAAATAAAATATTGACGTCGTACATTGTTATAGGGACATCATTTAAATGGTGTAATAACCAAGGCTGTGGAGTCGGGGCAATTTTGGGTGCCTGGAGTCGGAGTCGGGAAAAAATGCACCGACTCCTAATGAATTTGTATCTGTAATTAAAATAGAAAGTATGATACAATGTTCTATTTCTCAGATAATAGTCATTAAAAATAATGTATACATACAGTATATATACAATAATAGCTGTGCTTAGTCCACAAAAATGAAATAAACCAATCAAAATTAGTTACTTGTGCTGCTTCAATAAAGCAGTCCCCGTATTTTTAAGGTCAGATATACATATCTGATTGTGACTGTATATATGATGTGTACACAGGAATCTCTTATATATACTAAATAACATCTATGCTGTAAGAATAAATCCTGATGTGTAGCTGTGTCACCACTAATAGAGATGGTCAATGAGATGGAAATAATTCTGCATTGATGCTGATTTATGCAAATGTATGTTGTTAAAATTTGGTTTGGTGACTACAAATTAAAGGGTACCTGAGATGGATTAAAAGTAAAGTTTTATACATACCTGGGGCTTCCTCCAGCCCCCTTCAGGCCAATCAGTCCCTCGCTGTCCTCCACCACCTGGATCTTCTGCTATGAGTCCTGGTAATTCAGCCAGTCAGCGCATTCCAGCCACGTGCCGCTTCCACAGCCAGGAACATTCTGCACCTGCGCAATAGTGCTGCACAGGTGTAGTATGCTCCTGGCGGCGGAATGTGTGCATGCACACTACGCCCGACTGGCTCAAGTACCTGGACTCATAGCAGAAGATCCAGGTGGTGGAGGAGGACAACGAGGGACTGATTATCCTGAAGGCGGCTGGAGGAAGCCCCAGGTATGTATAAAACTTTAATTTCATCTGTCTCAGGTTTACTTTGTTAAACAGTAGTACTATACTCTTCATATGCTCTCCCCACAGAGCTGCAGGGAATCCACTGAGAATGTTGTGCACATTGAACAGAGAGGTGTTGTCTGTCACCCATAAACCTGGTTCAGATTGTGCATGAAGAATGTATGATAGAGGAAGAATCCCCTCATTCTCCTGCAGAGTACCTGCACCTCATTCTTACATGTACCCACAGTCACATTGCCTAGGGCCTGATAGATGTTCTTTGTTCTGTCCTGTACCTTTTACAAGTACTCTTACCAAGGACTAGTTTTAGTCTAAAGGGAATAAATATGGCAGTCTACATATCCTTCTCACTTCAGTTGTCTTGTAAAATTCCTAAGCGTTGGCAGTTAGAGACGAATTTCACGTTACATACTTTTAATCAACAAAATTGTAGTATGCAAATTAGAGGAGTCGGAGTCGGTGGAATCCTAAACTGAGGAGTCGGTGGATTTTTGGACCGACTCCACAGCCCTGGTAATAACCGGGACAAATGGGCAAATAAAATACGTGGGTTTTAATTAAGAAATAATATTTTTTTCCCATTTTTCTCTTAACATTCCCGTTAAAATGCATTTAGAAAAAAATAATTCTTAGCAAAATGTACCACCCAAAGAAAGCCTAATTGGTGACGGAAAAAAACAAGATAAAGATCAAATAATTGTGATAAGTAGTGATAAAGTTATTGGCGAATGAATGGGAGGTGAAAGTTGCTCGGATGCATAAGGTGAAACGACACTGTAGGCTGAAGTGGTTAAAATCGCTATTACTTTTCTTGTTGATAAATGATCATTCCCCAGTTTACCTGACTCTTATTTGGTACACACAAAATTTGGTACACAAAAAGGAAGTTGCAGGGCATGCTAGGTTGTCCCTTTTTGCTTCTCTACTTCCCCCTCAGACTGAACTAATGCAGCCTGATTGGCTGAAGCCTCTTTCCTCTCCTGTTTTCCCCTCCTACAACTCTGTTCCTCTCTGATTGGCCAATATTTCTCATGCTGAGACAATGCACTTTCTATAGTGAAGGGTGGGCAAATCAGGCAGAGGAGAGTAAGAGAGGAAATGACATCAGGATTAGCTTCAAAATAGCCATGTTTAAAATGGGAAAGGCTAAGAAGGATTTTCTCTTCATTTACTGTAGAAAAAACACAAAAATTAAAATGTGGACAGTGCAATACATATGTTATGCAAGTAGAGCAAGTATTTATCTACTTATGTATGTGGGGTTTTTTTCTGAGGTAGTATGGCTGACAGCTCCTCTTTAGAGGGGGGGGGGGGCAGAACAGGTCACCCACTGTAGAAATAATGGCCACCACAGCTAATAGTAAGGAACAAGAGATGACCAATTGAATTTACTCAAGTTTTGCCAAACCATGTTCTCAGCTTATTTATGAATAGGTTCAGCACAAATGTGATCTCTTGCACAGTCCACTCCTGAAGCCACCAGAATGTACAAGTCCATTTTGAAGTACTACGGACCAGCACCATTACATTTGAGATCTTTATCTCTTCTAGTTAAAATCCATCATAAAATGTACAAGCAATAAAGTATGCCGGGTTTGAGTGACGCATGGCATTTCGGAGTTCTTCATTTTTCAACACACTCTGAGCAAATGTACAAAATGAGCAAGCTTAAAAGAGGAACTTTAACCCAGGATTGAACTTCAATCCAATCAGTATCTGATACTCCCTTTCCCACAAGAAATCTACCTTCTCTAGAATAAATCAGCAGGAGGTTCTGTGTGGTTGCTATTGTGATGAGACCCCTCCCACTGTGTGATGTCATGACCATGGTCCTGACAGTTTGCTGTCTATGAACCTTGTTGCATTGTGGGAAATAACGGCTGTTTCCAATTGCCAAGCAAGTGGTATCTCCCTCTGTGCACAGAACTCTCAGTAATGAACATTCCATACAGATCACCTGGAAGAACTAAAGATGTTGCTACCTGTGATAAATGTCAGAATGTAAATCAGGAAAAAGAAAGATTTTACAATGGGTACACACTGACTAAATAATCTATAATTGAATATTGTTTAAAAAAAACAATTGTATTGAAATTTTGAAACCAAAATTTGCTCGTCACCACGCTAGGTCTGAGGTCCACCAATCCGCTTTCATCATACTAGCTGACCTGATGAGGAGCTGACAAACCTGTAGTTACAAGGAGAGAAACAGAACAGGCCACTGTGGAAAGGATGACCATCACAGATAACAGTGAGGAACAAGAGATTTCATCAAGCAGGCAGACAAATGACAGCGCTCAAGGCTGCACCTGAAATGAAAACCAACAGAGGCATGCAGAGCCCCTCTGGGGCTAAATACATGCCTTGAATGCAAAATAAATGCAATTATGTACTAATTCTAATCTAAAAGATTTTGAATACAGATTGAAGCAATGAATGCAGCTTGCCACAGGTATACTTATGTTCAATTTGTACAGCAGGAAACATGGCAGCGCTTTTATACAGAGGCTGTACCCCAATGATTTATCTGCATGGATGTGCAGAGCTCCAGAAACTGGACAACATTAAACAACTAGCACTCAAACTGGTATAACAAAGGAGGGTGTTAGCTTCAGTAAATATTTTACTAAAATGATTTACCGAAGCTAACACCATCCTTTGTTATACCAGTTTGAGTGCTAGTTGTGTAATGTTGTACAGTTTCTGGAGCTCTGCACATCCATGCAGATAAATCATTCGGGTACAGCCTCTGTAAGGAACAAGAGATAAGCTATACACTTTAATCAGGAGTCCACTGTACCATGTCCTCCGCTTATTTATGGTCAACATCATAGAGGACTTGATTTATCAAAGCCCATTTCCAGGAACAGGTCTAAAAATTCCATCTAATATTAGTAAGTAAAGTTTGCAATGTTGGGCCCTCAAAGATGCATATACATTATATAAACAATCCCCCTCCCAAGACCTCTTCTCAAATATACAAAAACTAAAGCTTGATATCAGGTCCCTCCAGACCTCCCAACTGGAAAAAAGCTTGAAATGGTCGAGACAGCTGTTTTTCGAACGAGGAAATAAACCCCATACTATCCTTGCCCGCAAACTCAACCCCAGGGGATCTTCTCAGGCGATCCACGCCATGAAGGATAGTGAAGGCACCACTCACTATAACCCAACTAAAATTGCACAACTTTTCACTTCATATTATGAACAGTTATATAATCTACCTGATCCCTCTCTAGACCCTACATACACAGACAGAGTTTCTTCCTTCCTAGAAAATCTCCAACTCCCTAAGCTGACTGATGAGGAACGCGCATCACTAAACGTTCCAATTTCCAACATAGAAATTCTAGATACTCTTAAATCTCTTCCTTCCTCAAAGTCACCAGGTCCTGACGGCCTTCCCTACTCCTATTATAAAAACTTCCAAATGGTCTTAGTCCCCCATCTGACATCCCTAGCAAATAAAATCATGACAGGTGAATCTCCCCCCTCTACTTTCCTAAACTCCCTACTGACAGTAATCCCCAAGGAAGGAAAGGACCCACAACTCCCACAGAGCTATCGACCCATCTCACTTTTAAATTCAGACCTCAAAATCATCACTAAAACATTAGCCAGTCGACTAAACGCTATACTACCAAGGCTAATAAATAATGACCAGGTGGGATTCATATTAAACAGACAAGCAGGAGACAACACTCGGCGAGCCATTGACCTCATCTCCCTTATGTCCCGTTTAGGTAGGCCTTCTCTGCTTCTTAGCCTTGATGCAGAGAAGGCTTTTGATCGCCTCTCATGGCCTTTTCTTTTCCACGTCCTGCAACATCAAGGATTTGACGGACCCTTTCTAAATATTCTACATTTTCTTTACTCCTCCCCCTCAGCCACCATAAAACTCCCCATGGCCTCACATACCCCCTTCCAGATCCGCAATGGCACAAGGCAGGGCTGCCCCCTCTCCCCACTGCTTTTCGCCCTTAGCATTGAACCTCTGGCCAGCGCCATACGACAGAATACAAACATTTCAGGTGTCCAGATAGAAAAACACGAATTCAAAATCTCTCTATTTGCGGATGATATCCTGCTCACTATCACAAACCCCCTTATTTCATTGCCAAACCTACACGACACTATTTCTGCCTATGAATCACTCTCAAGCTTTCGCCTAAATCAAGATAAAACAGAGGCATTACCCATTAAAATCACACCTGATCTTCTAACCTCACTAAAACAACACTACCAATACAAATGGCAAACCCACTCCCTAAAATATCTAGGCATACATCTTACGCCCACATACTCTACCTTATACAAACACAACTACCCTTCTCTCATTCAACAAATACTTAAAGACCTTCACAAGTGGACCGCCTACAAGATCTCCTGGATAGGAAGGATTTATACTTTAAAAATGAACATACTCCCAAGACTCCTTTATCTCTTTGAAACCCTACCAGTACTAGTCCCAGTCTCCCAGTTATCAATTTTGCAAGCAGCCTTCGCTAAATTTGTCTGGAATCATAAACGATCAAGAATACGAGCCTCAATCCTCCTTTCCCCTAGGGAACAAGGGGGTTTGGGGTTACCCCTCCTCCGATACTATTACCAAGCTGCACATCTCCGCCAGCTACGTGAATGGTCCAAACTTAAAGTTCACACTAAATGGGGCCTTATCGAGGCACTTACTTTACTCCCAACCTCCCTTGCCTCCCTGATTTGGTCCAATCACCCTCCTAAAATACCCTTATCTCAACTACTTCCTACTATAAAATTCACTGTACAAATCTGGAGATCAACGGCTACATCAGCTAACTTGAGATCTTCCCCCTCCCCATTAATGCCTATTCTAGGCAACCCTGCTTTCCCCCCTGGAATGTCTAGAGACTTTATGTCTAGATGGTACAACCTCAATTTCTTTAACCTGCTTAATTGGAAAGACCCTCTCACTGGCCTTTTACAATCTAGGTCCTCCCTAAAAGATAAAATACCATCCTCACCCCAATACATATTAGAATATACCCAAACAAAGCACTTCCTCCTCTCCCTACTGCGGAATTCTCCCTCCTCCTCTGTTCCCCCGCTAACACCCTTTGAACATATGTGCAACTCTGAGGGCTACCAAAAGGGTCTGATCTCTCAGATCTACACCCTGCTACATACTAAATCAGGACTAATCACTCCTGCCCACACATATATGTCCAAATGGGAATCTGCCCTATCTCAAACTATACAATTAGAGGACTGGGAGGAGATATGGGAAAACGCCAAGCACTCCTCTATGTGCATACAGATAAGAGAAAACATATACAAAGTTATGTTCCGGTGGTATCTTACTCCAGCTAAGCTTTCAAAGATATATCCAGAATCCTCTCAATTGTGTTGGAGAGGCTGCAATGAAAAGGGAAGCCTGGAACATATCTTTTGGTTTTGCCCAAAGATCTCCCCACTATGGTCTAAAGTACAACGCCTCATTCAATTAAAAACTGGGATTTTAATCCCTCTTGACCCCGTCTATATGGTCCTTGGTAAACCTCCCCCAGATACCCCCAGGCACACGATACGCTTAATCACTCACATTTTGACAGCCACTCGTCTATCAATTGCCTCATCCTGGAAAAACATTGCTCCCCCGACATTAACGGAGGTCAAACATAAGATCGAATGGACCAAAGAGATGGAAAGAATGACAGCATCACTAAGAGACAATGAATCCAGTTTTCACAAAGTCTGGAGCCCTTGGTCCCTATCCTCTCCCGACTTACGGCCCCCCTAAATCACACTCACCAATCCTACTCCTAGAATACACACACTCCCCTACAACATATAGACAGGCCAGGAATATCCCACCACTAAAGAGCCAAATACTCAAACTTACACCTTTAAGCCCCTGCATACATATACATAACCTTCGACCTTAGTCCTATCGGAAGGCCAATGGTATATCTCTTCCGTCCCCCTCCTATAGGCCTTCCCTCCATTACCCATTGATCTTTGGTGTGACCCCCCATACTGTTATGCCCCCAGTTTCAGTGTTGATTAGGCTAACAGTGCCAGTGCATAATATTCAATTATGTTATTTAAGTTGCCCTCTAGAATTGCTCTACTTTTCTTAAATTAATCTGCAAGATGATCAAGAATACATATTTGTATAATCGTTGGATGGTTACAGGTTCACCACAACTCCAAGCCGTCAGAACTTTTTCCGAACTGGACTAACGCTCTTGAGATGAACTGTTCCTGAACTAGTCTACAGTTATTGATCTCACCATGTTAGGCGCTGTTAGCCCTTGACATGATTATTATGTTTACCCCTCACTGTGTATTCTCTTTGTGTTTTGTTTTTTCCCTTTCTGTTAAGAAAATCTTTTAATAAACATCAGTAAAACAAAAAAAAAAGTTTGCAATGTTGACTTCTTAAATGAAGCGCAGCTATAAATCCCATTTTTAGTACATGACAAGCGGAGGAGGAGGAGTCAGTTTTTAGTCTCTGTGGTTGAAGTTGCTTCATCTACAGATTGCAAGGAGGAGGGCATGGTCTGGTCTACGCCTTATAAAATTGCAGCCTGTAGCACAGAAGGCCTGTGGTATAGGAAGTTGCCAGATGTGGTTTTCTAATCAGGTATGTAAAGTAGACCTGAGAGGTTTGTAAAGAAAAAGAAAATCAGTTGCTTACCTAGAGAGAGGAAAGCCTCTGGATCCTCCTCCATCAGGTTGTTCCAGTATTGAAACCTCCCTGAAGCACGTCCGTACTGAGCCTGTACAGTAGAAAAAGCCCGATTGGGTCCGTGCTGCTGAGAATGCACGAGTTGTCATCAGTGTTTTGGGGATGCAAAGCTGGAGGAGGACGGGGAAGCCTCTGAATTATCCTGGGATTCCCTCTTTGCATACATGAATTTTGCAGATTGTTTGCCTGATCAGGTCTGTAGTGTTTAGAAAGGATAAATGTAATGCTGTGCTTTGTTATTGCACATGCCATGATTACACTCATGCGTGATTGCGGTTGCACACCGCAGCAATGTGCAGGAAATGACAGCCTCCAGTGGAGCCTTAAAGGACACCCTAGGTAAAAATAAACGAATGAAATAAACAATTGTATCTATCTTCCTTCTCCTAAAAAAATGACTTTTTAAGATATTCCACAGTTTTATTTTATATTTAAATCTACTTTTTAAGTTTTAACTGTTGTATTGTCTTTTGCTCAATGACGCATTCATTGAAGTATGCCAGAGCTAAAATCTATGAACTATTGACCCTTTTTATCTTTCCTGCTCTCAGAAGCCATTTTCTGCTATGAAAGTGTTTTATAGTTGGAATTTCTTATCAGAGATGGTCACACTGTAGTCTGACTCAATCCTGACTCAGACAGGAACTGCCACTTACATACCTGATGTTTAACTATTTCAGGCAGAGAAAGAAAAAAAAGGAGCACAGTTATTAGTGTGCTTGGTACTGTACATACACGTCACCTCGGGTATCCTTTATGTGTCAGTGTATGTAAAATAATGCTCTGTTCAACAACACAATGTACTTGTATTACTAATCTTGCTTCTTTTCTAAAATACAATGCTGCTGTTGTTTATATTGTAAAAAAAATAGTCAACCCCAGCCCATACTCTGAAGTATACAGGTGTAATCAGCACTTCAAAGGAGGGATGATGGAAAGCACGGGGAGCATGCTTATAACTGTTGAAAAAGCTGGGGGCATATTTCAAAGAACACTAATGAAGTTGTTTCAGCATAGACTGCAGTCAGACCTACGTCACCCTTCTGATTCACAGCAACTTGTCACTCATCATAGCGGCTAGATTCTGAGACTACTCACTGGTTCTAGAAGCTAGCTGCTCTCACTGGCAGTGTCAGTAAAATACAGGATAAAAAGGAAGGGTAAATTGAGAGCCCTGGATAGTGTAGTACATTAGGTTGCAGTAGATAAGACAATGATAAATGGGATACTCACAAAGGAGGGTTACCACTAAGGCAACCACTGTAATATCAGGTGGGGAGATTAAACCCGACCCCACTCGGGCTAAGAAGTTGCTCTTTGTTGATCAAGAAAGTGATAGCACCCCTCCACCAAGGGTGAACCAACTTGCAAAGGTTAATCGAAACCAAGGTGCCAGGTAGAATAAAATACAATAAAAACTTAAAAATGGGGGTAGCGGTGGACTTACCTCCCCATTGAAGACTTGAAATGTATAAATGGGCAAAAACTTTTTGTACTCTGCAAAATATTGTGATGAATTTTGCGGGTATCTCACCCACTTCTTCGTTAACAACAGCAACGTGGTAGAGCTCTTAGGAGACAAAGCGCCTCTGTGTCTGCTAAGAGCTCTACTAACTTACTTGTTACTGCCTGAAGAAGCGGGTGAGATACATGCGAAACGTATTGCAATATTATGTTGCATACAAAATAAAAAAATGTGCCTATTCAGACATTTAGAGCCTTCAATGGGGGAGGTAAGTCCACCACTACCTCCCATTTTTATATATTTTTTTGTGTGTGTATTTATTTTACCTGGCGCTTCTGTTTCGATTCACCTTTGCATTAAAATACAGCAGTATGTTTGGATGAGCTGTGACCTCCTGTTGCTGTCACTTATTGCACACAGGTCACTCATATATTTTTTTTATTTTTTTTTTACACGCATGCAATAATAAAGACATATATCACCTTTTTAAAGGGGATGCATGTTTGTGTGTGATTCTATCAAAGTAATCTCTCTTTTTATTGCATTAACAATAGCATTGATTTCTATGTATATGACTCACTACTTTTACCTCTATACTGTTAATTACATATTGTTTTAAGACAGATATTTTTAATAAACTAGTCAAATTGTAATGTCCAGCGCTCCTCCATTTCTTTGTACAAAAGCATTCCGTTGCTATGGAGGAGGTCCGACCTCACAGTGCACAATAGAGTGGGCGGGGCGGGTAGGCAAACAATGCTCGGCCAAGATGATCCACCAGTCTAATCGCTAGCCGGGGGATTGGGGACCGATGTACACATGCTAGATTCTCAACAGTGGTGTCCCCAACCGGCTTTGTTGATCAAAAACCATCGAGCTTGTGTATAAGTCTTTGGAACTGTGACAAAGGAGGACAAGGACAGGCAAGAGCTTTACAAATCAAAAGCACTTAAGGTGCATACACACACACTACAAAAGGAAACAAAGGGTCTGCCGGACCCTCCCGCTGGGCGGTCTTTAGCCGACAGTATGCGTGTGTGTACGCGCTGTCGACGGACTGATAAGGCTGTTTCTGAACAATCGCTCAGCGCTAATGCACTTCCGGAAGGGGCGAGGCTAATATCCGTGATATACCGGAAGTGCCTCGGACGCCATTTTGTGTGGAACACAGCGTGACCAAGCGTCCTGGTAGACGCGAAACGGCCGTTGCCGACCCTATTGCAGCCCTGACACCCACTTCCACCCCCGCTTTAGCCACCACAGCATGACAGGGTATACGTTTGATTGATGTTATCCCGATGTTGCACATGTTTTATATCAAGACAAAATAAATGAAGCTAAACTGACGGATGGTGCACGTAGCTGCTTCTCTTTATCAAGATTTGTATGACATTCTTTCTTCACACTTATGTACGGAGCACACATCAGCAGCCACTGAGACTACATGAGTGTAGGGGAACGGCCTGCGGGGGAAGTAAGGCCAGAAAGAGTACCTGCCCATAGATCCTCCATCTTTTACTGGGAGTGCCACACTCATCTTTTCTTCTAGACGCATTATCACTTTTGTCTGTTTCTTTTTACACTGCTAAATGTAGTTAAAGTGTAGCCGAGGCGACGTGTACAGTACAAGACAGTATAATAACCACATTGTTTATCTTTTTTTTTTTTTGTTTTTGCTGCCTGAGTTATTTTTTCAGGCATGCAAGTGACACGTTCTGCTTTGTCGGTACATTGTTGGGAATATAGTAAACCTCACTGATAAGCAAATTACAGCCATAGAAGTTTTCCTGGCAGAATACAACTTCTGAAGGCAGGAGAGAATAGGAAAAAGGTCAGTGGTTCATGCATTTTACCTCTGGGACACTTAATAGGCTGCCATTGATCAGAGACAAGTCCTTTTTAGGAGTAGGAATATAAATGTAGTTGTTTATCTCATCAGTTTATTTTCACCTCAGGTTCACTTTAACTCCTTGCCAACCGCTCCACACCAATTGGCGTGAACGCGGCGGCAGCCCCAGGACCGCTTAATGCCAATTGGCGTGAAGTCCTGGGGCAGAGATTGCGGGGGATTATGCGCATGCATCCCTGCTTGAATGATGGAGCTCCCCTCCATCATCAGTCTCCCAGCGGCGATCGCCGTCTATTCACATTGTACAGCGCTGCGATCTACAGCAGCACTGTACTGGGGATAGCCGTTCACTCAGCTGCCCCCTCTGGAGGCACAAGGGTGATCGGCTCTCATAGGCTAATGCCTATGATTGGGATTGGCTGGCGGGAGGGGAGTCTAAAGTTAAATACAAAAAAAAATAGCAAAGTTAATAAATAAATAAAAAATATCCCAGCAGGGATGAGAGGCCACCAACAGAAAGCTCTGTTGGTGGGCAGAAAAGGGGATCACTTGTGTGCTGACTTGTACGGCCCTGCAGTAAGCCCTTAAAGGAATCATCAGGCTGCTCGTACTGCGCCTGTGCGAGCAGCGCTGTCAATCACCGCCACGTCTGCGCTGTACTGCGCAGGCGCATAACTACTACCGGCCGGGATACCGAGATGCGAGTGGGGCTGCGTTGTGGGACATGTCGCCGGGAACGAGCTGGAGGAAGCTACTTACCAGTCAGGGAGGGGGCCTTACAGTCTGATGTTTCATTTAAAGGGGTTCTCTGGCATGTATAAAAAAACAAAAACTGGCAATTACCTGGGGCTCCTATCGGGTCCCTGCAGCTGTCATGTCCGGCGCCGTCCTCCTACGATCCTCTGTTCCCCACAGCCGGATTCGGTGTAATTATTAATCTAACTAGACTAATAGAACTGCGGCTGTGTAGTGTTATCTTGCCAAACATTTATTTTATGTTTTTGTTTTTTCTAGCTAGCATGTAACTTAGACGTCCACCAAATATAGATCCTGCAAGTTCAAAGCATTTTATGAAGTCAGTAACGCCTCTGAGGTTCGCATCAGTAAGTATGAAGAAACACTGACATGAAGTAAAAAGCACATATTCCTCTGCAGTTGGATTTTGCACCTGAGAGTAATGGCGACAAGGAATGTCAGAAAGCTTACAGTATTACAAATCGTTGATTTGTAAACTCAATGCAATCTGTTGGTAAACCTCAACTGGCCATTGAGCTCAAAATTGTCCTGAGTGTTGGAAAGCCACCAGCACTACTACTGAGTAGTGAACTAAGATTTAGTGATGGAAAGATGTTCAGGGAGTTCAGGTTTATAAATATTGTTGAAAAGTCTTTAGCACTACAAAGAGTCAGTGGGGGACATTTATCTGGACTGTCTGAGACAAAATATTAGTAGTATTTTAGAAATCCACGCAGAGCTGTCTCAGACATTCTAAGGGCCCGTTCACACTGCACGCGTTTCCAGCCGCGTTTTGGAAACGCGTGCAGGAAGCCGACACGCACGACATCAGACACGCATAGAGTGCACTGTCTGATGTTCACACTGCATGCGTTCCGGACCTGTGCGGTCCGGGAACCCATGCTGCACGCAGATTTTGCAAAAACGCGTGGCTGTCCCATTCACTTTTCAGTGGTGGGATCAGCCACGCAACGCACACAAACGCGGATGGTGTGCGTTCGTACGCGTTGCGTTCCGCACGCATGGCCATCCGCATTTGTGATCTGAACGGGCCCTAAGAAATCACTAAATAGTGCAGATTCCTTCTTAAACTGCGTGGAATAGGATGAGTTAAAGTGAACCTCCGGACTAAAAATCTACTCAGCAGCACTGAAAAGGCTTGGTGTTTCTTTAACAGTTTCACAGCATCAGAACTTTGTTTTTCTTACCAAAGCATCATTTTTAGCTGTATTTTTATCTAAACTCCACCCATCAAAAAAAAAAGCCCGGGCTTCTTTCCCTGATGCTGTGCAGAGCATGATGGGGTTTCCTATGTTGTTATTCATGTTGCCTAGCAACTGGGAGAGGTGCTCAGGACACAGGACAGTTGGAACTGTGTCTCATGCTCCTTGTCACCTAATTTCAACCAAAAAGATGGCTGCCATCATGAAATCAAACATTTGCCTGTTCTTTTAAAACAGTGTGGGTAAGAGATTATATTACCTATCTATTTTAATTAACATAACTAATGTAACTTAATGACAGTATGTTTGTTTAGGCTGGAGTTCCTCTTTAAGAAAGTTTCTCAGACAGTACACTGTGCGAGAGGGATTGCTGTTGCTGAGGTAACCAATACATCTGCTGTATTGCATCAATGCCCATCACTGGAAGGGTTAAGCACAGAACAGCTTCACAGGACACCTGGCAGCAGGGAGGAGGAGCATTTCACAAATCATGTCTCACTGCTGCACTATCTGTAGAACTGCTATTAAGCACTTCTTAATCTGCAGCAGTTTAGGGATGGATTTGCACTTTTCTTATCCATGCTAAACTGCTGCTATTAAGTAGGATTTGAGAAGTTTCTTATTATGATGCAGAACAGTTCTGCTGCTGGTTAGAACAGTTTAAGAAGAAAAAACTGTTGGTAATGCTTTGATAAATCCGGCCCACGGAATATGAGGAGGATTACTCTGTAATTTATGCAAGAAGAATTGTTAAAGAGGCACTATGGCGAAACATTGAAAATAGGTGCAAACATAGACAAATAAGAAGTACAAATGAGTAAAATGAGCCATGAATTACTTTTCTCCTATGTTGCTGTCACTTACAGTAGGTAGTAAAAATCTGACAGAAGTGACAGGTTTTGGACTAGTCCATCTCTTCATAGGGGATTCTCAGCAAGGCTTTTATTTTTTTATAAAGATATTCCCTAAAAAGGATTTAAACAATGATGCTGGCCAGCTTCCCTGATTGCTACACTGTTTATTGGCAGTTGGACAGAGCAACTGCTATTCACTAAGTGCTTTTTAAAATAAATAAATCCCTGAGAATCCCGCATGAAGAGATGGACTAGTCGAAAACCTGTTGCTTCTGTCCAATTTCTACTACCTATTGTAAGTTATAGCAACATAGGAGAAAAGTCATTCATGGCTCATTTTACTCTGAAAAAAAATGTACTTCTTATTTGTAAATGTTTGCACATATTTTACATTTTACAATTTTTCACCATAGTGCTCCTTTAAGTTTGGGCTCACCAACTTCAGACATCCATTGTTATACCTTATTTTGATGTCTGGTATAAGTATTTCAGCTTAAAGGGAACCTAAACTGAGAGGGATATGGAGGTTTCCTTTTAAACAATACCAGTTGCCTGGCAGTCCTGCTAATCTCTTTGACTGCAGTAGTAATTGAATCACAACCCTGTAACAAGCATGCAGCTAATCCAGTCTGACTTCAGACAGAGAACCTGACCTGCATGCTTGTTCAGGGGCTGTGGCTAAAAGTATTAGAAACACAGGATCAGCAGGAGAGTCAGGCAACTGGTATTATTTTAAAAGGAAAAATCCATATCCTTCTCAGCTTAGGTTCCCTTTAATTCAGCCTGTTGCCTATTGGCTATATTGCAAGCAGTACCATAAACTGCTATAAACACGCGTGGCTATAGTCCCCCGAATCCTTATTTTGTGTGCTGGCGATGGGCTAGTTCTGTGGTGCTAAAAGGCCTCCAGGAGGAATTGGTCAACTAAAGAACTAAAAGAAGATCGGATCTTAGTCCTACCCAGGAGCTATAATTCCTAATCTATACTGTATTGTTAAGTTTAAAAAATAAAACTTGTTTTTGTTTTGTTTCTTACTTGTAAATGAAGCTAAGATACCTCAAGACATCTAAAGAAACATAATGACTTAAAGAGACACTGAAGCGAAAAAAAATATATGATATAATGAATTGGTAGTGTACTATGAATAATTACTAGAAGTTTAGCAGCAAAGAAAATATTCTCATATTTTTATTTTCAGGTATATAGTGCGTTTTCTAACATTGCATCATTCTCTAATATGTGCAGATTACACAGCACTCAGCATTCAAAATGAGTCTTTCAGAGCAGTCTGTGAACTAATGACCTCTCCTCTGGTGGAGAAAAAGTAAATAGTTCAATAACACTTGAGATAATAAAAGTCAGATAACAGTCCTCTCCACGACTTTGAAAGTCGCAGAGCTTAATTGCTTTTTTGCATAGAGATAACAACTGGAGTTTCTTAACTCTTCCTGTACGGGAAAAAATTAGACTGATGTATCTGATCTTAATGTTTTATTTCTTAGCTGTACTACACATACAAATCATAATATCATATTTTTTTTTCGCTTCAGTGTCTCTTTAAAGGGAATCTGAAGTGAAAATAAACTTATATAATGAATCGTATGTGTAGTACAGCTAAGTAATAGAACATTATTAACACAGATATGAGTCTCATATTATTTCCAGTACAGGAGAAGTTAAGAAACCTTAATTATCTATGCAAAATAGCTTCTCTGAGCTCTCGGACCCTGCTGGTACAGTGCTCCCCCCACCCACCCGGCAAAACTTTGATAGGGCCTTTCAATGTTCACACCTTCCCTTGCCTTCCCTTGATGATCCTCACAGCCTGGAGGCCCTATCTTGCAATGGTCATAAAACAAGTGTGGCCATCACAGCCTTCACACACATAACAAGACACTTGATCCGAAGGATGGACCCCTTATTGGAGGAAGTAAAGGTTAGTAGTTGGGGCTCCCTCACAGCTCTGGCCGCCCTGCGATTAAGGGGGTTGCTCACAGAAGTGTATGTAGAGGGGTGCATGCATGGCTCGTGCCATGGGCGCCAAAGCACCAAAGGCGCCATGCCTGCTCCTGTTCTGCGCCGCCATACTTCTCCCTGTGCTGCGCCTCCTTGCCTCCCCGTCACTCAGACATCAGATCAGATTAATTCTGTCATCTGGGAAACATGGCTACTTATGTATGTAGGGCGCGCTTGGCTTATTCTTAAAAAAAGAGAACAGAGAAGGAATAAGAAGAGATATTCCCAGAAAAGTAACTTCAGCAACATTCCAAGCCAAAAAACACAGTTAACCATAATAGATGTACATAAGAAAGGATGCTGTTTTTAAAGGGGAATTGGGCTCTGACTGGGGAGGGGGGGGAGGCGCAATTTCTGTGTTTGCCATAGGCGCTATATGACCCAGATACTCCCCTGGTTGCTCAATAGTAGTTACACCCCGACAAGCATGAAAAACACCAAGACCACACATTCTTACTGTCATCTGAAAACAAGGTTTTCCTTGCTTTAGGATAAAAACATATGGGCCCATATGTAATTCACTTTTTTTTCCTGTATTTTCTCCTTGGTGATATTTTCAAACTTTTCAGTAAAATGCCCTTTCAACCACCAGCAAGCAAGAAAATACTCAAAATAATTTTGATAGTACTTTTTTTTATCAACTCTTAGGTACTTTTCCAAGTAATATACTTAAAGGACTTCTGAGGTCAAAAATGAAAAAAGTTAAATACCTGACCACTTTTTTTTTATCCACGAAGGATGCCGTCTGCGCCCTCCGTTTTATTCCATTGAATATGGGCCAAGGTGCTTCAAAATAACTTCTTTAAGAGTTGGTACTACTTTAAATACATCAAGTGCAGTTTGGGGGAGAAAGGGGGATAACATCTACTGGTTTATGCATAATATGTTCCAATGATGTCACCCTGTCGCTGAATCTGGTCAAGGTCACAGCAGTATGGACAGAGCTTCAATGATTGTTAAATTTAGAAAGATTAGGGCTAGTTTAGATCCTTTACGGCTTGTTTTCACTTGTGCGGTGGGAATCGCCGCAGAAAAATGTGCATGCGGATGCGAATTTCGCATGCTGTTGTGTGCAAATTTTCATGCGAATTCGCATACGATTTCGCATGGATGACTATATATGCAAATTTAACCTTGGCAGTGCCTGTGTGCTTTTCCGTTGTTTCTTTTCACTTGGTTTTTATTGCATAATATAAAGATGAAATTACAACAAAGTGTCATAGTATTTTTAAAAACAAACTTTCAACAGCATCACAAAAAACACAAAAAGACCAAGCAATAAACCCATACAAATGGAAAGCAAGCTTAATCAATCCAAAGTTAAACCCAATTATCTCAAAAAATCAGTAACAAATAATATTGCTACCCTCATGGCATAGTAGCAATAAACATCAGTTTCAAATAAAAGTTTTATAGGAAGTTTCAAAAAGATATTAATAAATAAAAATTTCCCAGCTCGATTTATGGTTCCATGTTAAAAATTACTGGAATTAGACCAATTCTCCCAATTGGCTTGATATATCAACATAGTGTCATGTAGCGTATGGTACAAATAGTCCATAAGACTAATCTCCTCAGCTCTGTGCAAAATTTGTTAGGTAGGAATCCCAGGGGATTTCCAATTCCTGGCTATGGCCCAAAGTACAGCACATACTGTATAAACACATAATGGCCTCAATTCACTAAGCGTATCTCCTGTCTTTAATAACGTTTCTATAGTTATCACCGTGGTGATGAGGCATGTCGTATTCAGGAAACATTTTACCTGTAACGATTGGGGAATTATTTTCGTGGTCAGCGCACAAGATGCGCGCCGACACTGCAGAAATCCTCCACAAGCCTATAAAATAACAGCACCCAGCTTTGGGTGCAATGCACCTGTAGAGGGAAATTCCCACCGGCAGATGGAGCTGTGGAGTGCAGAGGAATAACCCTCTGCACTGCCACAGATGTCAAATGGGAATTGTACGAGGCGAAACAATACAGGGCAAGATAGCCCTTAGAGAGAGAGAGTGAACACAGGGACAGAATGTATGCGTGTCCACCAATCTAGTCGCCACCCGGCGACAGTGAAAACACAACAGCGAAGACCAAGTGGGAACGCAATCGCACGAATGGCGATTGCTATAAGCGACACAAGACTGAGTAAGACAGAGCAAAGGAACAGAATAAAGACAGAACTGATAACAAACTAATCCAACACACAGGTGCAGACAGGACTAACTACACGCGGTCACCACACGTTAAGCGCAATAGCGACAAAGTGCGTACGCGGCACAGTCGCCACACGAGAAGCGCAATAGCGACAAAGCGTACCAACCCTGACTAACCACAGAAACACGAAAACAAAAGAGAACGCGAACGCTTGCTAAACGGTTACCTCACCGAGACTACAGCAAGCGTTCGTTCCAGACAGACAGACAGATGGAGCAGCCAGTAGCAACCACTGCTCTGGCTACACTCCTAAGGCAGAATACAGAAGGAACCACCGCCTCTACCGCTAGGGCGAATGGGATCCAGACAGACAGATGGAGCAACCAGTAGCAACCGCTGCCCTAGCTACACTCCTAAGGCAGAATACAGAAGGAACCACCGCCTCTACCGCTAGGGCGAATGCGATCCCAACAGACAGAACGATTTCCTGTCGACCGCCACTGGCAACAAGACAATCGCAACAGATAGACAATACAAAACAATACAGGTATCAAACAACCTGACTATGCTAACAGGAATGCTAGGGCACTCCCAAGGAACTACTCTAAGATAACAATATTAGCAAACAGTAAGCAAAGGGCTGAGACTCCAGGTGAGTTAGCAGGAACAAACCATCATGATCAGCGAGGAATTCTGGGAGGAAATGGTATTTATACTGCAAGCCATCAAAGGAAGCAGCTAAGCAATTTGCATGACAAGTGGATGCACATTCCTCCCCAGAACAGCAACTCTGCAGCTTGCAGAGTGGAGACAGGTCTCTTTTCCAGGGACCTGCAGCACTCAGACCTAACAAATGTTCAAAAAGCTGTCTTCCTGTGCAGACAGCAGAGCAGATCATTACAGTAATGTTGAAAAATTCAATAAAAACTATTGCTGAAAGAGATGGTCAATGAGATGGAAAAAATAATGTGCTGATGCTGGTTTATGCAAATGTATGCACTCCTTTTGCTCATAAAATCAAATAATTTGATATGTTGTTAACATTTGGTTTGATGATTACGAATCAAAGGGTACCTGTGATGGATGAAAAGAAAAGTTTTATACATACCTGGGCTTCCTACAGCCCCTTCAGGCTAATCAGTCCCTCGCTGTCCTCCTCCGCCACCTGGATCTTCTGCTATGATTCCTGGTAATTAGCCAGTCAGCGCAGTCCGGCTGCGTGCCACTCCCACAGCCAGGAGCATTCTGCACCTGCGCAATAGTGCTGTGCAGGTGTAATATGCTCCCGGTGGTGGAGTGTGTGCATGCGCACTATGCCCGACTGGCTCAAGTACCTGAACTCATAGCAGAAGATCCAGATGGCCTATCAGGACAGTGAGGGACTCATTAGCCTGAAGGGGGCTGGAGGAAGCCCCAGGTATGTGTAAAACTTTAATTTCATCTGTCTCAGGTTTACTTTGTTGTGGGGTTCCCGAATCAGAGCAGGAGGAGGAAGATATGTCATGGTTCCGTGCGGAAGCTGAGGAAGATGAGGTGTTCTGTGTTAACCGGTCAACTACGTCCTCAGAATGTTTGTGGTTGAGGGTACGTGCCCTCTGAACCCTGTGCACTGGTTGAGGGCCACACGAAATCACGCCAGCATGACCTCGAAAAGACCTGCGGGGTAGCTTGCCTCTGCCTGTCATTTTCTCCATATTGGGGGTATGCGCAGTAGTACTAACAATATTCAATAGTGGTAGTCAGTGTGTGTAATCACAAAGAGGCACACAATCAGTGTCAAATACACAGCAGCTGTGTGTGTGTGTATCACAGGGCTGTGTACTTTGACAGTGTTCCCCAACCCTGTCCTCAAGGCCCACCAACAGTACATGTTTTGTAGAAATCCACAAAGGTAGTTAATGAGCTCTGCTGAGACACTAATTACCCCACCTGTGAATGTCTGTGGTTTTCTGCAAAACATGTACTGTTGGTGGGCCTTGAGGACAAGGTTGGGGACCACTGCTTTAACACACACACAGAGATATCCTATAGTACTTTTAATCACAAAAACAGTTGCAAGCAAAGCACTGCTTATGATACACAGTGTGCTGGCTTGTAATAGATAGAAGAGGATGGTAGAACTGCAAGGCCCAGCAGTGACTGTGGCCTGGCCTGTATGCAGTGTGTAACCCACACAGACAGATATAAATAACAGATACAGTTGGAAGCTAAGCACAGCTTATGATAGATAGTGTGCTGGCTTGCTTGCAATAGACAGAAGGGTATAGTAGAACTAAAAAGCCCAGCAACTGACTGTGGACTGTATGCAGTGTGTGTAACCCACACACACAGATATCAATAACAGATACAGTAGCACGCTAAGCACAGCTTATGATAGACAGTGTGCTGGCTTGCTTGCAATATAGATAGAAGAGTATAGTAGAACTACAAAGCCCAGCAACTGTCTGTGGCCTGTATGCAGTGTAAAGGCCCATACACACATCGGATTTTTGCGAACGACCCGTCGTTAGTGTAAACCACACAGATATCAATAACAGATAAAGTTGCAAGCTAAGCACAGCTTATGATAGACAGTGTGCTGGCATGCTTGCAATAGTTAGAAGAGTATAGTAGAATTACAAGGCCCAGCAACTGACTGTGGACTGTATGCAGTGTGTAGCACTATCCCACACACAAAGATATCAATAACAGATACAGTGGCAAGCTAAGCATAGCTTATGATAGACAGTGTGCTGGCTTGCTTGCAATATAGATAGAAGAGTATAGTAGAACTACACAGCCCAGCAATGACTGTGGCCTGTATGCAGTGTGACCAGTGTCACACACACACACACACACCAAATAGAACAATATGAGCCCTCGAAAGGGCTGCATTTTTATAGGGGTGGCGGGGGTCCGTGAGTGAGTGCAGCCTAATTGGCTGCCATGTGTCTGCTGACTGTGATGTAGGGGGTCTTTTATGTGCCTTATCTGGAGAAGTGGCGTCCTTCTTGGTCTGCATCCGTGGAACCCAGCAGTGTGAAGTGTCCGTTGGATTGTCTGCCTAGAGACATTGCCACCAGCAGAGCCCGGATTCACCAGGATGGCTTTGGTGGTGATCCTTGCCAGCACAGGTGTCACTTTTGGCTTCCGACCACGTCCTCTGAGATTTTTCACGGTGCGGAACATCTTATATTTTTTAATAATATTTTGCCTTGTAGCCATTGGAACTTGAAAACATTTTGAAATGGCCTTGTAACCCTTTCCAGACTTGTGAGCAGCCACAATGCCCAGGTGCAGGTCCTCACTGAGCTCTTTGGTCTTAGTCATGACTGTCCACAAACCAACTGCAGAGAGCTGCTGTTTTTCACCTGTTGAGTTGATTAAAACAAATGTTCCCAATTATTCAGCGTAATTAGTATGCTTTAGAACAGCTTGGACTATTTGGAAAGGTATAGAACTTTGGATTTTCCCACAGACAGAGACAGTTTGTGAAGGGTATGAGTAATTTTGGACTGGACACTTTTTGCTCAAATGTAAATAAAAGCTTAGAAATGTTTTTTTTTCCCCACAATAATGCCTCTTGTACATCGTCTTATAATCTTTGGGGAGACACCTATGTCATTTCACGTAAAAAAAAAATTACTTGCTGATTGAATAAAAGTAATGTTAAGTCAAAATTTGTCAGGGGTATGAATGATTATGGGCAGCACTGTACATACCTGATGTGTAACTCTTTCATGCAGAGAAAGAAAAAAAAGGAACACAGCCTAGTTATTTATTTGTGTGCTAGGTACTGTACATACCCATGTCTATCTCATCATGTCTCCTCGGGTATCCTTTAAAACCTCCCTAGCGTTCAATTTCCCCAGGATTTCTGTGCAAAAAGTGATAAAATACATTTTAAAAACTTTTTTGTTCCTGTAACTTGCCAAAATGTGTCAAGCAAGGGTCTAGTATACGGTGCAGGAGAGTATTGATGTGTATGCACGTTTATACTGTTCACAGCATGTTTTGTTTGGACGGAGAATCTGTCCATACCGCTAGGGAGGTTGAAACCCTCTCTAAAAACTCACTTTTTTTGACAAGCATACGCTCTACCTAATGATGGCCACTAATGATCCAATATTTTTTATCCACTCTTACCATTTCTATGTAATATAAGGGACTGCCTAAATTATCCATTCCATATATCCATTCAATTTACCCTTATACTACAAAGATAAGGTAAAATTAGATGGCAAAGATTGGATCATTAGTGGCTACCTTTAGGCGATTCTCCCTTTGTCCTGAGGCCAAGTTACACTATTACTAGATATCCTACAAGCACATGGCCTCTAGGTGTGTTTACCGTATACTACCCCACTTCCTTTAGACTGTAAGCTTCAGTGATGATCGTAATGAGCTAATTACGATTACGCAAAATGTTGCATACATTTTCGCATTTACGCTTATGCACAATTACGATTTGTAAATTTAATTGATTTCGTATAGTGATTCGTAATTTCGCCTAAAATTTTGCGTAATTTAGTGCCGAACTTGGCAGTGAATAGCAAAGCCCCCATACATGGTAATTACACCAAAATGGCTACATATGTTAAGGTATCATAGGCAGAATAGTGGGTACAAGAATTTTTTTTTTTCCAAAAAGACCTTGTAGTTTTTAAGAAAATCGATTTTAAAAATGCCAAGAAAGGAATGGTTTTTAAACAAACAAAAAATGACAGTTTAAAGCGGAATATAACCCTGCATTTCAACTTTGCTCTAAAACATTATTTACAGTATATTATATGCAACCAGCATTTTTTTTTTACTAGACCAGCATTGGAAGGGTTACACAGAGCTTTAAAGTTCCTGGACAGAACTGCAGACGCATCCGAAGCTGACATAGATACATTTTGTTTACATAAATGTATCTAAGGAATGTGACTCACTCTCTCTGACTGAGAAGGAGCTGGAGGACAGCCAAAGAGTGTGTAACATTTATCACTTGTTACATTCTATTTAGTTAAATGTATTTATCTGAACTTCTGCATATCTCTCCACAGAACTTTAAACCTCTGTGTATAACCCTTCCAATGCTGGTCTAGTAAAAAAAAAAATGCTGGTTGCATATAATATGCTGTAAATAATGTTTTATAGCAAAGTTGAAATGCAAAGTTATATTCCGCTTTAAAAACCATTTTTCTTTGCATATTTAAAATCGATTTTCTCAAAAACTACAATGTCTTTTACATTTTTTTTTTTTAACAATATGCAAAATTATGAAATACTACTATTACATACGAAATTAATTACAATTTTCCCTGAAATTTCACATTACGATTACGATGCGTAAATGCGAATTTCGATGCAAAATTTCGGCCCACCATTGGTAAGCTCACAAGGGCATGGCTCGCTCACCCTTTTGTATCTTGGAATTCATTATACATTCTAAACATCATACTACTTTTGTCACTGCAATTACCAATTCTGTATTTTGTACATTAATGTATGCCATTGTCTGTATTATTATGTACCCCATGTTGGTTTCTTACTTTGTACAGCGCCACGGAATATGTTGGTGCTTCATAAATCAATAATACTACTAATAAAGATCTCACTCCGTCTGGTATCAGTAGTGGCCCCGTCTGAGAAGACTCTTGGGACTGATCATACCCAGTCAGACTGCCAAGCTGGGTAAGTAATTAAGCTTGTTAGCCATTGTCACCACCACTGACATGCGGCATGTAAGGTTTCATTTTTCCTTTATAACAACAGTAGCTAACCTAAAAAGCTATAAAAACCTATAAAACTATAATAACCGATCATGTTATAATAACCTATCATGCTGAAGTAGCAGAGTACTGCACATTTAGATGGGTTCGCAGCTATATGGCATATAATTCATTTTCATGCCCATTTTTATACACGATTTCTTGTCTGGTGGAAACCCCATGAATGGTGTAACGATTGGGTGCTGCAACTCAGACGTCTGATTATTTGTGATCTGCAGAATCACCAATAATACAGACACTATACCTGATCATGTGGTGATCTGCAGTATCACCAATAATACTAGTATAGCTAACTGAGAGTAAGGTGTGGTGTTTGGTGCAACAGTATAGACATCTCCAGAGGAGCTGGAGGGTCTACCAACACAAATAACAATACCTTTACCAGAGGAGTTGGCAAAGTACTAATAATGAAAGAATTAAAGAAGTTTGGCTAAACCTTACCAGAGGAGCTGGTAAGGTACTAACAGCATAAATGACTGAATAGTTTAACTAGACCTTGCCAGAGGAGCTGGCAAGGTACTAACAGCACAAATGACTGAATAGTTTAACTAGACCTTACCAGAGGAGCTGGTAAGGTACTAACAGCACACATGACTGAATAGTTTAACTAGACCTTACCAGAGGAGCTGGTAAGGTACTAACAACACAAGTGACTGAATAGTTTAACTAGGCCTTGCCAGAGGAGCTGACAAGGCACTAACAGCACAAATGACTGAATAGTTTAACTAGACCTTCCCAGAGGAGCTGGTAAGGTACTAACAGTCACTGGAGCTATGCAAGTAAGTCTGAACCTTACCAGAGGGGCTGGTAGGTTCTAATAGCTAAGAGCTCCTCACCAGTGGCTAGGGCCCACTGGTGAGTAGAGTAGTCAGACAGGCAAGATTCGATAACAGGCAGGTAGAGATTGTACAAAATCGGCAGGCGAGAGAGTAGTTAATATCAGGCAGAGGTTCAGCAACTAAAGTCAGAAAGACAGAGGTACAGAATTGTTTAGCAATAGCAAGGTCAGAGAGTAGCCAGAATCATACACAGGTTATCAGAGTACAATGTAATAATAACTAACTATAGATAGATGTATATCGCAAACACTGCATACACATCTATCATCAACTGAATCCTCACTAGGTCTGAGCGCTAACACGAGTGTATTCGCAACAGCAGAGACCAGTTGCCAATGACCTGTAAAGGCTTAAGAAGCCGAGGAGAGCCCAGCGCCATGCCCCCTAGCAATCAGCCAATCCGAGCGGTGCGAGTCACTCCTGACGTCAGCCAACCGGCAGGTCAGCTGACACGCCTTCTTTCAGCATAAAGGTCCTGTCTCCGCGCGCGCCCGCGCGATACAGAGACCCTATGAGCAAGAGACAATGCCGTTCCCGGCGTGCTGGATGCCGCCGGGACGGATAAGGCCTGTGAACAGGGAACAAAGGTGGCTGCGAGTATAGCCTGCGTATCCGCAGCCGCCATAGTTTCAGATGTTACAAATGGGCATCCTCCAGTATATTCCAATGGGAATGCTTCATCTACATGAGATTTGAGTTTCTGGTTTTGAAACTTCAGTACAGGCAGGGCCGGATTTAGGCCAAGGCCGACTAGGCCATGGCCTAGGGCACCACACGAGCAAGGGCACCAAATTAGAAGTATAAATGGGTGCAGCCTTTGCAAGCTTGCAAATGCTGCCATGCACGGAGATCAGGCAAACGCCGGACCGCAGTACTCTGCTGCTAGCCGCCTGTGCAACAGCCACCTTGCTCTCTGTGTACGTTTGCATTGTGGCCGGCAGCTATGGACTTGGGCAACATTGGAGACGGAAAGGAAGAGGAAGCTTCTGCACTGGAGATAAGCAGAGAAATGAGTGACACAGATGGCTGCTGCAGTGTGAAGGCGAGCTGGCTACCCATACTGAAAGGGGGTGGGGGGAGGGGAAAGGAGGGATTAAGGGAGTCATCTGGCTACATATACTGGAGAAAAAGGGGGTAGGGGGTCATCAGGATACCTAAACTAGTGGGAAGGGGGAGGGGTAAACTGGCTACCTATACTGGAGGGAAGGGGGGAGGGTTCATGTTACTACCTATACGGAAGGGGGGCGGCTGGTGACAGTGGCCTTAGGTGGCAAAGAGTACAAATCCGGCCCTGAGAGCAGGCGTGGCTTTATGTCAATTTCCTGCACAGCATCAATCACTGTAGTGACCAGACTGGGAAAGTGGCTCCAACAGGGAAATAAAACCTGCCACGGCTGTGTTACTTCTAGGCAGTTTGTGTATCAGTTGTTATGTGTATAAGGTGCAGCAAGCCTTAGGCCTGGCTCACACTAGGGACATTGCTGTACGCTTTCCCAGGGCATTGCACTGTGCGCTTTGCTAGGGACAAGCTTTTTCCATTAATTCTAATGTACCACGTTCACATCTATGCGCTTGGTTACTGTCTGTTTGAGAAACGTGGTTTTGCAATCATTTCTCTGTGTTACGCTGTGAAGCGCACAGCAATGAAAGTGAATGGGTGCGCTTTTTTTGCCCATAGACGAGCATAGGGATGCGCTTTGAAAATGCATTTTTTTACTAAACAAAAAAATTTTCAAATGAAAACAAATCTTTATTGACAACTGCTACATCTAATAAGCAAAACATGCTGAACAAAAATGCGCTCAAGCGTGTTTAGGCGCCTGTAAAACGCATGGGTTCTGCTAAAAAAAGTGCAACGCACTAAAAATGCCTTATGAAACGCGCAACAATATATGCCTTTTTGTCATGTGCTTAAATACATTTCTGAACGCACCCAATGTGAGCGAGGCCTCTGGGCCTTTTTCTATTTAGTTGAATTCACTGTTTTCCTGCATGTGAATTAGGATGGGGAAACGCAGGCTATTGAAAGCAATAGGCTGCTGTCTGATTTGCATACAGAAAAAAAAAATTCTCGGCATCCAGCATAAAATTCCCTATAGCCATGCATGGCACAACTAGAGGGATGTCTTGCAAGACGCATGGCAGCACACAGTGGAGAAGGGCCCTAAATCCTTCTTTGAACATTTCCCATTAGCTGAGCAGTAGTTGCAGTAGGCGAGACACGCAGGTCAACTGCTGCTGAGGTTATTTTACCCCTCCCCTCTTACAGTTGTGAAATGTTCAGAACGGTTAGAGATGTGGCACACGGCCGTCTCCAGCATCAACTGCCGTCCGTGTGCCACTGAGGGAGGACACAGCAGCTGTTACACCTCTGATCATTACACATTTTACATGGAGTCAGAGCTGTCACTAAATACAGACATGTATTTATTACTAACAATCATCTTTACTATATCAATGTAAAAATAAATACAGTGTTCTCATTGTTATTGGTGTTTCATGTAAGAAATAACATTCCGTGGGTGGGTTTATCTTTATTATCATTATATAGAATATGAAAGCCTGAAAACAGCCAGCACTGAGACCACCAGAACATACCGGAAGCTGATGATGTCACAATGCTTGCAGGGCACTGCTGCTGGCCAATCAGAAGCTGCCCAGGAAGGCTGAGTGATGATGTCACAATGCTGACATGCTGTATATATACCTGGTCACTCAGACCAGCTGTCACTTGCTTTGTTTTCGCTGTACAGTGAAGGCGATTTTCCTTGCGTTGCTGAGCGTGCTTTACTACTTGCTAGTGAAGTGTTCACAACACAACCCCCCAACTGTTCTTTTCAGAACACACCCCAACTGTTCTTTTCAGAACAAACCTCATCCAAGTATGGAGGAGGATCTGGTACTTGAGATTAACACCAATCAGGTATCAATGGCCCTCTTAATGAGGCGCACACCCCTGGCTCTACGGCTGTGGGCCAGGTATGAAAAGGTGCAGCTGAAACCTCTACCTACCATCTTTGAGGAAGCTGAACCTTTTGCCCTCTTAGTGAGGCGCACACCCCTGGCTCTACGGCTGTGGGCCAGGTATGAAAAGGTGCAGCTGAAACCTCTCTCTACCATCCTTGAGGAAGCTGAACCTTTGAGGGAGATCCAGGAAGAGGAAAGTGCACATCTTGCTAACATTCAAGATGAGCCTGCCCTTCCTGTGGTTCCAGTGGAAGGACGGGATGCCGAACAAGAGCTCCAGCCCATTGATGATGTCTCTGCTGACCCCCAGCCAAGAGCTAGGAAGAGAGGCAGATTTAGCAGATTTGTGGGCCGTGTCAGAGCTTTTTTCGGCAGACTTTGCTGCTGCAAAGCCCGTCGGTCTAGAGCTACTGCTGCTGCTGCAGGTAAGGATTATATACATTAGGGATCTATTTATAAAGATGTGATAAGCTGTTATTAGATTCTCCTTTCCCAGTCTCTACTTATCAAAATCTAATGCAAACTATTATAATGCCAAAGTTAAAAAAGGCCAACCAGGGATTCCCCCCACAGTGATACTGCGCAGTGATGAGCGAAAATGCCAATATTCTCTTTGCATTCATTTTTGCAAACATAATGTTTAATTTGATTTTCGAGCAACAATTCCATGGAAAATGTGTTCAGTTATTTTTTGTGGCTTTCGCATTGCAAATTTTCTTAGTAAAAGTATAGATTTTTTCGGTGGGAAAAAAGTTGGCGAAAATTCGCAAGCAACACTGCTGCTGTGATCGTTGTTCTATAATTATCATAAAGAGATAACAGATCCTAATCTCTACTCACTTAAATGGAGTAATAGATCATCATCAGCTGTTGTTTATTAGCTCTGTCATACCGGCTATTTTTTTTACGGCAAACACTTATTGTTTGGTGTATATTTTTGCCATTTTTGAGCGATTAGCACTTTTTTGACATTGCAATCGCGATCGCGCAGAAAGAAAACCACGAAAAACCGCTATATGCACTGGTTTGCATTTACCGCGAATCGCCGGCAATCCTGGCAGTGAGATCACTGCTATATACTTAACATTACACCAGCATTTTTACATTCGCTGGTGATTTGACGATTAGCGGTAAACGGCCACTAATCACCCCAGTGTGAATGAGCGCTCACATCTCTTTGTATAACAACTCAACAATTCAGCTTTAAGTCTTAAAGCCAATGGGTACCGCTAATTAAAAAAAAATAGTCAGATACTCACCTAAGGAGAGGGAAGGCTCAGTCCTAATGAGCCTTCCCTCTCCTATCCCGGTGCCCTCGGTGCTGCGCTGGCTCCCCCGTTTGCGTCCGCCGCCGCAGGGACTTCGGAGATCTTCTGGAGCACTCGGGCTTCCGAAGATGGGCCGCTCCATACTACGTACGCGCGAGCGCGTCATAGAGGGCGCTCGCGCATGCGTAGTATGGAGCGGCCGCGTCCTCGGGAGCCCGAGTTCTCCTGAAGGCTTCCGAAAGCTCCCTTCGGCATGCGGAAGTGGCAGTATTTGACCGAACTGGTCGAATACTGCCACGGGGGATCCTGCGCGGGACCGGGCACCGGGAGAGGAGAGGGAAGGCTCATTAGGACCGAACCTTCCCTCTCCTTAGGTGAGTATCCGATTTTTCTTTTTTGATACGGTAAATATTCACTTTAAGGTGGCCACACACACCATACAATTTTTTTTTATTTTGATTCAATTCGAGCATTCCGATCTAATATTCCGATTGATCGGGAATGCTCGATCAGAATCTTCAAGGTACCACACATGTATTTTTTAAATTGCCGCAATTTCGAGATAAAATTATCGAATTGGTGTAAAAATAGATCTTTTAAAGAGACTCTGAAGTCTCCCAAAATTGCACTTTTTATTTAAACAATTCTCTTAAGCAATATAAAAATCCATGACTTTCAAAGTTGTGGACTTTGCTGTCATAGGAGGCAGAGCTTTGAGCTGCAGCTCTGCCTCCATGCGCGTCAATCCGCGTGTATCTCCGCCTCTTCCCACCCCTCTCAGTGAAAGAAGACTGAGGGGGGTGGGGATAGGGGCGATCAGCAGTGATTGATGAGCATGGAGGCAGAGCTGCTGCAGCCTGAAGCTCTGCCTCTATCAGGAAGCGTCCCCGATTTCAGCCCTGGGGATTTGGGGGGTAAGTTTCACTTACCTGGGGCTTCTACCAGCCCCCTGCAGCCTTCCTGTGCCCTTGTAGTCACTCACTGCTGCTCCAGTCCCCCGACGACAGCTAGTTTTGTTTCTGCTGACTTCGGGGTTTGCGGGCCGTATTGTATACATTTTTACGCATTCACGCTGGTGCAGGAACATTAACACATATATTTTTAAGCATTAGTGGTTGAACCAGGAACGCGTAAAAACGTATGTGTTAATGTTTCTGCACCAGCGGGAATGCGTAAAAATGTACACAATGCGGCAAAAACAAAACTAGATGGCGGAGGGGGACCTGACCGGAGAATTGTTAAATAAAAAGTGCAATTTTGGGAGACTTCAGAGTCTCTTTAATTGTATGGTGTGTGGCCACCTTCAGGCCCTACTGCCTAATGACATGAGAGGGGTGTCAGATGGGGCCTGATGCAGTTGAAGGACTACTCCAGCGAGAGGCTTAGTTCGCACATAAATCTGCACATTTCCAGTCCAGTACTGTCCTGTCCAGTCAGTTATGCATCAGTATTGCATCCGTTTTCAATCAGTGTTACCTGACTGAACCAGAAATGTACAGATTTATGTGTGAACCCAGCCATAGAAACACATACAAAACTGATGCCAACAGTCAATAACTGACAGGACAGGACTGGGCACCTTTTTATGAGTGAACCGAGCCTAAACAGTTAAAATCTGACAGAATGGACAGATTTTGGACAAGTCCTCACGGGAGATTCTCAGGGTTTTCAAATGTATTTCCTGAACGGCAGTTAAACTGCCAAAATCTTAAGATACCAGCCAGCCTTTACACTCACTTGCACACTATTTGGTTAGACTTAAAAATTGCCATTCAAGAAATGCTTTTGAAAACAAAGAAAACCCCGTGAATCCCCATGAGGAGATGGAGTAGTCCAAAACATGAAGGCTCTCTCGGATTTTAACGGTTTACTTTTTTTGCTGGAGTGGTCCTTTAAGTATGGAAAAGTTGCCAATTTTACCCTTATCAACGCCAGGGGAACATCACCTGCACCATGCTCATTACCGGTTAACAAGCGCATTGCCACTGTGATGCTTGTAATACCGCATGTTACCATAGCAATGTGCGCGGTAACCCAGTCACATGGGTGAAGGCATTATGGGCGGTGCTCCCCCAGTGGTAGTAGCAGTAAAATTGCAGTGCGCTGCCTGCACATGTAACTTTACCATGCTTCGCTGCATCAGGCCCATTGTCTGATGTTAGTCTAAGCATCCTCTACAATAACCTGTGTAATGTATCTTTGTACAGAAACATAAAATGATATCTAGATGAAGGTACTGAATGTGACTTTACTTTCTTTCTGCAGGAGTAGCCGAGATGCCAGCAACCAGCACTGCGATGCCAGCTACCAGCAACGCAGCCCATGACCGTGAGATCCGCCCATTCACTGTGAAGAGTTTCACTTTTCACCAGTGTCTCGGAGAGGGGACTTATGGGAAGGTAAGTAACCAAACAGACATTTCTTTAGCTTCATTCTATATCGTTACTGTCAGTAATGATCAGATACCGCCTTAACTATGATGCATGATGCTTTAACTCTTTGTCTTCTCCAGGTGGTCCTGGCAACTCACCGCGACACCCAACGTCGCATGGCCGTGAAGATGGTGAAGAAGAGCTCCCTCCAGTATTCATCCTTCAGCAGCCCCCTTGGGGAGCGTAGAGTGCTGGAGATGGTGGGAGACTGGCAATTCTTCACCCATGGATTTGGTGCATTTCAAACCAAGGTAAGTGTCTATTTCTCTTCCACTCACATCAAGCGAGAGTTAGATGTGAAAAGCTTGACTGTCATTCAGCTTCTCTGGAAATCACTGACTTGTATCTTTTCTATTCTCTACACAGGATTACATGTTCTATGCTATGGAGAACGTGACCGGCGGTAGCCTATCTCAGCTAATGGAGAGGGGTCCCCTGGATAGTGCTGTCACCAGGTAAAGCTGACAATTGCATCACTATTATTACCGATTATACACCATCATCTTCCATAGTGCTGTACAATATATTACATGGGTGCCTAACACAAAGGGAGTACAACATAATCACTACACACCATTCTCCAATCAATGTGCAGCAAATGCAAGAAACAATAGGGGAGGGAGAACTTGAGAACTTACAATCAGATGGGGGAATGGAAGCAACACAAAGTGTGGTGTGGTGAGCAGGTCGTATACTGAGTGACAGTGAGGTCAGCATTCTGCAGTAAATTGACTTTAATCAGGGATTGCTTTTATTGAATTATACTTTTCCCTAAAATGGTGAATTTAAAGGGAATCTGAAGTGAAAAATAAACTTACGATATAATTAACTGTATGTGTAGTACAGCTAAGAAATAGAACATTAGTCGCTCAGATATGAGTCTCATATTGTTTCCAGTACAGGAAGAGTTTAGAAACTTCACTTGATATTTATGCAAAAGAGCTTCTCTGAGGTCTCCAACTTAGCTTGGTTGGCTACAGTGCTGTTTTCTAAAGCACTTATCTCAACCTATCTCTCACTGTTTCTTGTTTGTTTAATGTTTTACTGCTGGAAAGTTGAAAGGGTCACTAGCTCTGCTCTGTTTCATAGTTTAAAATACAGAGTGCAGTTTGTAAATTGCAAATATGACAGAATGATGCAATGTTATAAAAAAAAATATATATAACAGAAAATAAAAATAAAAGACTCTTTTCTTTGCTACTAATATTCTATGAATTCTCTGTACTACACATACAATTCATTACATCATAAGTTTTTTTTTTTGGCTTCAGTGCCACTTTAAGACTATGTTTAAGTAATTGGAGGTGGGGAAAGTGTAGGGAGGAGTTCCAGAGGCGGAGGGGTGTATCCCTGAATGTGATGGAGGCAGTAAATGTAGTTATATGTATGTAGATATATCACACAGGTGTAATTCACTTTACAATGGATGCTGAACACTGTCCCTTAGTAACAATAGTTACACACCATCAGTATAGCCAGTCACTGTAGTATTAGGATGAAGTTATATGCATCATTTAGATGAATGTGTTTGAAGTTTAATATGACAACTAACATTTTGTTTCTCCTCCCCAGATTTATCTCGGCTGAGATACTTTGTGGCCTGACAGTTCTACATGCCTTGGGTATTGTGCACCGTGATCTCAAGCCAGATAACATCCTGCTGGACAGCGCTGGCCATGTCAAGATGGCGGATTTCGGCCTGTCAGCAACGGAGGTCTTCGGCTCCACGACGCTCAGTGGGGACGTTGGTACACCTAAGTACCTGGCTCCTGAGGTAAGTAACCAACCTTTATAGCTTCCTGTGACCCTGGTAATAAGGACTCCCTCTGTGTATGAGCTCTCAGCTTATCTTATATCATTAGTAGGGATAAGTTTATGCAAATGTATGTACGTTTTTTATGCAAATATATGTAGCTTGAAAATGGACCAATTAAGTTCCACCCAGGGTTGAATTGATTGGTCCATTTTCAAGCTGCATTTATTTGCATACAAATTTACGTATTTTAAGTATTTGCATATCATTGATCCTCCCTAGTCATTAGGAATGCCGCTGTCCCTATGTGTGCATGTACACTTTACCATAGGTTAGTGAATCTGTCCCTATATGTCTTCATATCCATTGTATACATTGTACTGACCATTGCTCCCTCTCTGATTTCCCCACAGATCGTTTTGCAGCGACCATACAACAGTATGGTTGACTATTTTGCCTTCGGCATTATAGTCTACGAGATGGCAACTGGCAGCTACCCATATTTCTTTCATAACATAGAGGAGCTGTTGATTGCCATCGTCATGAACCCCCCGTACTTCCCACCAGAGATGGACCCAGATACCCGGGATTACATCGAACTGCTTCTGTGCAGAGACCCAGAAGAGCGCCAGTCCAACATCAAAAACCTGCCACAACATCCTTTCTTCAAGGATATAGACTGGAGCGCCATGGAAGACGGGACGGCCTACCCACCATCCAGCATGCAGATAGTAAGTATATGAATAGAATTTAAAGGATACCAGAGGCGAAGAAGATTGTAAGAATGGGAGAAGCAAGCATGTACAGGGAGCAGTCCTCATGCCCACCGCTCCCCCGTTCCCCTCTGTCCCCCTCCGTTCTCTCCTAAAAGCCAGCAGAAGCTGCTTCCGGGTCGCCCAAGTCGGCAGCAGTGTGCAAGCGCTAGGCACGGCACCGCTCGTCATTGATTGTGCTCCGTGGCTGTGAGCGCAACTTAGAACTTGATCACTGCTGATGACTCAGGCGACCTGGAATCAACTTCTGCTGGCTAGTAGGAGAGAACGGAGGAGGACAGAGGGGAATGGGGGAGCGGTGGGCATGAGGTCTGCTCCCTGTACATACCTGCTTCCTCCATTCTTACGTTCTTTACCTCGAGTATCCTTAAAGTTTCAGCAGTGCAGCACTTTTCATTCTCTCTTCTGCCCCCTGCTGGGAGGTAGATGGAAATGAATTGCTATAACTGCAAATTGTTAAAAGTTGTTACTATCCACTATGCTCCCATATCTCACATTAATAAGCATTTCTAGACTTTGCTAAGGATACATACTAATATTTCCTCTCTCCACAGATCCCATCAGAGACAGAGCCCTCGTGCAATATAAAGCCAGATGTCCTGATGTCTGCCTGCAAAGGCCAAAAACGCCTAAAGAGGATGGAGAAGATCGCTGGCTTCACCTTCATCAGCGACAGATGGAGAGAGATGTAGAAGCCAACATAACAGAGCACAAGCTCCATGTATATATATTATAATAAATAATAGCGATCAAGGGCAGAAAAAATGGTCATGTGATTTGTAAGGCAACTGATACAATCAGGGATGGGTTTCTGGGAAGGCCCCAGAGGCCTGGGCCGATTGCGCAAGGCTATGTGATCATATACACACTATTTACCACAGTTATATAGATAGAAATAGCTAAGAATCAGATGATCAGCAACACATACGACTATCGGAAGAAAGCATGGGTTCCCTGTGTGTAATACAAATAAGTCAGTTATTAATGACTGAATGAAAGCAACAGAACACATTGCCTGACTGCATGCAAGAGTTGGCATCATTAGTAAAAGCGGGTTATAAGAGACTGGAGCTAACCTATGGCCCGTGAGTTCCTGGCATACAATATTGTGCAGCAGTAGTGCTCAAGCAACAATCTGTTCAGCTAAGTCGGCACACACACCCCACTGGCACGCATACCCGCTTGCAGGTCACCTGCACATTCAAGCAATGATCCCTTCTATTATATCCTACTCTTCATGGCGTCACATAGGGGTCAAACAACCCGCCTGCATGGCAGCAAAAGAGGTCATGCCAATAGTGATGGACAAACTTCCTGAAAATCGGTCCGCAAACAGTCTGCAAACAATTCTGCATCTATTCGCAATCCAGCAAACGTGGAGAACTGCCATAGACTTCCCTAGGTAGGAAATGCTAACATCTATAGGGACTATTTCTGGCCACAAAACTGATGTAAAAGTTCTTTAAAAGGTCCTAACACCTGCACAGTGGAATGCTGGAGGGGGATAGATGGCAAAATTTGCACAAAAAAAATAAATATTTTACGGAGTTGTGTTGTCTCTAAAGGTCAGAAATCACATACATTTGTGGAATAAAGTGCTTTAAAACGTCCGGCGTGTACATGTGGATCAGATAGTGTAAGGGTTAGGCCCGGTTCACACTGGCAGACAAAACGCCATATTTACCGCACCGCAAACAACCCCAAAGAGCTTTAGTGATAACCTCGGGTGAGCGAATAATTGTTTTTACAAGTTGACACCTCCAGGACGTAAATGATCGTCCCCTCGGCTGCAATATTTATGTAGTGGTGATGGTCGCTCTTTATGCAATGTGCAACAATCACCCTGCCAGTGATGATGAACTGCAGTGCCAATGAGGGCTTATACAAGACAATACAGGAAAGGTAACAGTAGAGATGCACACACAGGTGCTTTGGTGAACTGAATGTCACTAAACTCAGGAGGTAGTTAGGTTTATGCAAACGCCACAAATTAAAATATATACTGTAGTTGCTGTGCTGCACAGCGCTGGTGAACTACATGTAGCAGTCAGAACACCACAGCCGGCACCAGTGTACAGCTCAAACGCAAACACAAAAAAATCCAGTCCTGAAAAGGACTATGTGGTTCTCTAGTCAGTGCAATACTAGGAGCAGCACACCTCTCCAACAGCTAAAGTGCACTAGACACACAGATCAGCAATCTAACAATAACAAAAACAAAAAAATCCAACCCTGAAAAGAACAATATACTTGCATATAAGCCGACCTGTGTATAAACCGATGTACCAACTGTTCCCTGAAAAAACAAGGAAAAAGTGATTGACTCTCGTATAAGCTCCCCTCCAAATATAGCCTTCTCCACAGTAGCCAGGTGTTTCCCCAGTACAAGTCAGCCCCCCTCCCCATAGCCAGATGTGCCCCAGGATCATACAGCTGCGTCTCAAAAAGCCACTAGATGGCATCATAGATATAAGACACAGCGATTGCCACACAGGAAGAATCACTGATCATTGCACCGCTGACACGTTGCTTGCACTCTCCACTCCACAAGTCAGGGCACATAGGTAGTCTTGAGCAGCACACTCTGCACACCTTGTTGCAGGGGATGGGGGGCACAGACACAGCAGGGAGCAAACTGGTAAGAGCAGGATCACTAGTGCACAATCCTTACGCTCCTCTGCCAGTAACAAAACCTGCTCAACCATGCATTATGCTCCACTGACTCGCATATAAGCTGGGGGGGGGGGGGGGTAACTTTTCAGCACATTTTTAATGCTGAAAAATTAGGCTTATACGCGAGTATATTCAGTATGTGCGTTTTTTTCAGCACACAAATTTGCACAGCAATGAATTGCTATGGACCTGTTTCCATTAGATGCAAACATCACATCCGGGAAAAAAAACTTGGCAACCTGTTGCTAATTTTCTGACGTTGCATGCTGTACAATGCGTGCATTATTGTATTTGCGCAATCAATAATAAATAAAATACTTTCTTCCTGGATCTTCTTGTAAAACAGTGCACCAAGAATATTTATTTAGTGAAAGCACATTCGCATTACAAAATTGCATATATGTGAGAATGCGATTTCACGTTCACATGCACATTTTTGCATCCAAAAATTCTCCTGCGGGTCACATTCTTCTAATGGAAACATAGCCTAATGGTGGATTTTCTCGCTATGCAACCACTGTTGAAGTTGTGAATTGGGGCCACCATGGAGAGGACCGTCTGTGTGAGTCCTTTGAAAGAGAAGGTTAGCAGTTTGAACTGGATTGTCTGAGTTACTGGTAGCCAGTGTAGGAATTGGCTACCAAGGAGACTGTGGACGTTGACTGTGGAGACACTCAAGAGATGTTTGTTTGGCCTCATTGCTAGCAAAAATCAATCTTGACAGGTCCAGTAGGTTGATAGTAGCTGGAGATTTTAACTCAATATTGGACTCTAGGCCTCAGGTCAGTATTGGCGGTAAGTGTCTATCTAAATTTTTGACTACATTTAATTAAATGACTGGAACTTATGGAGGGTTCTGAATCCAGAGGAAGGGGGGCTGTTACAAACCTGAACGGAGGAACAGGTGATGACCACAGTGTGCAGTAATACAAACACTGAAACAGGAAATAATGTGCAACAATGGTTTATTGTGCCCGGATTGTGCAAACAAACAGATAAATGAAAATATGATGCAAACCAAAAGCACAACACACTATATACAGAGCAACTGCCATACAAGGATAATCATTGTGCAAAAACGCTGTGGAGTCGCAGTCAGAGCAATTTTTAGGTACCTGGAGTCGGAGTCAGGAAAAAATGCACCGACTATTACCGTATTTTTCGGACTATAAGACGCTCCGGACCATAAGACGCACCTAGGTTTAGAGGACCAAAACCAAGGAAAAAATAATATACTAAGCCTGATGCGTCCATGCTGCAGGGGCGTCTTATAGACTTTCCCCCCTACAATTATTATGTCTCCCTTGTGCCTTCCTTGTTTCCCTGTGGTCTCCTCTGTCCCTCTGCTGCTTTTATGTCCCCCTTGTGTCCATTGTCTCCCTGTGCCCTCTGGTGTCTTCCTCTATCCTCTTTCCCCCTTCCTCTGACCCCATGTCATCTGTCCCCCTTCCTCTGTCTCGATTGTCCTGTTTCCTCCATGTCCAGTGTCTGTTATCCCTGTGTCTGCTATCCCTGTCCTCTGTGTTCCAGTGTCTGCATGTCCCCCTGTGTCTGTTGTCCTCCGTGTCCAGCCTGTCCTAGTGTCTGCATGTCCCCGTGTATTAAATACATTCACGTAGCTGCAGCTATACTCAGGCTGTCCTGCCTTATATACATTTTTGTCTGTAATGAAACCGGGTACTACCGTCTACCGCAAGTGGAAGTCGTTTACAGCAAGTGGAAGTCCGCACAACATACCATACATGCAGCTATCCTCAGGCTGTCCCTGCCTTCATCACCGCGCTGTCCCCGCCTTCATCACCGCGCTGTCCCCGCCTTCATCACCGCGCTGTCCCCACCTTCATCACCGCGCTGTCCCCGCCTTCATCACCGCGCTGTCCCAAGCACTTGGATGTCCGTGATGTCCCCGGCCGGTATTACCGATGCGTTCCTAATCAGGAAGTGTCCCGCTCAGCATTGCCGATAAATGGGCCAATCAGACGGGGACGCTGGCCCCAACCGCCAATCACGCCGCACACTCTTCACTGTGCACTCTACAGTGATTGGTCCCAATGACGGAGAGGCTGTCCCGCCCTCTAGCCATCTCATCCTATTAACAGAGTTGCTAGGAGCAGTGTGCGGCGTGATTGGCAGTTGGGGCCAGCGTCCCTCGTCTGATTGGCCCATTTATCGACAACGCTGAGCGGGACACTTCCTGATTAGGAACGCATCGGTAATACCGGCCGGGGACATCACGGACATCCAAGTGCTTGGGACAGCGCGGTGATGAAAGCGGGACAGCGCGGTGATGAAAGCGGGACAGCATGGTAATGAAAGCGGGGACAGCCTGAGGATAGCTGCATGTATGGTATGTTGTGCGGACTTCCACTTGTTAGCACCCGGGGACATTACAGACAAAAATGTTTTTAAGACAGGACAGCCTGCGGCTACGTGAATGTATTTAATACACGGGGACACGTAGACACTAGGACAGGCTGGACAGGGGAAGGAGGCGCAGGTCCCAATATGTAGTATTCGGACTATAAGACGCACTGACTTTCCCCTCCCACTTTTGGGGGAGAAAAAGTGCGTCTTATAGTCCGAAAAATACGGTACTTCTAATGAAGTTAAACTAAATATGATAAAATGTTCTATTTATCAGATAATAGTCATGATAAATAATTTATATATACAGTAATAACTGTGCTTAGTCCACAAAAATGAAATAAACCAATCTAAAAATGTCCCCATATTTTTAAAGTCAGAGATACATATCTGATTGTGACTGTATATAGATGATGTGTACACAGGAATCTCTTATATATACTAAATAGCATCTATGCTGTAAGAATAAAGCCTGATGTGTAGCCGTATCACTAATAGAGATGGTCAATGAGATGGAAATAATTCTGTGCTGATGCTGGTTTATGCTCATAAAATCAAATAATAAGATATGTTGTTAAAATTTGGATTGATGATTACGAATAGCAAGGAGTTTTGAATCAGGATGATACCATTTATTGGCTAACTTAGAGATGAGTAAACAGTGAGCTTTCGGCTTATAAAAAGCCTTCGTCGGACTGGTTCCTGACAAGCACTGAAAAACACAGCTTATATACACTGACATACAGGGGAGAAACATTCTTTAGCAAACATAAATGTAATTTGATGCCTTAACTGTTACTCAGGAAGCTTTCCCAGGCATCTTGGCTAAATTGATAAGATCAACAGCTCCCTCAACATAACATAAAGTAGATTCTGGTGATGGGGAGACATCGTAAATTCCGAGTTCAAATTGTAACTGGGATGATTACATGCACCATTAATTCTAAGCTAAAGAAAATTGTTGCATTTGAAACCAGCACATGAAAGGAAATGAAATGAATAGTGCCAGTAAACACCATCTTACACAGCATATGACACAAAGAATGAATGAAAAGATAGAAAAATTTAAAGAATTGTGGAATTTAAAACCCATCGTACCAGCACAAGAAGTTAGAGTCCTTGATTAAACCATCTTCCACAGTTTTGAACCAATGTATAAACTTTGTTTCTTGTGTTAGTCTCATGTTTTCCGATTTGAAGCCACCCATCAATACAGTGATGTGAAAATTGCTTAACCTGCTGAGCGGTCTGGACGAGCTCAGCTCGTCCAACACCGCCAGAGGCTGCCGCTCAGGCCCTGCTGGGCCGATTTGCACCAAATAAAAAGCAGCACACGCAGCCGGCACTTTGCCAGCCGCGTGCGCTGCCTGATCGCCGCTGCAGCGCGGCGATCCGCCGCGTGCAGCGGCGAAAGAGGGTCCCTCCAGCCGCCCGAGCCCAGCGTAGCCGGAACAAACAGTTCCGGCCAGCGCTAAGGGCTGGATCGGAGGCGGCTGACGTCAAGACGTCGGCTGACGTCCATGACGTCACTCCGCTCGTCGCCATGGCGACGAGGGAAGCGAAACACGGAGGGCCACTCATTGCGGCCTTCCGTGTTATCTCTTGCCGCCGGAGGCGATCGGAAGATCGCCTCCGGAGCGCCCTCTAGTGGGCTTTCATGCAGCCAACTTTCAGTTGGCTGCATGAAATAGTTTTTTTTTTTATTTAAAAAAAACCCTCCCGCAGCCACCCTGGCGATTTAATCAGAACGCCAGGGTGGTTAAACTGTGTCCAGGTAAACAAAAGTGTGTTGGTATTGGGAGATCAGTATATTTTGTAATATCCTTTTTTCTGCTGTTAATAGTGAACCTGTGGTGTGTCATGCGATCATGCAGTGATTGACTTGTTTCTCCCACATAAATTCCTTTGGGGCATTTTGCACACATGATCACGTATACCACATTAGATGAGTCGCAGGAAAAGGTGCCTTGTACTTTGTATTCCTGTTGTGTACCTGGTATTAGTATCCTGTCTGTGGAATGAATGTGTTTACAGGTCCCACACTTTTTCCCTCGGCAGGGGAATGTTCCATTCTGTTCTTGCCTATTTAAGGCACTCCTGACGATCATCTGCTTAAGATTGGGTGGCTGTCGGAACGCTAGGAGGGGAGGTTCAGGAAATATCTTTTTCAGTCTCTGATCCTTTAGTTTCATTGTAGAGCAGGATGAAGTTCTTTTGTTCTCTGTATGTCAGTGTATATAAGCTGTATTTTTCAGTTTTGGTCAGGAACCAGTCCGACGAAGGCTTTTGTATAAGCCGGATGCTCACTGTTTACTCATCTCTAAGTTAGCCAATAAATGGTTTCATCCTGATTTAAAACTCCTTGCTTTTACTGATGGCTAACACGGTACCTGCACATCACTCTTACATGTACCCACAGCTACATTGCCTAGGGCCTGATCCATGTTCAGATTGTGCATGAAGAATGTGTAATAGAGGAAGAATCCCGTCATTACCCTGCAGAGTACCTGCACATCACTTTTACCTGTACCCACAGTTACAATGCCTAGGGCCTGATAGATGTTCTTTGTTCCTGTCTGTACCGTCTACAGGTACTCTTACCAAGGACTAGTTTTAGTCTATGACTAAAAGTATTAGGTCACATTCACAGTGGGATGTTATGGCCGCATGTTATAAAGTCTTATAACGCAGCTTACTGCACTGCAATGCTAATCCTATCTGCCATTCCCAGTGCGACGTTAAAGTCGCATTAAAATATTGCGTTATGGAAACTCACTACTTGCAGTGCGTTACCTCTTAATGCAGACCTTAGAGGCAGAACATCCGCTGGATATCCAGGTAACTGGTATTGTTTAAAAGGGAATAAATATGGCAGCCTCCATATCCCACTCACTTCATTTGCCTTTTAAAATTCCTAAGTTTTGTCAGTTAAGAGATGCATTTCATGTTACAAACTTTTAATCAACAAGATTGTAATATACAAATTAGAGGAGTTGGAATCAGAGTCGGTGGAATCCTAACCTGAGAAGTCGGAGTTGGAGTCAGTGGATTTTTGTACCGACTCCACAGCCCTGTGCAAAACCCCAAGGACCCTATCTATCTATCTATCTATCTATCTATCTATCTATCTATCTATCTATCTATCTATCTATCTATCTATCTATCTAATCTATCTAATATATATACAGGATAATATACACAGGAATAAAATATTTACAGCCAATCGCAGTACAATAGGGAGCAGGCAGAAATCATGGCCAGAACATAATGCTAATTCAGGCAACAAACCAATCGCAGTACAAAGGAGCAGGCAGGAGTCAGAGTCAGGCCCAATGCACACCAAAAAGCACTACCGTAAAAGCAAACGCTTAGTGCTTTTTGAAGTCATTTTTTTATGGTAAAATCTAGGCATGTACTTACCGATTTTCTAAGCATGCCTAGCGATTTTTGGAGCGTTTTGGAGTAGCGTTTTTTATATGTTGTTACAGTAGAGCTATAACTGAACAGCTTCTGTAACAAAAACGCTTGGAAAATCGCTCTGATCTAGCGCTTTCCAGAGCAATTTTCCACTTTCCTTTACTTAACATTGAGGCAAAATCGCCTCAGAAATCATCAAAAATGCTACAGGACCCGGGTTTGCGTTTGGGAAAAAAGCACATCGCTCTGGTGTGTTCCATCCCATTTAAATACATTAGCCAAGCGCTTTTTGAAGCATTTTAAAAAGTGCTCAGAAGCGCTTTTGGTGTGCACCAGCCCTTAGACAGAATATACAGGGTTCAGCAACAGGAAGAGAAATACAGATCATTGGGCAAGGAACAGGTCAGGGAACAGGATTGTCCAGAAGCTCAGGTCTGCAAATAACTGCTAAGCTCTGGCAACCAGCAGGAGGAAGAGGCAGTTCTTAAAATGTAACTGTCGGGCGTAAAATCAAAAATCAATTCTTTATTTTTGTTTGGTAAACAAGTAATAAGGATGCTAACCAGGAAATCCAAAAGTTAAAATCACTATTACTTTTCTTGTTGATAAATGATCATTCCCCAGTTTACCTGACTGTTATTTGGTACATTGTTGCACAAAGGAAGTTGCAGGGCATTCTGGGTTGTATTTTTTTTGCTTCTTTACTTTCCTCTCAGACTTAACTAATGTCACAAGAGAAGAGAACAAGGGCAAGGTTGGCACTAGATGCACAGATGGACAGATCAAAGGTGTATCAGGTGTATGTAGCTGTGCCTCCAGGTAACAGAGGTATTATGCATCAAAACAGAGGTAAATGAAATCCGGGCAACAGCCAGCAATGTAATGCTTCAATCACACCTTTAATGCATCCCAAGGAATTCCAGACAGTATTAAAGTGAAGGCCTGACAGCCGTTTCGCAGGAGCACCTGCTTCTTCAGAGGAAACAATTACAATGACAATATCACAGAGAAAACGTATATACATATAAAGATGAACGGGCCTACCGCACTTCCTGAGCCGCCTCACCGCCGAGCGCACGCTCAGCGTCAAGAGCCGCCCCTAGCCACTGGTTCGCCAGCAGATTCTGACGTCACCCTCTCGGGGACGTCTCACAGGCGTTGTCTGATTGGTCTGCAGGGGATCAGGTGACTGGTACGTCACATCTCCTCCTTCAGTGCGGCCAGCGGTTGGTGAGGGGGTGGACCAGCATCTAGTTGCCTAGGCAACTGGTCCTGAAGCGTGGCGAGCCTGTAAGAAAAAACAAACAGGACGGAAAGGTTAAAATCACTGAAGCAACCTTACATTTACTTTTGTACAATTTAAAAAAAAACAGATCCTAACTTGTTCATTAGTAACCTGGCAGCATATAGAGGGTGCAAATAAAACTAGCAACACATATCATAGATGGATCCTAGCGCTATTTCAAACATAATACCCTTAATTATATCCTACATCCTGGGGTGAGGAGAGACAACAGGGGATGTATATGGAAGTTGCCAGTGATTGTAGGCAAATCCCGGGCAGATTCGGAGCCCACAAACCCAATTACTTGGACCTACTACTGGGTGAAGCATAGCCTAGAATAAGCCCAGCTTCACTCCTGGTTAAAGTAGGAAACAGTGAACAAAAATATTCCCTGTGCGCAGTCCCACACACACTTCAATGCACTCCAATAAATGCTGCCAATCTAAATTGATGCTCAATGTCAATTTCAAATTATCAAAACAATGTCTATAATGATCAGCGCAGAAAACTTCCAATCTGTTCACAAACTCTGAATCTTCTCAATCCACCACCACACCGCTTGTGATATCACTCACCGGCTCTTTGGATCATACAAAATGATCATATGCACTCGATCAAATAAACCATCAGCCCCTCTGGTCATAAATGGGCTCTTCTCTGCCACCTTTTCATATTCTCATGTACATAATAAAAAGACATAAAAGCGCTCCACATAGTGCAATCCAATTCCAATAAAATGTATTTCCACATAAAAACAATAGATCACACTCACGTGTAAACCATGTATGTCTATGACAGGCATACAGGTACCGGTAAGTGCAGGGTAGGAAAGATAGCGGGCTCCGTCCGGCCGTTCACTCCACGTAGCACCGCCGTCCAGTTAGCGTCAGCGTACTTCCGCACTCCCTCGCCCGACCTGTAGCTCCTCTCCAACCGGTTTCGTGCACGTGACTTTCTCAAGGGGTCAAAAGTCACGGGCTACGGCGCTTCCTTTTATTGCTCTCGCATACTCTGCATGTTATCTCTGCGCCTGCCCGTTTGACATCCATATGCATAAAATAGACATTATACTCCATAAAAACACTATGAATATAATAATAAAACATTTTTTTTTAAAGAGAACCAGAGACGAAGCACCCTCATGTATTTTATTACATTTATCAGTGGGAACATGACAGTAAACACCTACCCTGCTTTTAGTTTCATTGTTATCTGCTTAATTAGTCTATTAGCAGCTGTGATAAGAATCCCCGACTGTCTCAGTCTAGGTTTGACCTGGAATCATTATAGCTGAGTCACTCTTGTGGAGTCTTTTCAAGCCCAAGCCTGCCACCTCCGGGCTCAGATTTCCTTCTTTGCATACTGAGAGCTGTGATGACATGGGAGGGGCTGCTCCTGCTGAGAGAGAATCTCTGAAACAGACAAGTGTGGCTGCAATATGATCCCTGTGTGCTCTGTGTGCACTAGATACTGATGGTGACTACAGTTTCATTCCTATGAGAGACACTTCCTACAGGCAGCTGCACATACCAAAATGAAAGCACACAGATGAAAGGCTGCATTTAGCCTAGATAGCAGCCTAGTCTCATATAGCCTAGACAGCACATCCAGAACAACTCATAACCCGGAAGCAGAAGGGATATGAGCCGGCGGCCATATTTGATATTTCCTGGAGCAACAATGGATAAAAAACACTAAAAAAGGCACACCAGAGTGGCGAAATTATCAGGTAGAGCATTTATTCTTTACAAGCTATCGACTGATATGTTTATTTTGTGTGAAACGTTCATCTCTGGTTCCCTTTAAACACTCCAAATTTTATATCTCTGTGGCTTATTTGTTTATTTGACGTAAATTGACAGATTTGTGAACACACCATTCCTCACTACATACATACCACACTCACACCTTAAAGGGGAACTCTTCCTAATCCATAGCTATATAGCAGTTCATATTATACTCCATATTTAAACCCTCTGTAGACATGGTTCTTAGTAACAATATCCATTTAGTTTCCTTCCTCAATAATTCTCTCTCCCTATCTATTCCTCTCCAATGATTTGCCACATTCTCTATTATGCAATATTTTAAGCCAGAACAATCTTTTCCATGGGACTCTAAAAAATGTAAGAGTTCATTATGGTCTCTATGACCTTTTTGAATCTTATGTACGTGTTCATATAACCTCTGCTTAAAACACTTTGTAGTCTGATCTATATATTAAAAGCAAGAAGTTTTAAATCAGGATGATACCATTTATTGGCTAACTACAAATGAATAAGAATAAACAAGCTTTCGGCCTTGCAGCCTTCGTTAGGTTTATATCCTGTTAGTTTGCAAGCTGGTGGTACAGACAGCTTATATACATGCAACATCAAAAGGAAAAACAGATATTTTTTTCAAGCATAAATACATCATTAAGATGCCTTAATACAAACAGACCATCTAAATGTGGTAAGATAAGGATCCTTGTTTACTTTATTGCTCACAGACCTGGTATTAGGATTGACCCAGAGGTATTGTAAATTCTTAGTTCACAAGTTCAGCTAGGGTGGCTGAGACAGTTCATATATCATCAATCTCATACCAATATAGAAAGTTGTTGTCCTTATTCAGACCCTTCTGCACAGCTTTGAAACAATTTATAAATTTTGTTTCTGCTATTAATCGGTCATTTGACGTTTTGAAGCCGCCCTTCAGGGCAGTGACACGAAGATCATCCATGCTGTGTCCGTTGGACCGAAAGTGTGTAGCAACTGGGAGTCCAGATTTGGTTTCGGTCCAACGGACACAGCATGGATGATCTTCGTGTCACTGCCCTGAAGGGCGGCTTCAAAACGTCAAATGACCGATTAATAGCAGAAACAAAATTTATAAATTGTTTCAAAGCTGTGCAGAAGGGTCTGAATAAGGACAACAACTTTCTATATTGGTATGAGATTGATGATATATGAACTGTCTTAGCCACCCTAGCTGAACTTGTGAACTAAGAATTTACGATACCTCTGGGTCAATCCTAATACCAGGTCTGTGAGCAATAAAGTAAACAAGGATCCTTATCTTACCACATTTAGATGGTCTGTTTGTATTAAGGCATCTTAATGATGTATTTATGCTTGAAAAAAATATCTGTTTTTCCTTTTGATGTTGCATGTATATAAGCTGTCTGTACCACCAGCTTGCAAACTAACAGGATATAAACCTGCCGAAGGCTGCAAGGCCGAAAGCTTGTTTATTCTTATTCATTTGTAGTTAGCCAATAAATGGTATCATCCTGATTTAAAACTTCTTGCTTTTACTGATGGCTAACACGGTACAATACCCTACTGCTACTACTATATATTAAAGTCTGCAAGGGCAATCTAGCATATAAATTACATATTCAGTATTACAACTACAAGGGGTTTTTATTTTAAAAATTTCACCAGTGCTATTTGACCTAAACTGATCTTGAAATAATTTTGAACTCCTAGTATTTCTACATCCAAAACAGTCCAAACATTTAGCAAATCCCTTTCGTCCCAATCCCTTTCTTTCTGGTTCATTTATAACACTCTTTGTTAATCTGTCCTTAATACTTGGTGCCTTTCTAAATATCATTTCTGGTCTTTCGGGCAACCTGTTCTCCAGAGTTTTGTCCATTTTTAGAATTCCCCAATGTTTCTCCAATATTTGTTTTGTATCATAATGCTGCATACTAAACTGTGTAATCATAGGACAAGTTTTGATCTTCCTTTTTCTTCCACCCCCCCTCTCTCCAGGTTAACAATGGTTAATTTGCATAAGGGTAACAATGTTTAATTTACATATATTCAGCAGTGATGCACTGGGAGACATCTCAAGCTCACTCCAACCTGAATTATCGCAAATTATTTCTGTTTTAAGAAAGCAAAGTACAGGTGTAACGATTGTGTAATGATTGGTGTAGCAACACAGACGTCTGATTATGTGGTGATCTGCAGAATCACCAATAATACAGACGCTATACCTGATTATGTGGCGATCTGCAGTATCACCAATAATGCAAATATAGCAGACAGGATAGCAAGGTGTATAGTGCTTGGTGCAACAGTAACGGATTAGTTTAATGAGACCTCACCAGAGGAGCTGGTGGGTACTATCAGAAACAGTAACTGAGTAGCGTTAACTAAACCTCACCAGAGGAGCTGGTGGGTACTATCAAAAGAGCACCTCACCAGTGGGAAGGGGCCACTGGTGAGCAGAGAGGTCAGACAGGCTAGGTTCGGCAACTGAGAGGCAGATACAGTACAGAATCAGTAAGAAAAAGAGTTGTAGGTATTCAGGCAGAGGTCCAGCAACTAGATAAGATGGGCAGAAGTACAGAAACGTGAAGCAATAGCAGAGTCAGAGATAAGCCAGAGTCATACACAGAATATCAATAATATACAATAAAGCAATAGTCTTGTGTGAAATCCCTGGTTTCCTCCCAAAGCACATCGGATACTAGTCTAAGGTCTGAGCGCTAACACGTATGTATTCGCAACCGCAGACAGTTTGCGAGTGAACAGGGAAGGCTTAAGAAGCAGAAGAGACCTCACAGCCGCGCCCACAACAATCAGCCAATCCTAAGTGGCGTGAGTCCCCTCTGACGTCAGCCGACCAGCAGGTCAGCTGACGCGCCTTCTCCCAGCATAAAGGTCCTGTCTACGCGCTCGGCCGCGTGATACAGTGACCCTATGTGCAAATGAGATTCCCGTCCTTGGCGTGCTAGACGCCGGCGGAACGGAAAAAGCCCCCGAGCAGGGAACCGAGGCGGCTGCGGAGACATTCTGCGTGCCCGCAGCTGCAAGCACAGCAGATGTTACAACAGGTAGGTGTTTGGTGCAACAGTAGTACTGGTAAATCTTAGAGTTACCTCACCAGAGGAGCTGGTGGGCACTTCAGAACAATGAGCTCCTCACCAGTGACAAGGACTCACTGGTGAGAGTAGAGATGCAACAATAATGCTGATAGATATCAGAGTCACCTCACCAGAGGAGCTGATGGGCACTATAGTAATATGAGCTCCTCACCAGTGACAAGTGCTCACTGGTGAGAGTAGAGGTGCAGCAGTTAATACTGATAGATGTAAGAGTCACCTCACCAGAGGAGCTGGTGGGCACTACAGTACAATGAGCTCCTCACCAGTGACAAGGACTCACTGGTGAGAGTAGAAGTACTGATAGATGTCAGAGTCACCTCACCAGAGGAGCTGGTGGGCAATACAGTACAATGAGCTCCTCACCAGTGACAAGGGCTCACTGGTGAGAGTAGAGTGGTCAGACAAATCGGGTTGGCAACAGACAGGCAGACAAAGTACAGAATCAGGAGGCAGAAGCAGAAAGATAAACAGGCAGAGTCGGCAACTAGATCAGATGGGCAGAAGTACAGAAACGTTGAGCAAAGGAGTAGTCAGAATGAGCCAGAGTCATACACAGATAATAATACAGTATTCAATGAATTATAATTATAGCTATCAAAGGTCTGAGCGCTAACACGAAGTATTCGCGACAGCAGACAAGTTGTGAATGAACCTGCTGTGCTTAAGTACGCTGAGGCATCCCCGAGGCACGCCCCCAGAGATCAACCAATCAGCAATGGCGAGCGTGCCCTCTGACGTCAGCCGACCCGCAGGTCAGCTGACTCGCCTCCTTCCCGCATAAAGGTCCTTTCTATGAGCGCGTGCATGCGCTAATGCGACCCTATGTGTCACAGAGATGTCTATCCTCGGTGTGCGAGCCGCCCGAGGTGCGGGAACACTTACAGGCCGAGAGGCAGAGGTAGTTGCGGCGGTAGCGCTGTTCACCGCAGCTGCCTCGCTACCATTCATTACAGTACCCCCCCTTGAGGCGTGGACTCCGGGCACAACCTACACGGCTTCTCAGGATGCAATTTATGAAATTCCTGTCTCAACTCCTCAGCATGCAAACGATAACCCGGCACCCAAGATCTTTCCTCAGGCCCATACCCCTTTCAATGAACAAGGTACTGTACAGAACTCCGTACCCAACGAGAATCCAGAATCCGTCCAATCTCATACTCAGGCTCACCGTCAATCACCACAGGGTGTGTGTGGGGGGGGGGGGAGGGAGAGGAATCCACGCGTACAGCAGGCTTTAACAAAGACACATGGAAAGATTTTACACCTCTCATATTAGATGGTAGAGCCACTACATAAGTCACATCATTAATCTTTTTAGACACAGGATATGGGCCTATAAACCTAGGACCCAATTTAGCTGTGGGTTGTTTCAGAGCCATATGACGGGTAGAAACCCACACAAAATCCCCAGGTGCAAACTCCCACTATGCAGAACGTTTCTTATCAGCATGTTTCTTTTGAGTCTGAAAGGCCTTTTTTAAATTATTTTTGACCGTGATCCAGATCTCCTACAGAGATCCTTGCCAATTTTCTAGGGCCGGGAATGGAGATGACACCACAGGCAAAGGAGAAAACTTGGGGGATCTACCCGTGACTACCTGAAAGGGAGAAAAACCAGACAAAGTGCTCCTAAGATTATTGTGTGCAAATTCTGCAAAAGGCAAAAACTTTGCCCACTCTAATTGAGCATCTGCCACATAACACCGGAGAAACTGTTCCAGTGACTGATTGACCCTTTCTGTTTGGATATTAGGCTGTGGGTGGTAGCCGGACGAAAATGACAAGTTCATACCCAAATGATGACAGAAGGCCCACCAGAATTTAGGCACGAATTGGACTCCCTATCTGACACCACATCCTCTGGTATACCATGTAAGCCAAAGATGTGCTGAATGATGAGATCTGCCAAAACTTGAGCAGAGGGGAATCCTTCCAAAGGGATAAAATGGGCCATTTTACTGAACCTGTCCACTACCACCCAGATGACCGTTTTCCCCTCAGACCTGGGAAGCTCACCCACAAAATCCATGGATATATGGGTCCATGGCTCCTCAGGCACTGGCAGAGACTGTAGAGTACCTGCAGGAGCCTGTCTAGAGGGCCAATTTCTGGCACAGACTGAGCAGTCTCTTACGAACTCTTTACAGTCCAGTGGCAACAAAGGCCACCAAACACATCTAGAGAGCAATTCCTGAGTCCTTGCCACCCCTGGATGACCTGCATTCTTATGCGCATGAAACAGCTGTAAGATTTGCAGTCGATAATGTAGAGGTACAAAAAGGAGTCCTTCAGGCTTTCCTTCTGGGACCTCTTGTTGATAAGGACCCAGAGTAGGTAACCAGTCTTCCCATGTCTCAGTGGCTGCTAATACAATATTATCGGCCAGAATGTTTACAGGGGTTGACGGCTGCACTGTCTCAGGTTCGAAACATCTGGACAAAGCGTCTGCCTTGATGTTTTTGTTTCCAGGTTTGTAGGTAATTATGAATTGAAACCTAGAAAAGAACAAAGACCAACGGGCCTGTCTGGGACTGAGTCTCTTAGCCCCCTCAATGTATTCTAAATTCTTATGGTCAGTATAGACCGTGATTACATACTCAGCTCCTTCGAGCCAATGGCGCCACTCTTCAAAAGCCAGCTTGATGGCCAGCAGTTCCCTGTTTCCAATGTCGTAATTTCTCTCAGCTGGAGAGATTTTACGTGAGAAAAAAGCGCAGGAATGCAGTCTGCCCTGTAAACCTGAATGCTGAGACAGTACAGCCCCAACCCCTATCTTGGATGCATCTACCTCTACGATGAAGGGTAAGGTGACATCGACATGTCTCAAAATAGGAGCGGAGCAGAACAGACTCTTCAGCAATGAAAAGGCGGAATGTGCTTCTTCTGACCAATTGTAAGTGTCTGCCCCTTTCTTAGTGAGATCAGTGAGAGGAGACACCACAGAAGAGAATCCTTTGATAAACTTTCTGTAGTAATTAGCAAAGCCCAAAAATCTCTGAAGTGCTTTTAATCCTGTGGGCTGCGGCCACTCCTGGACCGCTGACACTTTTTTGGGATCCATGGATAGACCTGAAGTGGAGATGATATACCCCAAAAAAGGCACCTCAGAGACCTCGAACATACATTTCTCGAGTTTTGCGAACAGACAGTTTTGCCTAAGCTTTTGTAGGACAAATTTTACATGTTCTCGATGTTCTGACACACTCTTAGAATAAATCAATATGTCGTCCAGATAAACTAAAACGAAACAACCCAAGACTTCTCTGAACACTTCATTGAAAAGTTCCTGGAAGACGGCTGGGGCATTACACAACCCGAAGGGCATGACAAGGTATTCGTAGTGCCCGTCGGGTGTGTTAAATGCCGTCTTCCACTCGTCTCCCTGTCGGATGCGTACCAGGTTGTATGCCCCCCTCAGGTCCAGTTTAGAAAAGATACAAGCATCCGTAATTTGAGAGAATAGATCATCGATTAATGGGAGAGGATACCGATTTTTTATGGTAATTTTGTTCAGTTCCCTATAATCGATACATGGGTGAAGGCCACCATCCTTTTTCTGGACAAAGAAAAACCCTGCTCCTGCCGGGGATTTAGAAGGGCGGATGAAACCCTTAGCCAGGTTCTCTTTAATGTATTCTTGCATGGCAAGTTTTTCTGGACCTGAGAGATTATATAAGTGACCCCTGGGGGGCATAGTACCTGGTCTCAACTCAATAGGACAGTCAAAACTTCTGTGGGGGGGGGGGGAGTTTGTCTGCCGATTTAGGACAAAACACATCTGCAAAGTCAGCAAAATGTGGAGGCAATCCCTCTATCTGAATCTTGGTGGCACATACAGTAACTCTCTCCATACAATGATGATGGCGAAATGAAGACCAGCTTAAAAGTTGGCCGGAGCTCCACTCTATCTGAGGAGAGTGTTTTTGTAACCATGGCATACCAAGAATCACAGTGGAGGTGGCCATTTTTAACACAAAAAACTGTATCTCCTCTTTGTGTAACACCACCACATGACAGAGAAAGGCCGGAGTCTGAGAGAGGGGCTGTTTACTCTGTAGAGGAGAGTCATTTACTGCCGTGACAAATATTTGCCTGTCTAGCGGAACAATAGGAATCTCCCATTTCTTAACAAAGTCTAAGTCAATAAAATTGGCTGCAGAGCCTGAGTCTATAAATGCCTGGGTAGATAAGATTTGATCTTCCCAGGTAATAGAACAAGGAAGTAACAACCTTTTGTCAAGTAGAGGTAAAACTGGCTCGCCTAGGGTAATACCTCTAGCTACACCTAGGCGGCAGAGTTTTCCGACTTCTTAGGACAAGTCTGCACTCAATTACCCCTCTAAGCACATTATAGACAAAGGCCCTCCTTTTGTCTCCTGCTCTTTTCCAACTCGGACAGTTTGGAATGACTGATCTGCATCGGCTCATCTTGAGGAGTAAGAGAGGAAATGGAGATGGGAACAGTCTTGACTGACGGCCTAACTCGAGTCTGTTTCTGGTAGTGAATGCGACGATCTATCTTGACTGCCAGAGAGATCGCTTTGTCTACTGTTCTAGGTTCAGGATGGCTAAGCATTATGTCAGATACTGGGTCTGACAGACCAGTCAGAAAACAATCTAGTAAGGCAAATTGTCCCCATCTAGCTGACACTGCCCACTTTCTAAACTCAGATGCATACGTTTCTACTGTATTGTGACCCTGCCGGAGAGTCTTAAGTTTCCTCTCCGCAGTAACTGCAATATCAGGGTCGTCATAAATTATTGCCATGGCTTTAAAAAATTCCTGCACCGAAGACAAAGCTCCGTGGCCATTAGGAAGACTGTAGGCCCAGGTCTGAGAGTCCCCAGACAACAGGGTCTTAATAAATGTCAGTCTCTGACTCTCTGAACCTGAAGATACAGGCCGCATCTCAAAGTATGAAAGACACCCATTTCTAAAATTTCGGAAATCTGCTTTATGCCCTGAAAATTTCTCTGGGATGGGCATTCTAGGTTCCACAACTAGAGGGGATTGCACTGGTGAAGTGGGGTTCTGTAAGGCATGCACCGTCTCAGGTAGTTGGTTAATCTGAGCCTGTTGTGCATTGACCGTGGCGGTCAGGTTGTTTATCGCTGTGGTCAAGGCCTGGACCTGATTACACAGTGCATCCATAATGTTTGGTCTGCTGTTATGTAACAATGTGTGTCAGCAAGTAACAGAGTTCTGATTATTGGTGATCTGCAGTATCACCTATAATACAGATATATACTTGATTATATGGTGATCTGCAGAATCACCAATAATACAAGTATATCAGACAACTGATGTGATAGCTTAAGTACAGGTAGGTGTTTGGTGCAACAGTAGTACTGGTAAATCTTAGAGTTACCTCACCAGAGGAGCTGGTGGGCACTTCAGAACAATGAGCTCCCCACCAGTGACAAGGGCTCACTGGTGAGAGTAGAGATGCAACAATAATGCTGATAGATATCAGAGTCACCTCACCAGAGGAGCTGGTGGGCACTATAGTAATATGAGCTCCTCACCAGTGACAAGGGCTCACTGGTGAGAGTAGAGGTGCAGCAGTTAGTACTGATAGATGTAAGAGTCACCTCACCAGAGGAGCTGGTGGGCACTACAGTACAATGAGCTCCTCACCAGTGACAAGGGCTCACTGGTGAGAGTAGAAGTACTGATAGATGTCAGAGTCACCTCACCAGAGGAGCTGGTGGGCAATACAGTACAATGAGCTCCTCACCAGTGACAAGGGCTCACTGGTGAAAGTAGAGTGGTCAGACAAATCGGGTTGGCAACAGACAGGCAGACAAAGTACAGAATCAGGAGGCAGAAGCAGAAAGATAAACAGGCAGAGTCGGCAACTAGATCAGATGGGCAGAAGTACAGAAGCGTTGAGCAAAGGAGTAGTCAGAACGAGCCAGAGTCATACACAGGTAATAATACAGTATTCAATGAATTATAATTATAGCTATCAAAGGTCTGAGCGCTAACACGAAGTATTCGCAACAGCAGACAAGTTGTGAATGACCTTGCTGTGCTTAAGTACGCTGAGGCCTCCCCGAGGCACGCCCCCAGAGATCAACCAATCAGCGATGGCGAGCGTGCCCTCTGACGTTGGCTGACCTGCAGGTCAGCTGACTCGCCTCCTTCCCGCATAAAGGTCCTGTCTATGAGCGCGCGCGCACGCTAATGCGACCCTATGTGTCACAGAGATGTCTGTCCTCGGTGCGCGAGCCGCCCGAGGTGCGGGAACACTTACAGGCCGAGAGGCAGAGGCAGTTGCGGCGGCAGCGCTGTTCGCTGCAGCTGCCTCGCTACTATTCATTACATCATGATGGCAACTGGAAACTGGAATAAAACTATTCCTGTCGGTCTTTTTGAAAAAAAGTTCGAGTATTCAATACTGTTTCCTCTTTTTAAACCGTTACATCTAAAAAATCCACTTCTCTGGGACTATACTGGCAGGTAAAGTTTAGGTTAATAGAATTATTATTGATGCTATCTATAAAATTATTCAAGGAGATATCACTCCCTTCCCACAAAAATAATGCATCATCTATAAGCCTTTTCCAACACTTTAATTCAGGCCATCTATTCCCCAAAATGGTGGTTTTCTCCCATTCAGACATAAAAATATTAGCCAGGCTAGATGCAAACTTTGCCCCCATCGCAATGCCTTTGCGTCGCAAGTAAAAATTATCTTCAAACCAGAAAAATTATGTTCCAAAGCAAGCCATATATATTTCTGTAAAAATTCTACCTGTTCTGGTTCTAACATGCCATCCTCCACTAGTGCCAAATAGATAGCCTGCATCCCCTCACTATGTCCTATAACCATGTATACTGAGGCAACATCTACTGTCACCAAAAATGTTTGATCTGTTACTCTCAAGGTTTCCAAAACATTCAAAAAATTACCCGTATCTTTTAAAAGACACGGTGTATTCCTCACTAGTGGCTGCAAATAAAAATCAATATACTCACCCAGCCTTGCTGAAAGAGATCCAACCCCACTTACAATGGGTCTCCCCGGGGGTTTAAGTATATTTTTGTGGACTTTGGGCAAATAATAAATTGTTGCAATTCTTGGGGTTTTGGGTACCAAATAATCCTTCTCCTTTTCTGTCAAAATACCTGCACTTACTCCTTCTATCAGGGACTTCAATTCACTACTGAACTTTAATGTTGGGTCCTGTAACACCTGAAGCTATGGCGGCTGCGGATGCGCAGGCTATACCCGCAGCCGCCTTTGTTCCCTGTTCACAGGCCTTATCCGTCCCGGCGGCGTCCAGCACGCCGGGAACGGCATTGTCTCTTGCTCATAGGGTCTCTGTATCGCATGGGCGCGCGCGGAGACAGGACCTTTACGCTGGAAGAAGGCGCGTCAGCTGACCTGCCGGTCGGCTGACGTCGGGAGTGACTCGTGCCGCTCGGATTGGCTGATTGCTAAGGGGCGTGGCGCTGGGCTCTCCTCGGCATCTTAAGCCTTCACAGATCATTGGCAACTCGTCTGCTGTTGCGAATACACTCGTGTTAGCGCTCAGACCTAGTGAGGTTCCTGTTGATGATAGATGTATATGCAGTGTTTGCAATATACATCTATCTATAGTTAGTTATTATTACATTGTATTCTGATAACCTGTGTATGATTCTGGCTACTCTCTGACCTTGCTATTTCTATACGATTCTGTATCTCTGCCTTTCTGACTTAGTTGCTGAACCTCTGCCTGATATTAACTACTCTCTTGCCTGCCGATTTGGTACTATCTCTGCCTGCCTGTTATCAAACCTAGCCTGTCTGACTACTCTACTCACCAGTGGGCCCTAGCCACGGGTGAGGTGCTCTTAGCTATTAGAACCTACCAGCCCCTCTGGTGAGGTTCCGATCTATTTATATAGCTCCAGTGACTGATAGTATCTTGCCAGCCCCTCTGGCAAGCTCTAGTTAAACTATTCAGTCATTTGTGCTGTTAGTACCTTACCAGCTCCTCTGGTAAGGTTTAGCCAAACTTCTTTATTCTCTCATTGTTAGTACTTTGCCAGCTCCTCTGGTAAAGACCTATTGTTACTTGTGTTGATAGACCCTCCAGCTCCTCTGGAGAAGTCTATACTGTTGCACCAAACACCACACCTTACTCACTGCTAGCTATACTGGTATTATTGGTGATACTGCAGATCACCACATAATCAGGTATAGCGTCTGTATTATTGGTGATTCTGCAGATCACAAATAATCAGATGTCTGAGTTGCAGCATCCTATCGTTACAGGTCCCCCCTTAAAACTCTATAAGTGTGTAACATCCGCAGTAATGGCAGCTGCGGACACGCAGGGTGTTTCCGCAGCCGCCTTGCCTGCCTGCTCAGGGACTTCGCCCGTGCCTTTGGCATTTAGTATGCCGAGGACGGGTCTGTCCTTTGCACATAGATTTGCCGTATCGCGCGGGCGTGCGTGAAGACAGGACCTTTATGCAGGGAGGAGGCGCATCAGCTGACCAGCTGGTCAGCTGACGTCAGGGAAGACTCACGGCGCTCCGGGTTGGCTGATTGTTATGGGCGTGACGGTGGGGTCTCCTCTGCTCCATAAGCCTTCTCTGTTCACTCGCAACTTGTGTGCTGTTGCGAATACTTATGTGCTAGCGCTCAGACCTTAGATAGTATCCGGTGTGCTTTGATCTGGGAGGAAACCAGGGATTTCACACAAGACTAGGATTATTGTATATTGCTATTTGATATTCTGGGTATGACTCTTGCTAACCTCTGACTCTGCTCTTGCTTATCGCTCCTGTACTTCTGCCCATCTGTCTTAGCTACTGAACCCAGCCTGTTATCTGACTATTCTCTTGCCTGTCGATTCTGTACAGTGCCTGCTCGCTCGTTACTGATCTAGCCTGTCTGACCTCTCTACTCACCAGTGAGCCCTTGTCACTGGTGAGGTGCTCTACTGATAGTACCCACCAGCTCCTCTGGTGAGGTGAAGCCAAACTATCAGTTATTGCGTCCTGATAGTACCCACCAGCTCCTCTGGTGAGGTGAAGTCAAACTATCAGTTTGTGTTCTAATATTACCCACCAGCTCCTCTGGTGAGGTTAGATTTATTATCAGTTACTGAGTTCTTTAGGATCCACCAGCTCCTCTGGTGAGGTTCAGTTATCTAATCAGTTACTGTGTTCTTTAGGATCCACCAGCTCCTCTGGTGAGGTCTAGTTAAACTATGCAGTTACTGTTGCGCCAAGCACTACATACCTCATTGGTTATAGCTATACTTGTATTGTTGGTGATACTGCAGATCACCACGTATTCAGGTATAACATCTGCATTATTGGTGATTCTGCAGATCACACATAATCAGACATCTGTGTTGCTACACCAATCGTTACAAAGTGTCTTGATCTTCCAATAACCTATACATTTCTGTAATATAATCAGATTTATTTAACACCACAATCCCCCCCCCCCCCCCCCCTTATCTGCTGCTTCAACACGATATCTCCCCTCTTTGACATAGACTTGAGGGCCATATCCACATATTTGGGCTTAAAAGCTTTCTTTACTGTGAGATCTCTCAAATCATCCATCACCAGCTTTTCAAACACCTCCACACAACCATTATTCTGTAAAGTAGGATTAAACAATGACTTATTTGATAACCCAGAATGTATGATCAGATCCACAACTGGTTCAACCACATTCTTGGTCACAAAAAAACTTTTTCATATTCAACTTTCTAATAAATCGTTTAAAGTCAATCATAGTATCCACTTTATTACATTCTTTTGGAGGTGCATACTTCAAACCCAAATCTAACAATTTGAGCTCATGTGGGGTGAGTTGTACCGAGCTCAAATTGTATATACCTTCACCTATGTTCCCCTCATCTTTTTGTTTTTCTCTTCTATTTCTTCCCCTTCGCTTTCCTCTAAATCGTCTGCGGGCCGTTTTTTGGGGGTAATGGTATGTTCCATTATCAGGGTCTGCTTGTTTGCCACCTTGAATGGTTCCTTGTGGTTCGCCTGAAAATGGTAACTATTACTAGTCCCCTCCCCCCTTATCCAATAAATCCTGTTCTTTCTGCAACACACACCTTAAAGTAAAATTCTTAGTTGACCCTCATTTTGTTCTGACAGAAGGAAGATAAACAAGACTTTATTGAATCGTCCAATATTGGAGAAGATCACCTAGGATTAAATGCCAACAAGTGGCTAGAGCTAAAAAGCAGGGGGATTTGGGTTTATCTTGAATATGAATTTGTACCCTTTCCCCTATACAGTCTTACGTGAAACACAAGACCTCATAAACCCTTGTTTGGAGTTTCCTGGAATTGTTGTGGTGTGCTATGAACAAGAAATGGGTGTTTGTCAGGGGGCATTCTATTTACAAGCCACTATATTGGAGTTTTGACTTCTTGCCTGGTTGTGAAGAAGTTACATGGCAGAAGTGGAGGGACAAAGAGATTCAGACTATCTCTAATCTGCTAGATGGTGGTCCTATAATGTAGTGACAACAGGTCTGTATGACTGATGTCTTCTATTTCTTTCAGATAAGAGGGTTTGTGTTCTAAGCGAAAGGAAGGGGCTTGGTACCACTGTCTGGCGAGATAAAACATGAATTCTCCTTAACTGGTCAGAACTCCAATCTAATTTTGATTCAGTGGTCAACCTTAAAGGGAAGGTCCAAGCAAAAAAAAAAAATGAGATTCACTTACCTGGGGCTTCTACCAGCCCCATGCAGCCATCCTGTGCCCTCGTAGTCACTCACTGCTGCTCCAGTCCCCCGCTGGCAGCTTTCTGACCTCGGAGGTCAGGGCCAAATTGCGTACATTTTTACACATTCCCGCTAGTGCAGGAACATTAACACATACATTTTTACGCGTTAGTGGTGAAACGCGTAAATTTTTGTTCCTGCACTAGCTGGAATGCGTAAAAATGTATGCAATGTGGCCCTGACCTCCGAGGTCAGAAAGCTGCCAGCGGGGGACTGGAGCAGCAGTGAGTGACTACAAGGGCACAGGATGGCTACATGGGGCTGGTAGAAGCCCCAGGTAAGTGAATCTCATTTTTTTTTTTTTGCTTGAACCTTCCCTTTAAAGAGACTCCGTAACAAAAATTGCATCCTGTTTTTTATCATCCTACAAGTTCAAAAAGCTATTCTAATGTGTTCTGACTTACTGCAGCACTTTATACTATTACTGTCTCTGTAATAAATCAATGTATCTTTCCCTTGTCAGACTTGTCAGCCTGTGTCTGGAAGGCTGCCAAGTTCTTCAGTGTTGTGGTTCTGCTATGAACTCCCCCTTCCAGGCCCCTGTAAGCACACTGCCTGTGTGTTATTTAGGATTAGAGCAGCTTCTCTCTTCTCTCTTATCTTTTACAAGCTGGATAAATCGTCCTCTGAGCTGGCTGGGCTTTCACATACTGAAGAATTACAGACAAGGGCAAAGCTGTGTGCAGGAAGAAAGAAGCAGCCTGAAACTTCAGTGCATGAGAACAGGGGGAAAGAAACACACAAATGATCTCTTGGGATTCAAAAGGAAGGCTGTATACAGCCTGCTTGTGTATGGATGTATTTTCTATGTGTGGACATACTGTACATCAACCTACTTCCTGTTTTGGTGGCCATTTTGTTTGTTTTTAAACAAACTTTTTAAAACTGTTTTTAACCACTTTTAATGCAGCGAGGAGCGGCGAAATTGTGTCAGAGGGTAATAGGAGATGTCCCCTAATGCACTGGTATGTTTACTTTTGTGCGATTTTAACAATACAGATTCTCTTTAAGGCTCATAGCCACTACCAGTCTTTTTTTTTTTTTTTGCACGACAAATGATCTTTACTGCGATCTTGCGACATGGGTACATACGTATGATTAAACAACATTCTGCAATGTGCGGTGATTACAACTGCCATGGCAGACCTTTAAGATTCCTGAAGACTCGGTGCAAAGTGGCGCAATTGTTTGAACTCTCATTTCCGCCTGTTGTGTGCCGTTGCGTGTTTTTGCTGGTAGGAAGATGGATCGGGGAATGCTCTTTCACTGGGTGGCATCACTGTGAGGTTCCCCGATCCATCTTCCGGTATCTTCAGGTGAGTATTCAGCTTTATGGTATGATGGACAGCCAGAGGTCTCCACTGCAACTACTGAATGGAAAACTAGGCTTGGTTCAAACAAACATTTTATGGCCTCTAATTAGAATTCAGGAGAGCTGCTGCTGCAGTCTGACTGCACAGATATAACACTGTTTTTTAACCCTTGCAATAAAAAAAATGGAAACAGAGGAAAGTTCTTAGTAGGATTGGCACTATGTGTTCACATATTTATCTCACAATCTGCTATGTCATTTCTGGTACGCTTTAAATACTGGGAAATTTGAGATACATGCACAATTCTAGAACACAACCTTGACATAAGCTGACATCTACTTGTACCACCACCTTTATGCCGGGTTCACACTGCCAACTAGCATTGGGATATGAGGCTGTGTGGCCATCACGTCGCGCCGCAACGCCTCGCCAAAAGAAAGCCTTCAGGCATTTCCGTGTTAATACGCAGTAATCCCCATTCTGACATCAGGCCAAACAGGAAAGTGAGGCTCTCTAGCGCTCACTTCCTGTGGCTAAAAACACGAATTGCGCGGAAGTGTATTGACAAAATACGCTTCCACGCATGCGCGCTGCAATGCAAATTTTTTTTAAAAGGCTGCGTCGCCATAGACTTATATGACTTCCGTTCTGCTGCACGCCATTGTGCAAGGCCTCATAACCCCCAGCCCCCCCCCCCCCACACACACACACACACACAACGCGCTGCTTCTCTCGTTTCGGCATGCAACGAAAAACTTCACTTCCATTGCATCGCATTGCACCGTCCTGGTATGAAAGGCCCCACAGACTTTCATTGGTGTTGCATTACCCTGCGGTAAAAACAGGGTTACGCAATGTCCCAGAGTGAAAGGGGCCTTAGCCCTCAGTGAGATTGGCCAGTGAGCTTACACTCCAGTGTGTTCTGTTATGACACCCACAACAGTGCAGAACCGTGTTGGCAAGTGGACAGGCCCCCCGTTCCATCTCTAGCTATGGGCTTCTCGATGAGACCCAACGTGAACTTTGCCAAGGACAAATTTAATTCCAGCTTAACGAATGAAAACGCATAAAAGCCATCCTTCATCCTTTGTGAAGGAGCACTAAATACACATGTAGAGTGTTTTCTTTATGACAAAAAGAACAGCGGTTATTTGCTGGCCGTAAAATAGCCGGAAAGGAGCCTGAGCATCGCAATTACCACCCCGAGATGAAACAAAGGAAAAACTCTGGAGCGGATCCAGCTGGATGAAGCCCTAGATACTCTCTTCCAAGACATTTCCGATACACTGCTGATTTCTCTACAGCGAATTTAAGCCTGGCAACAGTACACATGACTTGTGCTTCCCAGCCACTGCAGAGTATGCAGCTCTGTCCACTGATGTGCTCTATATCCACACACAGCACAGCACTGCCTGCTGATTCCAGTTAATACGGCCTAATTATAACCTTATACTGATTCTGTTCTCATTTTAATTAAAGCTAACGAGTCTCTAGGAGGGTAATTGGTAATTGTAGATAATGCTTTCAAGCATTTCACATTTAAAAGTGTAAACTGTACTTATATTTATGTCTGATTAAAGCTCCTTTAAATGGGGTGCTGGCCAATAATGCAGTATAGTTGCATTATTGATTTCACCCCCTTTTTAAAGGACGACTGAAGTGAGAGGTATATGGAGGCTGCCATATTGATTTCCTTTTAAGCAATACCAGTTGCCTTGCTTCTCTGCTGATCCTCTGCCTCTAATAGATTTAGCCATGGACCCTGAACAAGCATGCAGCAGATCAGGTGTTTCTGCTACTTTGTCAAATCTGACAAAATCAGCTGCATGCGGGTTTCAGGTGTGTGATTCAAACACTACTGTAGCCAAATAGATCAGTAGGGCTGCCAGGCAACTGGTATTGCTTCAAAGGGAATAAATATGGTATCCTCCATATACCTCTCACTACAGTTGTCCTTTAAGATATAAGCATTTCAGCCCTCAAGCTGCTCATGATATGCTGGTATTCATAGCTCCCAACTGTCCCTCTTTCGGAGGGACAGTCCCTCTTTGGGAGCCCTATCCCTTTTTTCTACTCATTTGTCCCTCTTTCTATCTAAATATATGTATTTTTCTACCAAAAAATGTGTTTGATTGACTTTAAACTTTATTCCCATCCTTTAAATTGATATATTACTAATTTTAAAATGTTAACATGAAGGAAAATGAACCAGGATAGAAAGGACCAGTGTGGCTTGAATTATAAAACAACATATTTTTCTCATGAAATCTTTATGCTATGTGTTGTGTGACTAGGGGTGTGATGGGGGTGTGATCAGGGGTGTGGCAGAGGCGTGGCTTAAGTGCCCCACTTTCTCATCTCAAAGTTGGGAGGTATGTGGGATTGTTCACATTAGTTGCCGTTTCCATCCACTGCGTTTACGTCGCTGCCCATCCGCTGTACTGTCTGCCAACCCTCACTTGTACCGAAACCGATCGGACACCAAAAGAAGAATGGGGCTCTTTGTTAGATTATAATACGTCAAAGTGAATCCTACCTAGCAACAGGGATGATTCTCATTGGTCCACCATGAACAAATGAGAATTTCCCTGTTGCAGCAGGATTCACATTTTTGTTTTGCAAACCAATGGGGTGCCCCATGCTTCTGCTGGGCTCCGATCCCCTGCAGTGGACCGTACGGCAGTGAAACCTAATTGGCACGGGACAGGCGAGCATTCTGCATGTGGTGAGAAGGCTAGTGGGAATGGACACCGTTCGTTCCTATGAGTTTACATTGCATCCCATTAGCGGAGTTTGTGGCGCATTCACGATACGGGTGCGGGAAAATACAGCATGTTGGGTCTTTGCATTTGCGGTCCAGTCCATGCACTTGTGTTTGCGTTCCGACAGTGTGAAAATATGCTATAAGTAACTGGATTTCATGCTTTCACTGTCCGATTTTGTGTTTTCCTGCATTTCAGAAAACCGAAGTCGGGGCCCAATTCAACGGATCCCCTTCCCATAACCCCATTGCCAAAGACATGACTCCCCCTTCAGAAAGAACAATGGATAGGGCGTGCATTACACACTCTCCCAGAATGCACTGTGGGAGGATTGACCATTGCAATGACATGGCAGAGCATCTTTGCAAGACATTAGGGACCAGTATGAATGAGGCCCAATGACATCAGTGAGGTACATTTTCAACTATAGTTCTTCTTTAGTAAGGTAAAAAGGGGATGCTAAAGGGGTGTGGCTAACCAAACTTCAAAATCATTTAACCCTTTGCAAACTCTCATGCAAATATGTTCATGCAAATACTCAGTGCAGACCAACCATCCAGAAGCTACTACTATCACTACAGCTACGTTAGAAGCAGAGGTCTTATTTAAGTATCCTCACTGGAGGAGATGAGCCTGGATTCTGTGTCTTTTTTATGACTGTAATCCTTATGGTCAGGGTTAAATCCAGTGCTCTCTCTGTTCTATAACCATTGTCAGCATTTACACAGCTCACGTTGTACTATGTATAGTGCATATGGATGAATCTTGTAGCGCCCTTTGAGGTTAGTCCGAAGCTCTATCTGTCACAGGTGAGGATGTTAGGATATGTTGCTCCTAATCTTTTGATAGGTTGATGCGCTGTATGTTTTCATGAAAATATGTTGAACATATTACCTGGACAGTGTCTGAATATTTATAGTTGTGTGGAGCTGCCTTCTAAACATTGGACACTCTGTATAATCACCAGCGTTTTTCAAGAGTGAGCATATCTGCATTTTCCAATGTGCGTTTTTGAAAATGGACAGCTTGCTACATAGGTTTGCAATTTTCGCATGTGTAATACATGCCATATGAAAGCATAGAGGAGTTGTAGAAATGGTAGTGAATTTGGGCTTTTGGTATTACAGTCTGAGAACTTTTATTTTCAGTAAATTCAGGCTGTCCTAGTCTAGATTAGTAAAACCCCCAGTTCAGGCAAAAATGTTTTCCTAGATCTGCAGAACACATATTTGTCTCTATATAAGCTCCATGATTACCTGAAGCCAAATAAGTGACTTGTAATATGTTTTGTCAGGAGCCCAGTAAATGGACACTCTTAGCACCACAGATGGTCATAGCTATAGTCTGCAGTCTTCTCTGAGAGATTCAGTCTGTACCAACCCCCTTGCAGTCTGAACAGTGATGATGATGTAATTCAGACGTAAACAGTAGTCCCACCCACAGAGTCTGAAAGCTAACTCCCTGTACTATGTGTTTCTGGTCATAAAAATACAAAATGTTTTGCCAGAATTTTCTGCTGCAGAAAACTAACTTTACACCAAATAGTTAACACCTGATTTTTTAGATCTGTGTCTGGAGTATGGCTTTAACCTCCTTAGCGGTATGGACGAGCTCAGCTCGTCCATTACCGCCGGAGGGTGCCGCTCAGGTCGATTTGTTTCAAATAAAAGGAGCACACGCAGCCGGCACTTTGCCAGCCGCGTGTGCTACCTGATCGCCGCCGCTCTGCGGCGATCCGCCGCGAGCAACGGCAAAAGAGGGTCCCCTCAGCCGCCCGAGCCCTGCGCAGCCGGACCAATCACTTCCGTCCAGCGCTAAGGGCTGGATCGGAGGCATCTGACGTCCATGACGTCACTCCGCTCGTCGCCAAAGCGGAACAAATTTCTTGTTACTCCTGATCGCCTCCGGTGATCAGAAGTACGCATCAGGAGCGCCCTCTAGTGGGCTTTCGTGCAACCAACTTTCAGTTGGCTGCATGTAATAGTTTTTTTTTTTTTTATTAAAAAAAAACCCTCCCGCAGCCGCCCTGGCGATCTTAATAGAATGCCAGGGAGGTTAATGGTATTGTAATGCCTGGCAGATCTCCTGCTTTCTTTCAGTCGCTATGCCCCAATCTATTACAGTGGCTCTGAGTCCGGACCACGTCTTCACCTATAGACAAGCCCTTGCTTGAACAGGACACTGAATATGTTTCCTGACTTTGGTTACCCCCAGGTCTTAACGAGCAAGGTATAGCAACTGAGGCCAAGAAAGCCAGAGTACCACCAGAGCAAACAAGACTATGCAACTGGGTGATATTAGGCAGTAGAGCAGAATGCTTTGTGGAGGAGGTTACACAGATCACACCAGGAGCTATGAACAAAGGAGCAAAGTTGCTCAGAGCGAACGCAGCTCTGAGCTTCCGATAACCGCCACAAATAAATAAGACACATTGATTGCTCGGGGCAACAGCAGCCCTGAGTCTCTGATGTCCAGAACACTGAGTAACAAAGACAGATAACAGAGAGACAGACTGAATGCTTTCCAATCTAATTGCTGCCCCAGCAATAGACAACCACCCTGACAAGGACAAGGCAAACAAGTAGGAGCGTAACTAATAGCAACCGCAGCTTATAGTTACGTCCACAGGAACAAGACTTACAGGGACACACAGAGAGAAGGATTGTTTCCCCAGCAATAGCAAACATCCACACTGGCACGGACAAGACAAACAAGTAGGAGCTTAACTAATAGCAACCGCTGCTACAGTCGTGTCCACAGGAACAGAGCAAGCAGGAATACTACCAGTCAGCAACGTGGTGAAGGCAGTCTCCAAACTATCAGGATGGGGAAAGACTTCACTGTACCCCCGTGGGTGCAGTGAACGTCCAAGCAGGCAAGGCAAGATAATGCAATAATAATACAATACAACTTTCACACCAGGAACCCAGCAACCAACTATGGCTAAGCTGAACGCTATGTCGGGCGAGGTCTGAGAGGAGGGGCAAGCTTTTCTATGGGCATCAGCCAATGAGAGCAGACATGCAAATTCCCACACAGCTGAATGGTAATCATGCAATCCTGTGTTAGACTGATTGAAAGCTGCAAGCTGACTGTGAATGGAAAGGACTCTCATTACAAATGCAGGCCAGATTATGCAACCACATGCATGTAAGAAATCCACAGCTGTCTGACTGCATTTCAACTGAAGCAAGCCATAGGCGGACTCATGACAACATCCTGAGCTACTCTAAACTGCAGAGTGATTGCAGGTAGCAAAACCAAGCAACCAAATGCAGGCAGAGAAATCAAAACTGCTCGGATGCAGCTCCACTGCAACCGACAGGAAGGATACTTGTAGGCATGTTCTTTCTACAAATGTAGGCATACAGCACAACACAAACTCTTGCAGTAGTCTGGTATGTCCCAGGCAAGGGTAACAAGCTTTTGCCAAAGTTGGCTGATGACTCATGGGCTGATAAGCAATTAAGAGCCCTGAAACACCAGAGTTTTTCAGGTGTTTTTCTTGTTTTTTTTGTTTTTTTTTTAAACCACTTCATTGACTTACATTAGATAGCGATTTTATGAAAAATTTTGATCAAAGCAATTTTGCTGCAATTTTGCTGCAATTTTCATGTCAAAAGAAGTGTTTTTTTTTTCTTTTTATGAAACTGCCCCACAACTAACTTTTTCTCCTGAGTTTTCTCCCAAGAGATTATTTTCGATCTTTTATTTATAATAATTTTACAGCACTCTGCAATTGAAAAAATACTAAAAATTAAGTTGAAATGTACTATCAAAATTAGTTTAGGAATTTTCTTGTTTTGCTGGTGATTTAAAAAGGCATTTTATTGACCAGTTTGAAAATATCAGTTAGGAGAGAACTCAGGAGAAAACGTTAGTTGCATATGGGCCCTTATTTAATCCACTTTTTCTCCTACGTTTTCTCCAAGGATATAGTTTTATACCTTGTCAATAAAATGTATTTAGAGCCACCAGTAAGCAAGAAAATACTCAGAACAATGTTGACTGTATTTTTTCACCTACTTTTTGGTACTTTTTCACGTGATGAGTGCTAAAAAGTTATTTAAAGCCAATGGTTACCAATCTAAAAATAAAAATAGTCAGATACTCACCTAATGAGAGGGAAGGCTCAGTCCTAATGAGCCTTCCCTCTCCTATCCCGGTGCCCTCGGTGCTGCGCTGGCTCCCCCGTTTGCGTCCGCCGCCACAGGGACTTTGGAGGTCTTCGAGAGCACTCGGGCTTCCGAAGACGGGCCGCTCCATACTACGTACGCGCGATTGCGTCATAGAGGGCGCTCGCGCATGCGTAGTATGGTGCGGCCCGTCTTCGGGAGCCTGAGTGCTCCTGAAGGCTTCCGAAAGCTCCCTTCGGCTGCGGAAGTGGCAGTATTTGACCGAACTGGTCGAATACTGCCACGGGGGATCCTGCGCATGACCGGGCACCGGGAGAGGAGAGGGAAGGCTCATTAGGACCGAACCTTCCCTCTCCTTAGGTGAGTATCTGACTTTTTTATTTTTAAATTGGTAAACATTCACTTTAAGGAGAAGATGAAAACTTATGTCCAAGGGAAAAAAAGAAGAGAAAATTAACTTTGACCCATATGCAATTCACTTTTTCACCTGAGTTTTATCCACAAGATAATTTTCATCTTCTCTCCCATTTTTAAACTGCTTTTAGATGCTTTTATTACACCAGGGCGCCTCTTATACCCTTATTGTTCTCTTTAAAGCGGATCCGAGATGAAAAACTAACTATAACAAGTAACTTGTCTATATATCTTATCTAGAGTTTAGATAGTTTACACGGCATATCTAGCTGCAAACAGCTTTAATAGAATATGATTATTTCTTCCTGTGATACAATGACAGCAGCCTTGTTGTTTGTAAACATTACACAGAGGCAGGCTTATCTGTATCTTGAGCAAAAAAACCTAATCCCCCCTCCTCCTCCCCTCTGCTTCTGAAATCTCTGGCTAGTAATACCTCCCCCTCCTCCTGCCCTAGACTGAGCTCCCATGAGCCCTTGCTACTGTCTGAAAGACAAAAAAGTATTTGGCTTGAGGAATGCCCTATAAACAATAAGGAAGGAACACAATTATGCAATGATTAAAAGTTCATCTCGGATCCACTTTAAAATAGCTTTTCAGCATTTTACAATTAAAAAAGTACCAACAAGTTGGTGAACAACTACTATCAAAATTATTTTGAGTATTTTCTTGTTTGCTGGTAGTTTAAAAGGCATTCTATTGACAGGGGGCTTGATTCACTAAACTGTGATAATTCAAATATTACACCTTATGAAAAGATATCACACCTAATCAAAGATATCACACCTTATCAAAGTTAACACGCCTTATCAGAGTAGCATAGCGAGCGCTATGAACCCGCAGGGGCTCAGGGCAGGACGAGTGCCATTGCTAATTAGCAGACATAAGTTTGTAGCGCTCGCTATGCTACTCTGATAAGGTGTGTTACCTTTGATGAGGTGGGATATCTTTGATAAGATGTGATATCTTTTCATAAGGTGTGATATCTTTTCATAAGGTGTGATATCTTTTCATAAGGTGTGATATCTTTTCATAAGATGTGATATCTTTTCATAAGGTGTGATATCTTTTCATAAGGTGTGATATCTTTTCATGAGGTGTGATATCTTTGATAAGGTGTGATATTTGAGTTAACACGGTTTAGTGAATCTAGCCCAAGGTGTGAAATTATTTCCCAGGAGAAAACTTGGGTGAAAAAGTTAATTACATATGGCTCAAAGTGAAATGAATAAGCACCATGGGCCCATATGCATTTCACTTTTTCTCCACAGTTTTCTCCAAGTTGATACTTGTACACCTTGCCAATAAAATGCCTTTTAAATCCCCAGCAAGCAAATACACAAAATAACTTTGATAGTACATTTTCTACTACTTTTAATACTTTTTCACTTGCAAAAAAATTAAAGGGAAAAAAGTATATGAAGGCTGCCATACTTATTTCCTTTTAAGCAATGCCAGTTTCCTGGCCGTCCTGCTGATCCTCTGCCTCTAATACCTTTACAGGGAGTGCAGAATTATTAGGCAAGTGGTATTTTTGAGGAATATTTTTATTATTGAACAACAACCATGTTCTCAATGAACCCAAAAAACTCATTAATATCAAAGCTGAAAAGTCCCCACAAGCTCATCTTTGATGATACCAGCCCAAACCAGTACTCCACCTCCACCTTGCTGGCGTCTGAGTCGGACTGGAGCTCTCTGCCCTTTACCAATCCAGCCACGGGCCCATCCATCTGGCCCATCAAGACTCACTCTCATTTCATTAGTCCATAAAACCTTAGAAAAATCAGTCTTGAGATATTTCTTGGCCCAGTCTTGACGTTTCAGCTTGTGTGTCTTGTTCAGTGGTGGTCGTCTTTCTTACCTTGGCCATGTCTCTGAGTATTGCACACCTTGTGCTTTTGGGCACTCCAGTGATGTTGCAGCTCTGAAATATGGCCAAACTGGTGGCAAGTGGCATCTTGGCAGCTGCACGCTTGACTTTTCTCAGTTCATGGGCAGTTATTTTGCGCCTTGGTTTTTCCACACGCTTCTTGCGACCCTGTTGACTATTTTGAATGAAACGCTTGATTGTTCGATGATCACGCTTCAGAAGCTTTGCAATTTTAAGAGTGCTGCATCCCTCTGCAAGATATCTCGCCATTTTTTGGTTTTTCTGAGCCTGTCAAGTCCTTCTTTTGACCCATTTTGCCAAAGGAAAGGAAGTTGCCTAATAATTATGCACACCTGATATAGGGTGTTGATGTCATTAGACCACACCCCTTCTCATTACAGAGAGGCACATCACCTAATATGCTTAATTGGTAGTAGGCTTTCAAGCCTATACAGCTTGGAGTAAGACAACATGCATAAAGAGGATGATGTAGTCAAAATACTCATTTGCCTAATAATTCTGCTCTCCCTGTAAGGTGCATACACACGTCTGATTTTACGCCCGATTGTCATTCAAACCGAACGTTTCATTCAAACAACAAGTCGTTCAGCTAGTGCCAGCTAATTTACATGTCGTTTGACTGGTCAATGGACTGGATAGAACAATGGACCAGATCAAACGACTGATCAAAAGACTTTATGTTTGAATGGCCATTACCTGTACAAACGTTTGTGCATACATACAGACCTAACTGTCATTTGAACGACAGTTAGTCCAACAGATCCGCCAAAACTGCTGCTATCAGTCTAACAATTGAACATACACACGTCCAACTGTCATTCAAACGACCGGTTTGAACGGCAAGTCGTTCGGAAAAATCAGACGTGTGTACTTACCTTTAGCCATAGACCAAGAATGCTGCAGATCAGGTGTTTCTGACATCATTGTCAGATCTGACAAGATTAGCTGCATGCTCGTTTCTGGTGTGATTCAGACACTACTGCAGTCAAAAAGACCAGCAGGGCTGCCAGGCAACTGGTATTGTTTAAAAGGAAATATGGCAGCCTTCATATACCTCTCACTTCAGTTGCCAGATTAAAAATTATCACTTAGGAGAAAGAATTAATTGCATATTGGCCATGGATCTCCATGGATATCTACTATTCTCTGAATCAACACCATTGTATCAGCAGAGTGTTGTTTTCACAAATGAAAGCACACAGCCTGGGACAAGCAGGCTGTAATACAAAAAAATGCCAGATGGAGAAAATCCTCAAATATTTCCATGGAACTAAAGCAGTTTCTCTGTGACTCATTTCAAAGAAGAAGAAAAAACGGCAAACTATAATCTATGGGCAGGTTTGTCATCAGAAAACCACTTAGTGTATATTCAAGGCCAATACACAAAGATACATGATCTAATATTTCAACTAGAGCTGGTGCAGCAAGGATATCTGACCAGAATGTTCACTCTGTGTAGTGTTTATAGCCACTCGAGGTCTTGTGTGTCATACAGTATGAGGTCATGTACAGATCTCTGCATGGCCTCTGTGATCTACACATAGATTGTAGCATATGCATGATGTGCTCACCTCTAGGGGCGTAGCAATAGGGGTTGCAGAGGTTGCAACTGCATCGGGGCCCTTGGGCCAGAGGGGCCCTCCCTCAACTACAGTATTAGCTCTATATTGGTCCTGTGCTCATAATAATCACTTCTATACATACTTTGAATAGTGGTAATCATTACCAAACTGTTCCCCATCCCCTTCTTGCACCTCTGACACTGTAGTTGCCATTGGCAGGTTTTGGTGCGCCGTATCAACTGTTATGTATAGAGTGCTTGGGGGGCCCCATTGTAAAACTTGCATTGGGGGCCAACAGCTCCTTAGCAATGCCACTGCTCACCTCATACTCAAAGATCAGCATCACACTGCCAACCAAGAAACATCTCTGACCTCTGTACCCATGTCTGTACTATAGTGATGTGTTTGGCAGATAATGCATTTTGGATTTTTCTTTTTAACATTTGTCTGTCAGTCCCATGTGTCCATTTTTACACATGTGGTTTCTGTACACATCGGGCCCGATGTACTAAACTGGAGTAAGATTACCGTGCGCAAGCAGCGGACGTCAGTTTTACCGTTACTACAGCTGACAGTGAAGCCCGAGATGCCTAATTAGCGTGACCTGTGTTCAGGGCCAATTCTAGCCTCTTTGTCAACCCAGGCAAGAAGTCCTGGGTCCCCTTCCCCCTCCAAGGGGCCAGAAAGAGTCACAATGGGGGACTGGTTGAGGCAGAAAGGAGAACAGAAGGAGGCACAGGGGGACAGATGGACGCACCAGTAGGTGGCACAGAGGGACACAGTGAAGACTGCCTGCAACTTACACCGACCTTGTATTGTCTGCTGTTCCAGGGACTGGCAATTTTGCTGCTCCTTAGAACACCGAACTTCCTGTTGCTGCACACATGCAATGTAAGTAGGTGATCGAACAATAGTTAAAGAGACTCTGTAACAAAATTTTCAGCCTTATTTCTTCTATCCTATAAGTTCCTATACCTGTTCTAATGTGGCCTGGGTTACTGCAGCCTTTTCTAGTTGCGCTGTCTCTGTAATAGCTCTAATCTTCTTTTCTTGTCAAGCCTCGTCGAGACAAAGAGGAATGCACTGCCTCTGCTGTGATAGGGAGAAGTTATGCACGCCCCCTGCAGGCTCTCCTGTGTGTGTATGAGTCACAGGCTTGTCTCTGCTCACAGCCAGTGTCTCTGCAAGGATCGTGGAGCTGAGACATTTCAAACAGCTGTGCAGTGATCAGTGCAGAGCTCAGACAAGCAGCTAAGGCAACACGTTGGAGCAACATTCCAGCAATCAAGTCACATTTCAAAGGAGCTTCTGCAAACGGGCACCTGCTCTGATGATGTATTTCCTGTTTGGCGGCCATCTTCATTGTTTACAAAAACAATGAATAAAACAGTGATTTTATCACCAGGAAAGCAGCGGGAGCAGCAAAAATGTCACAGAGGGGGTTAGGAGAAGACAACAAACAGGCTGGTACGTTTATTTATGTAAGATTTTCACAGTACAGATTCTCTTTAATTGGTAAGAGGGGGCGGCCTTCATTCAGAGGCGGGGCTTAATCCAGGGACATGGTGCCCCATGAGATCAATGACACTCCAGGCAATGGCGACATTTTGTTTTCTTATGTATCATAGATTTTGCATATTTTTCACTCAAATGCTTTGAGATCACACAAAATCAAGATTGGCCCTGATACAATTACAGTCAGAGTGGTAAGTGTGAACATTTGTCACAAAACTGAAATTATTATTTACGATAAACACTATTAGTACATTTGTCCTTTTCAGTATTATTTTCCAATTTGCTTTGTTGTAAATATATCAGCCTCCATATCCTTCTCACTTCAGTTGACTTTTAAAGTAAACGAAAGATAACTACAACTCAAGGTTTTATACTTCCTCCATTGGCTTCATTGGAGTCCCTCCATTCCAATTCATTATGCTGCTGTAAGCCCTGGTAGCTGCTGACAACTGCGCATGCACTGCCCGGGCTGCATGCCTCCTCGACCGCGCATGGGCAGCAGTCCTCGACTAGCTACCGTGTTTCTCCAAAAATAGGACACTGACTTATATTAATTTTTGCTGCAAAAGATGTGCTAGGGCTTATTTTCAGAGGATGTCTTATTTTTTGGGAAAACACTGGTAGTTTTCCTATACAAAATGTACATAGTGCATGCCATGCAGATATTGGCTCTCACTTACAAGAAATTGATTCTGCTGCTCATGTGGGTAAGAGTCTATTTCTTGCTGGCAGAGAACTCTGTCAGGCTCCCCAGAGCTATGATAGGATAAGCTGTGTGTCCTGGGAAAGGTGAAGAGGTGAAGTGCTGCTGATGCTTATCACGACAGATCAGGGGTGCTGGCTCCAACAAAAACACAAATTGCCTGACACATATACAGCACTGTATAACTCACATTATACTGCTGCTCTCCTGTATCCAGGTTTTGTATTAAGCGTGACTTGCTGGTGTCAAGTGGGCTGCTGCTTGTGCTTACATCAGGGGGATGTCTTATATTTCAAGCATGCTAGGAATTCCTGCTAGGGCTTATTCTCAGGCGATGTCTAACTTTAGGGGAAACATGGTAAGTCAAGGACCTTATCTGAACAGACAGCGGCAGAACGGATGAGACCGGACGGACACTGTAGGAGCCAATAGACTACAGCAGTTGGAGGAGGCCACAGGTAAATATAAAACCTTGTGCTCTATTTATCTCAGGTATACTTTAAGGAGTCAGAGAACCCCAAGCATGTCAATAAGGCAATGGCAAAGGTGGCAGATCTTGCTCTTCCTTGAAGCGTAGCTCAGAGAATGGTAGACTGTAATTAGCTATCATTTTCCTTTGAGAAGAGCCCAGAGGTCATCTCATGTTCATTTATGTGGCGGTGTTTATGTCCTGCTGCTATTTTCCAGGTATAAACATTTCAGTTCCTTATATTTAGGTTCTGCTTCGGGCATCTGGCAGAAAGCAAAAAATACCATCTTTGAATGGTGTTATAGGGTTTTGTTAGACAAAATATGTCGTAAGTGGCTTTATAACCATTGTTTCTGAAAGCATGCCTAGATTGTCAGGGTCATGAACTAACAATCTGCACTGACTGCCCCAAAGTGATGGGTTATGGAAGTAACTATGTAGATAGCAGAGAAGTACCTCGGAGAAGTCCGAGGAAGGAGAGCTGTGCTTCTGGCCAACAGTGGTGTTGGCCTTTCTCCCCTGGTGTCAGAGACTTGAAAGAAGGGCCATGCAGATGTGCATCCTGGACAGGAGGGTCAGAGCCAGTGTGCTGTGGTGGTGGTCAGCAGTTCGGCACAATGGTATCTTGGCACGGAGGTGTCCAGGCTGCCTGGTATGACGTGTGGCGTACTGACTGGCGCCAGTAGCAGCAGTAGTGACTGGCTTGCTACGGCGTGATGGTGTCTCAGTGTGATGACGTGGGACATTGCACTTCATTCACTATATGTCAGGAACGCAAGGGAACAAATAAGTAGTACCACACATTACAGCCGCATTGCGTTGCATACAGTTAAACATACAGTAAGTGAAAAGAATGCTTTATAGTACCTGTTAACACATTAACATACCTTCATACTGCAATGCTACTGCCGCACTGTGGTGCATTGCAGTGCGGTAAGCCGCGTTACAAAGGGCCGTTACACCACACTACAACATTTTGAACAAGGCCTTAAAGAGACTCTGTAACAAAAATGTCATCCTTTTTTCTACTATCCTACAAGTTCCTAAACCTATTCTAATGTGCTCTGGCTTACTGCAGCACTTTTTACTATCAGCATCTCTAAAATAAATCAACGTATCTTTCCCCTGTTGGATTTGTCGCCCTGTGTCTGAAAGGCTGCCAACTCTTCAGTGTTGTTGATCTGTTATGCACACCCCCCTCCACGCCCCCTCTATGCACACTCATGTGTGTTATTTAGATTAGGCAGCGTCTCTGCTCTCTTGTCAGTGAGAGAAGAGAGCTGCCTTTTACAAGCTGGATAAATCGTCCTCTGTTAGGCTGTAAAAAGTAGCTGGGCTGTCACATACTGAGGAATTACAGACACTTGCAGAGTTGTCTGCAGGAAGAAACAATCAGCCTGTCACTCTTCAGTGGTGAGAGCTGCAGGGGAAAGGAGGTAAACACACAAATGATCTCTTGAGATTCAAAAGGAAAGCTGTATACAGCCTGCTTGTGTATGGATGTATTTTCTATGTGTGGACATACTGTACATCAACCTACTTCCGGTTTTGGTGGCCTTTTTCTTTGTTTATAAACAAAACTTTTTAAAACTGTTTTTGACTACTTTTAATGCGGCGGGGAGCGTCGAAATTGTGACAGAGGGGAATAGGAGATGTCCCCTAACGCACTGGTATGTTTACTTTTCTGCAATTTTAACAGTACAGATTCTCTTTAAACCTTTTCCTTGGATTAAGAAAACTACCTTTATGCTTTTCACAATGATCAGAAAGTAAGAGGATACACTTCTCACTCTCTAGCAACCTCTGATGGCGGCATAGAGCCAAAACTGGTCAGGACTAGAGAGTGGGCATCTTGAAAGGGTTTTACCTATTGGTATGCTGGCATTTGTAGTGCCTCAAGACCACTTAATTTATTCTGGGTCCCTGTTGCACAGGACCCACCATGTGGGTGTTGCTTCTGTGATTTGATTTACTCAATAAATAGCTTCTGCTTGGAACTGGCACTATCAGTATTTCAGTCGTGTGGTGATGGTCACCTCGTCTGGTTTGTTTGAGCACTGGGTGTTTGCAGATTTCTACAAATCTTTTCATCAAGGAAAGAACATTTTGGGATGCCATAAGCTTCAGAGGTGAGCAGTACAGGCGAGATCGCAAGCGCTGTCCCAACCTTGGACCACCACATAGCACAGGTCACATAGCAGTGGTAGGTGGGGGCATGGAGACTGCACACACTACCCATGCTGTTACATTAGGGTACTTTGTGAAACTGAATGTCTCCTTTTAGGATAAAGAAGACAGTGTAATCGGTTCAGCTCGTGCCCGAAAATCTGTCATTTAAAATTACACAAAATTACACCTGTCATTTTAAATTACACAAAAATCCTATACTTACTTTGGGGGGGGGGGGCGGGGGGGGAAGCCTATGGATCCTAATGAGGCTTCCTCCATCCTCCTACATCACCCCGATCCAGGTCTGCCAGCCACAGAAAAGTCAAGACATAAGCAAAACCAGTGGCCTGCCTGCGCAAGGGCAGTAGCAGCTTTCCCATCGGGTTCCGGCGTAAATAGCCGAGTCAGATCAGGTCCGCTCTACGACTTGCACCTGCACAATAGAGCATATCCAATCAGGCTCTGCTATTTCCACCAGAGCTCATCAGAAAGCTACTACTGCGCGAGGCTCCCGACAAGCAAATCTTCGGGGGTTCCCAGTACTGGATCACCCCTGGTGAGGAAGACGGGGGAAGCCTCTTTAAGATTCAAAGGTTTCCCCCTCCTGAGGTAAGTACCCCCTAGTGGCCCTTTCTTTCACTACAGGTACACTTTAAATTTGCTGACTGGCTTTACCCTGCAAACCATTTAAATTGGCACCCAGCCCAGTCTGCCCTTTATGGTGTAACATGCAGGTAGTGGTCCCAGGCGGAGAAGCGCTTGGGACCCTGTTTGTATTGCTCACCTGAAACTGGTGATCCATTAGCTGCCAGTTGTTTAATTAAAAGAGAACTCCAGTGAAACCTCTTGCAAAAGGTGGGGGGAGATAAATGTTGCAGTATCTCTCTTATCTCTGTGCGACTCTCCCAGAAAGGCAGTGGTAGGAGCCTTGATCTTTTCACCAATCGAGGCCATGGCTTCAGCCTACAGAAACTTCAAATTCTACATGTAGTGGCAGCTAGGAGGCAGTCTGCTATGGGCCATGAGCTGATCAACTAACGATGCCTCTGCAGGGTGTGTATGCATCATTGGACGACTTGGCCAAAATTAAGGCCTTGACAGGAGGACAGGTGCAGACGTCTAGTGCTGGTTTTATGCAAGTCACATAACAGTATAGCTACATCCCACTGGCCTCTGAAGGAAGCATGGGTGGAAAACTCTTTTAACCACTGGACTTAATTGGTTAAATTTCAAGTCAGTGGACATTTGGAAGAAAAGTAAGAACTCAAGCTCAGATCTATTTTTCTCTATAAAGCTAGCTTATTATAACTGCATTCACGGATACATGATTTCTCACGTGCCCCACCCCTCCTCTGGAATCTCCTCCCAAAACACATCCATCACTCTCCAACCTTTGAAATCTTTGGCCCTTTTGCAATTCCCTTTTTCACCTGAGTTTTCTCCTAGGTGATATTTTTACAACTTGTAAATAAAATGCATTTTTAATCCCCAGCAAACAAGAAAATACTCAATATAATTGTGATAGTAGTTTTTCAACTACTTTTTGGTATTTTTTCAATTCCAAAATGCTGATAAGTTATTTTAAATACAAGATGAAAAATGATCTCCTTGGAGAAAACTCAGGAGTAAAAGGTAATTACATATGGGTCTTTAAGTGCTCCCTCAACTGACTTTTTTTCTCTAGACATTTCCCCCTTCAACTCCCTGCCAAGTTGTACTCCTTAATAAATATAACAGATAAGCACACTGCCTCTAGGTATACATATTGAATACTACCCCATCTCTGTTTCCTCCCTATTCCTTTAGATTGTAAGCCCATTAGGAGAGGGCTCTCTCATCCTTTTGCGTCTTTGAATTTCCTTAATATTTTGTTCATCATGTTACATTTGTCACTGTAACAATTATATTTACCAATTCTGTATTATGTTCCATCGCCCATATGTTGTGTATACCACTGTTTGTATTAAAGTGAACCTCCAGACTAAAAATCTACTCAGCAACACTGAAAAGGCTTGGTGTTTCTTTAACAGTTTCACAGCATCAGAACTTTGTTTTTCTTACCCAAGCCTCATTTTTAGCTGCACAGAAGCTAAGCTCCGCCCCATCAAATAAATCTTCGCGGGACATTTTTCCCCTGATGCTGTGCAAAGCATGATGGGATTTCTGATGTTGTTGTTCTCGTTGCCTAGTGCGCACAGCTGGGAGGGATAATCAGGACACAGGACAGTTGGAACTCTCTCTTGCTCCCGGTCACCTCCTTTCAACCAAAAATCAATACCTACACTTTCAACCAAAAAGATGGCTGCCCCTATGAAATCACAAATATTTGCCTGTTCTTTTAAAACAGGGTGGGTAAGAGTTTATATTACCTCTCTATTTTAATTAACATAACTAATGTAACTTAATTACAGTATGTTTGTTTAGGCTGAAGTTCCTCTTTAATGTTTTGTTTCTTAATCTGTACAGTGTCACAAAGTAGGTTGGCGCTTTATAAATCAATAATTATGATAATTATTGTACTGCAGCAACACTAGGCTTTTCTTGTACTTACAAAGCTTGCTAATCAAAATTGTCATTTGTAATATTTAATATTTTCCTGATTGGGGGGGGGGGAAGCTTTACAATTTTTTTTTGTACTGAAACTCAAAAAACCCGCAACCCATACAATCCATTTAACATTTTGAAATGGATGTTAGTAAACAAACTGCATCATCGGCAGTACTCACAAATTTTCGCCGAAGTCATTTTCGCATTGAAAATGGCATTTTCGATTGAGAAAATTTCTACAAAAATACATTAATTTTAACCGCAAAAATGCAAAAAAAAAATCATTTATTTTACGGACATTCATGGACATTCACAAATGTATTACAAAATTATTTTTGATGGCATTTTTGCTTGAAAGTCGAACTTCACATTATTTTTACGAAAATGAATATTGGCATTTTCACTCTTTACTAATCATCAGACTGAAGCAGCAGCACATTTCCTTTTGTGCAAAAATATTGGAGATGAAATACAACCCCTACTTGTCTCACACAAACTGCAAAAAGCAGGAGAAACCGGAACAAGAAAAGTCACATGCAAGAAAAGAAATGAACGGTGGTCACACAGTGTATAAAACAAGGCAACTTTATTGACCAGCTAAATATCAGAAACAGTCATGACAGCGTCTGATACTTAGCTGGTCAATAAAATTGCCTTGTTTTATACACAATATAAGCACTGCTCATTTATTTTCCTGCACATTTTTTTTTGTCTCCGTGCCTCGCGTTTGATAAATGATCCCCACCGTTTATTATGTCTTCACTTCCCAGTGATAAACATAATACTATAAAGTTCCAAAGCCATTTTTGTGCAGCCCGTAATATATAAAGAACATTTGGTGCTAGAAGTCCTTCATTTGAACAAATAGGATTCTTATTGAAAGCACAAATGATAATACAGTCCACTTATCGGCACTCTAGGACTGGAATGCTCTCTAGGGACGCACACAGTTCAATAATATTCATAAATAAAAACAGCACAGACACAAGGCCCGAGCTTTTGTCTGAATTAGACTTTCATGAGCAACAGTACTTGGTATTCTACATGACTTAAAGATTTGTTGTTTTAACAACCTTGGCAGCAGCATCGAGAGCTTCTCTCCTCTTCTCCATATTTCTTGAGTAGGCTTGAGAAAAGCAGCTTCCTGGCAACTGTGGCAGAGGAAAAACATGCTGTTTCAGGGACCACTAGGGCCGCCACCTCATTCTTTTAAGGCCTAACACTTATTAATACCAGAAGCTCTGTGTGCCTTGGCAACGTTTAATCATCTCCGGCTAAACCTCTGCATATTATGTGCCTTAAAATTTACAAATGATAAGATAGCGGTTTCCAGGTACCACTCTGTATTCTATTCTGTTTGACTATTCTAAACACCTGCTATCTGGTATCATTCATGCTTTAAAGGAATCATCAGGCAATAAAGAGAAAATGAGATCTACTTGCCTGGGGCTTCCTCCAGCCCCTGGCAGCCGATATGTCCCTCGCCGAAGCTTGGGTGTCCCGGGATCCCCTACTTTGGAGATTCCAACTTCGCCAGGTCGGCATCTACTATGGCTGTGCGAGAGCCGCTTGTGGTCGCGCTGAAGTGGTTTGGAGTGTACTGCGCAGGGGCAGTACATTCACAGGCGAGGTCGGCATCTCTAATGGAGAGGATCACGGGACACCCGAGCTGTGGCGAGGGACATATCGGCTGCCAGGGGCTGGAGGAAGCCCCAGGTAAGTAGATTTCATTTTCTCTTTATTGCCTGATGATTCCTTTAAGTGTAACATGTACAGTAACATCAATTAAATATAAAAAAACAATTCTTACCGGGTTATAAACTTTGCAAACTTTTTTTGTCCTTATTTCTCAGTTTTCAGACATTAGAGTGTAAAAATTAAAAAGTGCTACTGTATACAAAACCCACACATTTTATTTTCCCATTTGTCCTGATTATTATATCATTTAAATGGAAATGGTCGAAAGAACTGTGTGGTGACAATATTGTTTTTAGAAATACAGTTTTTTTTTACCTTATTAGAAGCCCTTATTTGCAAGAATAACAGTAAAATACTCTCATCACATACATATTAAGAAGTCTCTAAGGTAACTATTTATATTTTTTTTCTTTTAAATGTCTTTTTTTTAACAAGTTGTTTACGTTGGTAACTACGGGGTGGGGGTGAAAGGGTTAATTTTATATGTGTGTGTGTGTGTGTGTATATATATATATATATATATATATATATATATATATATATATATATGCCGAGGGATGAGCAGCACAAACTGAATTTTATGCAATACCATGCAAAGCATGCACGCAGCACTGGAGAACCCCAATCTCCATAAGAAATATATAAATACAGAGGGTACTGCAGCACACAACAGGAAAACAGTGACAGGTGCTCTTGGTTACGCTTTAACGCGTTTAAGCTCACCAACTGCACCAAAGTGTCCCCGATCTGGTGAGTCCTACTCTAACCAGGCAAAAATGCTAGTTTTTATCAGCGTTCTAGTGGGAACCATGCCAAAAGCACAGGGGTCAGCTAAATGGGAGAAATGAAATTAAAAACACCTCACCTTCTACTAGCTACTAGCTGAACCACGAGCACCACTCATTTATATGCCTAACTGTGCTAGAGGTGTGGTATTTTTTACTTTATTAGAAGCCCTTATTTGCAAAAATAACAGCAATATACGCTCATGACATACATATTAAAAAGTCTCTAAGGTAACTATTTATATTTTTTTCTTTTAAATGTCTTTTTTTTAACAAGTGGTTTATTTTGGTAACTATGGGGTGGGGGTGAAAGGGTTAATTTTATATATGTGTGTATGTATATATATATATATATATATATATATATATATATATATATATATACATATATATATATATACTGCAATGCTCTGCTGTCTGGTCTCCCTATGACCCGAACAGCCCCACTGCAGTCCATCATGAATGCGGAAGTCAGAATTATCCACAGCTCCCATCGTTCCACCACGGCGGATCCCCTCCTTGAATCCCTCCACTGGCTTCCTATCCAGTCCAGAATCAGATTCAAGATACTGTGTCTGACCTACAAATCTGTCCACAAAACCTGTCCAACCTACATTTCTGATCTTACTCAGAGGTACACACCTAGCCGCTCACTCCGCTCTTCCAATGAACTTCGCCTAACCGCCCTCCGCATCACCCAGTCCCATGCACGCCTCCATGACTTCTAAACAGCTGCTCCAACACTATGGAACTCCCTACCTCCACCCATTAGGGCAGCCCCCTCCTTCAACATCTTCAAGAAAGCCCTCAAAACTCACCTTTTCACTCTGGCCTACTACCCCTCACAAGTGCTCTAAACCCACAGCTGAACTCCGGTCCCCTACCTTCCGTGTCCTTACCTCTCCCTCTAGATTGTAAGCCTGTGGGCAGGGTCCTCCTCCTTTTGTGTCCTACCTGATCATACACCTGCATTACTGTGCACCCATGCTATGCATCTGAGGGAACCTAACTTGCCTAATCTCCATGCTCCCCTCCAGTGACTAAGCATTACCTTGTACTCATACTGTGCTGCATGATCTGGTCTTTCTTGTATTCCTGTATTGTCTTATTGCTGTATGTCACCCCTAAATATTGTCTGTAACCTAAGTGAAATGAAGTTTATTAGATTTATAAAAAGAGCACAATAATTGTTTAAATAAAATTAAGCAGGTGCATACATTTGGGCACTGTTGTCATTTTATTGATTACAAACACTTTAGAACAAATTATTGGAACTCAAATTGGCTTGGTAAGCTCAGTGACGCCCTGACCTACATACACAGGTGAATCCAATTGAGAGAAATAGTATTTAACCACTGTACCCCCAGCGATGTGGATTTCTCCGTCCCTTTTTCCACCCCGTTAACACCAAGGGACGGAGAAGTCCGCACCTAAAGCATTTTTCATATACAAATACATTAGTTATACACTAAAAATTCATTACCTCCTACACTCCCCAATTTTATTTTTTTTTTGTAATAAAAAAAATTAAAAAAAATACATAAATACCTTAGGGACTGAACTTTTTAAATATTTATGTCAAGAGGGTATAACACTGTTACTTTATAAACTATGGGCTTGTAATTAGGGATGGACGCAAAACTGAAAAAAATGCACCTTTATTTTCAAATAAAATATTGGCGCCAAACATTGTGATAGGGACATAATTTAAACGGTTTTATAACCGGGACAAATGGGCAAATAAATTTAAAGAGAATCTGTATTGTTAAAATCGCACAAAAGTAAACATACCAGTGCGTTAGAGGACATCTCCTATTACCCTCTGTCACAATTTCGCCGCTCCTCGCCGCATTAAAAGTGGTTAAAAACAGTTTTAAAAAGTTTGCTTATAAACAAACAAAATGGCCACCAAACCAGGAAGTAGGTTGATGTACTGTATGTCCACACATAGAAAATACATCCATACACAAGCAGGCTGTATACAGCCTTCCTTTTTAATCTCAAGAGATCATTTGTGTGTTTCTTTCTCCCTGCAGTTCTCATGCACTGAAGTTTCAGGCTGCTCTTTTTTTTCCTGCAAACAGCTTTGCCCTTGTCTGTAATTCTTCAGTATGTGAAAGCCCAGCCAGCTCAGAGGACGATTTATCCAGCTTGTAAAAGATAAGAGAGAAGAGAGAAGCTGCTCTAATCTAAATAATACACAGGCAGTGTGCAGAGAGAGGCCTGGAAGGGGAAATTCATAGCAGAACCACAACACTGAAGAACTTGGCATCCTTCCAGACACAGGCTGACAAGTCTGACAAGGGAAAGATGCATTGATTTATTACAGAGACTGTGATAGCAGAAAGTGCTGCAGTAAGCCAGAACACATTAGAATAGCTTTTGGAACTTGTAGGATGATAAAAAACAGGATGCAATTTTTGTTACGGAGTCTCTTTAATGGGTTTTAATTACAGTAGCATGCATTATTTAAAAACTATAAAGGAAGCTGAAAACTGAAAAATAATAAATTTGTACCCACATTTTTTCCTATTTTCCCATTAAAACACATTTAGAATAAAATAATTCTTGGCATAATGTCCCACCTAAAGAAAGCCTAATTGGTGGCGAAAAAAACAAGATATGGTTCATTTCATTGTGATAAGTAATGATAAAGTTATAGACAAATGAATGGAAGGAGCGCTGAAAGGTGAAAATTGCTCTGGTGCTCAAGGGGTAAAACCCCTCAGTTGTGAAGTGGTTAAGGGGGTCAACTATACATTTTTCAACTATTTAATTTTTTAATCTTTTAACTTTCGCTGAAGAGTAGCAACATGGGGTCTCAAAACTGTCAAATGACCTGAAGGTAAAAGATTGTTCACCATCATGGTTTAGGGTAAGGATACAGAAAGCTGTCTCAGAGATTTCAGCTGTCTGTTTCCACAGTGAGGAACATATTGAGGAAATGGAAGACCACAGGCTCCGTTCAAATTAAGGCTTAATCTGGAGACCAATGTCCAGGAATCAGTGACAAAGCTGAAGCTGTGCCGAGGCTGGATCTTTCAACAAGCCAACAACCCTAAACACTGCTCAAAATCCACTAAGGCATTCATGCAGAGGAACAAGTACAACGTTCAGGAATGGCTATATCAGTCCCCAGACCTGAATATAATTGAAAACCTGTGGTGTGAGTTAAAGAGAGCTGTCCATGCTCAGAAGCCATCAAACCTGAATGAACTAGAGATGTTTTGTAGAGAGGAATGGTCCAAAATACCTGCAACCAGAATCCAGACTCTCATTGGAACCTACAGGAAGCATGTAGAGGCTGCAATTTCTGCAAAAGGAGGATCTACTAAATATTGATTTTATTTTTTCTTTTGTGGTGCCCAAATTTATGCACCTGCCTAATTTTTGTTTTTTTCATGTGACGATTAACAAGGTTGCCCAAACTTTCGCATCCCACTGTATATACAATATATATATATATATATATATATATATATATATATATATATATATATATATATATATACTGTATATGTATATATCACTTTGTGAATACATTACAGACACTTTGATGGGCTTTAGTAACACATTCAGACCGGCGGTATGGCGACAAAGGCAAACGGCTGCAAGCTCGTGATTCCAAGCTATTAGGATGCATATCTACGCACCTGGGTCGCAGGTGAAGTTTCAGGGGCGTAGATGTGCGTAGCAAGGATACAGAAGCAGTTAGGTATGTTCTTTGGATGGTGAGTTGTATTGGCTTTCAGACAGATACACCATTTGACACTGAGAGCACAGTTACATTTTTGATTTCATCTCTGTCTAATACCTTTTTGAAGTTGGCTACAGAATCTTCAGGATGCCTTTTGACAAAACTCAACTGAGAGGTGGCCTTTCTTGAGAGCTTTTTGTCTTGCAACCTTCCCATTCAAGTTATATCTTGCTATACAATATCTGTCATTGCCATAAGCCTCTTGTTAGCATACCAGACCAAGGCTCATGGGTATCCAACTGACATGTGATGCATTCTCCCGCCCACTTTCCACTATAGCCAGATACAGAAAATAGGGTTACTATAAAATAAGTTCTATTATACCCGGGTTTTCTAAACCAGTAGTTGCTCCCATATACTTATAATGGTGCTTGGCTGGGATCTGGACATTTTCGTTCACTATAACCGAAGTTCTGCTAGTGTGTATAAGAGTTTACTAGCACAAGATTATACTGTATTCAATTTATTTTCAATCTATTTTGGTTAATGGCTTCCATTTCACACTAAAACATTATATATTAAAATAACTACATAGCAATAAATTCATCATAAGCTCACTAACTACTTCAAACAAAGCTATAGTCAACATTTCTCCTCTATACCATTAGCCACACTGTTATACAGTAAGTACCTGAAATGGTTAATATGTTTACTTTACCTTGTCCTGGGATCCTTAGCAGTATGCTGCAGTGAGCTCTTCAGGTCTTATTTATTGTAGTGACCAATTGTGCGTAAATTACACTTATTTTTTTCATGACTGCAAAGTTCATTGATTGAACCTGACAGAGAGAAAAAGTTAAAAAGCAGTGAAAGCAATTACATACTTTCCTTAAAGGGGCACTATGGTGAAAATTGTTAAATATGTGCAAACATATACAAATAAGAAGTGTGTTTTTTCCAGAGTAAAAAGAGCCATAAATTACTTTTCTCTTATGTTGCTGTCACTTACAGTAGGTAGTAGAAATCTGACACAAGCAACATGTTTTGGACTAGCCCATCTCTTCATAGGGTATTCTCAGGGATTTATTTAATTTTCAAAAGCACTTAGTGAATGGCAGTTGTTCTGTCCAACTGCCAAAAAAACTGTGTAGTGAACAGGGAAGCTGGCCAGCATCATTGTTTAAATCCTTTTTAGGGAATATCTTTATAAAAAAAAATAAAATCCTTGCCCGAAAATCCCCTACGAAGAGATGGACTAGTCCAAAACCTGTCACTTCTGTCAGATTTCTACTACCTACTGTAAGTGACAGCAATGTAGGAGAAAAGTAATTTTTGGCTCATTTTACTCTGGAAAACCATACTTCTTATTTGTCTATGTTTGCACATATTTTAAATTTTACAATTTTTTTTGCCATACTGCCCCTTTAATTACTTTTAATCAGAAATATACCGTAGTTAAAAAAAAACAAAAATAACTTTTATTAAGCACTAATAAACTAGAGATTGTCAGTTGCCCTTTAAACACCTGGAAATGAGAACCAGGCCACCACCTATGAAGACAGTTTGTAGGATTGACATAGTTCTTTCTTCCTGGAACAGATAAGCTGCCACAGTGGGAATATGTAAGGGCCCGTTTCCACTATCACGAATTTGCATGCCCATCCTGCATGCAAATTCGCATGGGCAATGAAGTGGATGGGACTGTTTCCACTTGTCAGGATTTCTGAGCGTTTTTCTGTGCAGAAAAAATCTGCACGGCAGAGCCATCAGAATTTGCATACCGCATACCGCTATGCGGCACGCAGGAAGACAGACCCAGCCTAATGTAGTTCCGCTCTTTAACGGCTCTTACGACCGCTTTACAGGGATTTAAGCGCTGAAATCACGCACCAGTCACCGGCCTCATCCCCCGCTCCTGTCGGTGCATGTCAAGGTGGAAGAAAACCGAAGCTCCGAGGCGGCAGAAGTCAGTATCCAACTATTTCCTTAGGCCGCATGGCGCAGAGATGTCCTCGCAAGATGGCCGCGGCTTTCCTGCTCTTTCTCAGGATTCCCTCCCAGATGCTACCCCAGATTGGACTCAATCTAAGCCTGAACGCAGTAAACCTTTAACTAAACAAGATCTGGAAGACAGCCTGGAACAGATGTATCAGCGGCTTGCAGGTAAATTTCAATCTGAACTACGCATGGTGGAATCATCTTTATCTCAGGAAATAGCTTCTCTTGGCACCCGTACTGATTTATTAGAGACAAAACCAGGGGCGTAACTAGAAATCACTGGGCCCCCCTGCGAATATTTGGATGGGGTTTCCCCCCCCATAGGTGCCAAAAAATCGTAATGGGGCAGCGTTTCACTGTAAATTAATTGTAAAGTGAGCAGCATTTCACCAGACAATCGTAATGTGGGCCAGAAAAAAACGCATTGTGGGCAGAGTTCACCAGAAAATTGTAATGTGGGCAAGAAAATCATAATGTGGGCAGAGTTCACCAGAAAATCGTAATGTGGGCAGCAGTTACCAAAAAATTGTAACGTGGGCAGCAGTCACCAGAAAATTGTAACGTGGGCAGCAGTCACCAAAAAATTGTAACGTGGGCAGCAGTCACTAGAGAATTGTAACATGGGCAGCAGTCACCAGAAAATTGTAACGTGGGCAGCAGTCACCAGAAAATTGTAACGTGGACAGCATTCACCAGACAATCATAATGTGGGCAGCGTTCACCAGAATATCGTAATGTGGGCCAGAAAATCGTAATGTGGGCAGCGTTCACCAGAAAATCATAATGTGGGCAGCGTTCACCAGAAAATCGTAATGTGGACAGCGTTCACCAGACAATCGTAACGTGGACAGCATTCACCACCAGACAATCTTAACGTGGGCAGTGTTCACCAGAAAATCGTAATGTGGGCCAGAAAATCGTAATGTGGGCAGAGTTCACCAGAAAATCGTAATGTGGGCAGCAGTCACCAGAAAATCGTAATGTGAGCAGCAGTCACCAGAAAATTGTAACGTGGACAGCATTCACCAGACAATCGTAATGTGGGCAGCGTTCACCAGAATATCGTAATGTGGGCCAGAAAATCGTAATGTGGGCAGAGTTCACCAGAAAATCGCAATGTGGGCAGCAGACACCAGAAAATCGCAATGTGGGCAGCAGTCACCAGAAAATCGCAATGTGGGCAGCAGTCACCAGAAAATCGCAATGTGGGCAGCAGTCACCAGAAAATCGCAAAGTGGGCAGCAGTCACCAGAAAATCGCAATGTGGGCAGCAGACACCATAAAATTCTAATGTGGGCAGCAGTCACCAGAAAATCGTAATGTGGGCAGCGTTCACCAGAAAATCGTAATGTGGGCAGCAGTCACGAAAAAATCGCAATGTGGGCAGCAGTCACCAGAAAATCACAATGTGGGCAGCAGGCACTAGAAAATCGTAATGTGGGCAGCAGACACCAGAATATCGTAATGTGGGCAGCAGTTACCAAAAAAAAAAAAACCCCGTAAAAAGAAAAACAATTCACTTACCTGTCAGGAGTCTCTCCCGGCCTCTGGTGCGCAGCTCCTCCAGCGACAATCCTCCTGTGCACTGCAGCACACCTCCCGTGCTGACAGGCAGAGCAGGGCTACAGCAAGATGGCTGCCTAAGCCCTGTACTGGAGACACAAATAGTCTCCAGTGCAGGGCTTCTTCGGCAGCCATCTTGCCGTAGCCATGCTCTGCCTGCCGGAGGAATATGCAGGCTGCTGGAGCGGGGCTGCGTGGAATGAACAGGCGCAGCGTCTATTAGACGCTGCGGCCAGTTGAGCACCTTGTGTGGGGTCCAGAATCGGGCGGGCGGCGCTCCCCCGCGCACAGTGAGCGGGCCCTAGAGCGGCCCGGGCCCCCCTGCGGCTGATGGGGTCGCATCCCCGGTAGGTACGCCGGTGGACAAAACATGATGAGCTCCTTGCAACTCATAAAGTCCTGCAAGTGGACCATATGCATTTAAAAGATGCTGTTAATGTTTTGCAATCAAAATCGGAGGATTTAGATAACCATAATCGCAGGAACAATTTAAGAATCAGGGGCCTCCCTGAGACTTATCAGGATCTTATACCAACAGTCAATAGCATTTTTAAATCACTCCTGCCAGAAGCAGAAGATTCTGCCTTTCTTTGTGACAGAATCCATCGTGCACTTAGAGCCCAGCCGCCGCCAGAACAATCCCCGAGAGAATGTAATTCTGTATCTTAAGGACTTTTTAGTCAAAGAACAAATCATTAAAGCTGCCAGATTAACTTCAGATCTTAAGCACCATCTACACGATACGATTCCTTGTGCGATTCGATTACAATTCTATTCACGATCCGATTAAATCCAACGTGTCTGATCGGGATTCGATTCAATTCGATTTACCATGCCATGCCATCCCGATCGGACATGTCGGATTCAATCGGATGGTAAATAGAATCGTAATCGAATCGCACAAAGAATCATATCGTGTAGATTGGGCTTATAGCACGAAGATCACACTATTCAAATTTATCAAGACATCTCTCCTATCACTCTTGAAAAACGTAAGCAGATGAAAAATATTACGGCGGTATTAAAGGCGCAGATCAAATATCGCTGGGCTTCCCATTTAAACTTATTGTGAAGAGAAATGGAATTACTCATGTGGCTCAAACTCCAAGAGGAGGAGACAACTACTGCAGAAGCTGGGGTTACAGAATCCTTCATCATCACGCACGCCTATTAAACAACCTTGAAGGTCCTTATCTCCTATTTGGACTCCCAATAGATCCAGGCGAGTCAGATCCTCTCAACGTTCACCGGATCATCGGGAACATACTCCGGATGAGTGACTCTTGTGCCATTTTCTAGGCTTTTTTCTTGCAAGCTGCTGCAAGTTCTGCCTTATCTTTAGAAATGATTTTTTATAGGGAGCTATTATGTGGTTGTTGCCGTTCTGTGCTAAGTGCTTTGGACTACCCCCCCCTTCAGTCCCTGCTTAATATAGGTGCTGTTGTACTGCGGGAATCTCTCCCTTGTATATCATCTGGGGATATTACCTGTGGTCTATTTGGTTTTTTCTACCCATTTATGGGAATGGTTTTAATTGTTTCTGTTTATAAGTGGATAAGTTTTGATATTAATACTTGGATTTTGCTCCTTTATGGTCTATTTTGTGCATTACTCCTTTTGTTGTTTTTATTATATTCTCATGGCTTTTATTATTTAGATTGTCCTATCTCCCAGGTCGAGTGAAGAAACACGGAAAAGCCGCCGTCTCTCAAGGTGAGGCGGCTGTCTCCGCGTCCAGCATGGCGTCACAACGCGGAAAAACCGCCGCATGCCGCATAGGCAGAGCGGCGAAATCCACATTGGGAACAGCGGAATCCGCATTGGAAACGGCGGAATCCGCATTGGAACTGGATACTTTGCAAGACAGTTCTAGTGTGTCTGGGACTGATAGTCCACCAGGATTCAGAGTAACACGCGCGCGCGCACAGAGACAGAGCTTATATAACAGCCAGAAGTGAGTCAGCTGACCAGGCTGGTCAGCTGACATTTTCCACAACTCTCATTGGTCCAGCAATTAGGGAGGTCCTGGAAAGGTCCTTGGGTATATATACTGCTGGCTGTTCACTTGTTCCTTGTCTGGCGTTGCGATCACATACGTGGGAGCACCCAGATCCGTAGTCAGATCCGCAAGTGTGCCGGGACCAGCTGGAGCTGTAATCCTACACTTAGCTAGATTCTGTTGATAGCTAAAGTACTAGTTTGATTGTGATTATCTGTTATGACCCTTTGCCTGCCTGACTATCCTCCTGAACTCTGATCTTGCACCTCGATATTTCTGATACTCTGTTGCCGAACCCCGGCTCATTCCTAGACTCTGCTTCTGCCTCCTGATTTTGTACCTCGATATTTCTGATACCCCGTTGCCGATACCCTGCCTGTACTTAGACTCCGCCTTTGCCTCCTGATCTTGTACTTTATCTGTCCGTGTGTGTACGACCTGGCTTGTCCGACCTCGAGAACCGACCTTACTATTGGAGGCGGTTCCCCGTCCTGTCAGTGACACCTCCTCCTTAGTGTCACTTTCAGACCATCCTTCCTACTGTCAGTCTGACTCCTCCCGTCTTGGAGAGCTCAGGTCTGCGGAAGGAATCTGTGCGTGCAGTACTCCTTGCTGCACTGAGGCCTAGGGCCATATGCAATTCACTTTTTCACCTGACTTTTCTCCCAGGAGATAATTTTTCATCTCTGATTTAAAATAACTTTTCAGCACTTTTCAACTAAAAAAGTACTACAAAGTTGGTGAAATAGTACTATCAAAATTATTTTGAGTATTTTCTTGCTTTCTGGTGGCTTAAAAGGTAATTTATTGACAAGTTTAAAAATATCACCTAGGAGAAAACTCAGGTGAAAAAGTGAATTGCATATGGCCCCTAGTCCTCTAAGTGTTACCGTTACACCAAACACTACACTCTACTCAGGTGAACAGAGGTTAGCGAGTATATCGGATTATCAGTGATACTGCAGATCACTTATAATCTGGTATACATCTGTATTCCCAGTGATACTGCAGATCACCGGTAATCAGATCCTCTCTGTGCTTCACCGATCGTTACAGAACGCCAGACCAATAAACAGATGGACGCACGCGCTGACCCTTTGACTGTGCTCACCACTTCGGTAGATACTATCCATCAAGCACTGGGCCAGCACAAAGCTTTAATTGATGCCCTAACAGGCTCTGTGCAAACCCTTCAGACGTCAGTTGATTCGGTGCGATCCCCTCCTAGTGATAACATACGTATGCCCGTACCAGACAAATTTTCCGGCCACAAGTCTGACTTCCGGGAATTTTAAGAGTAGAGTGTTATCATATTTCGAGTTGAGACCCCGATCCTCGGGGACAGAGACCCAACGGGTCATTTTTATTAAAACCTTGTTAACTGGTGATTCCCAGTCCTGGGCATACAACCTGCCTCCCACAGATACAGCTCTGACCTCGGTAGAGGAATTTTTTAAGGCCATGGCAGTGATATGCGACGCCCCGGACCTTGCGGCAACCTCTGAGCGGAAGCTCAAACTTTTGCGGCAAGGCAGAGGCTCGGTCGAGGATTACGCGGCAGAATTTCATAGGTGGTCAGTTACCGCCAGATTTGACACCTATGCCATATTAGATTACTTCCTGTCTGGGTTGTCAGATGAGGTCTCTGACCTAATGTTAAGCCAACCCGAACCCAAAACAGTTGACGAGGCCATCTCATCGGCCATTCGAATCGACCGTAGGCTACGCCATCAGAGACAGAGTGGGGACAGTCATCGGGTTAGGTCGACCTCTTAAGCAGTGCCTCCGGCTGCACCCCTAGTAACTCCGTCTCCTTCTGTTTCATCGCCGCCGGTCTTGCCTCCACCTGAGCCGATGCAGATCGGTCGGTCTAAGTTGACCGAAGTGGAGAGAAGACGGAGATTGTCGGAACAACTATGTTTATACTGTGGTGAAGGGGGGCATAGGGTACGAGACTGTCCCATTAAGCCTAATAGGGATAAGCCGGGAAACGCTACCGCCTAGGAGTGATAAGGGGTGACACCCTAGGCGCCCAGCTCACACCCCTGAAAGAAAAACGATTGCTCCTCCCTTGTACGATTACATGGGGGGACAAATCTGAAGCCACCGAGGCCTTTATTGATTCAGGCTCCGCGGCTAATTTCATGAGTTCCGAATTTGCAGAGAAGTTGGACATTCCTCTCACCCCAGTAAAACCACCTATCCAGGTTACTGCCGTGGACGACTCCCCGTTACAAAGGGACCGTCCGCTGTCCCAGACACCAGAGGTGGAAGTCATTACTGGGGTACTGCATAGGGAGAGTTTACGTTTTTTTGTGTTACATATGACCACCTCCACCATTGTCCTAGGTATGCCCTGGCTGCAGCTTCATTCGCCACAGATTAATTGGGCGACAGGACAACTAACCAGTTGGTCAGACTTCTGTTCCCAACAGTGTCTAGGGAAAGTGATATTAGGTCAGACCAAGGTTCATGTGGAGGGTATTCCTGAGCAATACTCCGAATTCTCGGATGTATTCTGCCCCAAGGCTGCTGATAGGTTACCTCCTCATCGCCCTTTCGATTGCCCCATCGATCTCCGTGCCGGTTGTATGCCCCCTAGGGGTCACCTGTATAATTTGTCTGGACCAGAGAAAGTGGCTATGCAGGAGTACATCCGTGACAATCTGGCCAAGGGGTTCATTCGCCCCTCCCGCTCGCCTGCGGGGGCCGGTTTCTTTTTTGTTAAGAAAAAAGACGGAGGTCTTCGACCTTGCATCGATTATCGGGGTCTAAATAAAATCACGGTGAAGAATCGTTATCCATTGCCATTAATAGACGATTTATTCACGCAGGTCACAGACGCTAAGATCTTTTCAAAATTGGATCTGAGGGGTGCATACAACCTGATCCGCATTAGAAAGGGCGATGAATGGAAGACGGCCTTCAACACACCCGATGGGCATTACGAGTACTTAGTTATGCCCTTCGGGTTGTGCAATGCACCAGCCGTCTTCCAGGAATTAATTAACGAGGTATTCAGGGAGGTGTTGGGTAGATTTGTGCTTGTATACCTTGACGATATACTAATCTACTCCAACAACCTCTCCGAGCACAGGGTCCATGTCAGATTTGTGCTAAACAAGCTGAGACAAAATCGGCTGTACGCCAAGTTGGAAAAATGTATTTTTGAAGTTACATCTGTCGCCTTTCTGGGGTACATAGTCTCCACCTCGGGCCTGTCTATGGACCCTGCCAAGGTATCCGCTGCTCTGGAGTGGCCTCAGCCGGTGGGGTTAAAGTCGTTGCAACGTTTTCTGGGCTTTGCAAACTATTATAGAAAGTTCATAAAGGGGTACTCCACAGTTATTGCACCTCTCACCAGTCTCACTAGGAAAGGGGCAGATACCACTCACTGGTCGCCTGAGGCCCTACAGGCATTTTCGACCTTGAAGGAGCTGTTCTGCACGGCACCCATACTAAGACACGTAGACACTTCCTTCCCTTTTATTGTTGAGGTAGACGCCTCAGAAGTCGGGGTGGGGGCTGTGCTGTCTCAACGTTCAGGTTTACAGGGTAGATTGCACCCGTGTGCCTATTTTTCTCGGAGATTCTCTCCAGCAGAGAGAAACTACGATATAGGCAACAGGGAGCTCTTAGCCATTAAACTAGCCTTTGAAGAATGGCGTCATTGGTTAGAAGGAGCGGAGCATACTATCACGGTTTTTACCGACCACAAGGATCTGGAATACATCGAGGGGGCTAAGAGGCTCGATGGTCCCTGTTTTTTTCAAGGTTCACATTCGTGATTACGTACACCCCGGGCAGTAAGAATACTAAGGCAGATGCGCTATCCAGGTGCTTTGAGCCAGAGACAGCACAGTCCTCCGTCCCTGAGACAATTGTTCCACGAAAATTGGTGCTGGCTGCAATGGATACTTGGGAAGACTGGAAGGAGAAGTTGAGCCCCTTCCAGCAGGACATCCCGGAAGGGAAGCCTGAAGGGGTCATGTTCATTCCCTTGCCCTTTCGTCTTCAGATCCTTGAAATGTTCCACGCACATAAAAATGCTGGACATCCCGGAGTCGCCAGAACACAGGATCTTGTAGCCAGGTGTGCCTGGTGGACCTCCCTGTTTGTTGATTGCAGGGAATTTGTTAGGGAATGTGCAATATGTGCTAAGAGTAAACCCTCCCGGCTGGCACCTGTCGGTACCTTACAGCCTTTGCCCGCCCCGAGTGAGCCATGGACCCACTTGTCCATGGATTTCGTGGGTGAGCACCCCAGGTCTGAGGGCATGTCGGTCATTTGGGTGGTAGTCGACCGCTTCAGCAAGATGGCCCATTTCGTGCCCTTGAAAGGACTCCCCTCGGCCCAGAAATTGGCCGACCTATTCATCATCCACATTTTCCGGCTGCATGGCATTCCGGAAAACATAGTGTCGGATAGGGGAGTCAATTCATTTCTAGATTCTGGAGGGCATTTTGCCACCAAATGGGCATGAAGCTGTCTTTTTCGTCCGGCTACCACCCACAGACCAATGGGCAGACTGAACGGATTAATCAGTCTTTGGAGCAGTTCTTAAGATGTTATGTTGCGGAGGCGCAGAATGACTGGGTAAAATTTCTGGCCTTCGCAGAGTTCGCTCAGAATAATTTGAAAAAATTCGTCGTCTGGTTTTTCTCCGTTCCAGATTGTAACTGGGAGATCGCCCAAATTTTCCCCCTTGCCAGTTGCCTCTTCTCCGTTTCCAACCCTGGAAGTCTGGCAGAGGGCATTGAAAGGCATCTGGGGGACGGTGAAGAGTAATCTGGAAAAAGCATTCCAGAGTCAAAAGGGTCAGGCTGACAAGAGACGCTCGTTGGAGTGGAAGTTCCAGCCAGGAGACTTGGTCTGGGTGTCCACACGTCACTTGACCCTGAGACAGCCTTCAGATAAATTGGGCCCCAGGTTTGTGGGTCCATTTGCGGTGGCTAAGAAGATCAATAACGTTACTTATTCCATTGATCTACCCGCCAGCATGCGTGGGGTAAGGTCCTTCCATATATCCATCCTTAAGCCAGCGCTCCATGTGGGTCCCACTCCTCCTCCTCCTGTGTTGATAGATGATCAGCCTGAGTACGAGGTAGAAAGGATTTTAGATTCACGCATTGTACAAAACTCGGTACAATATCTCGTACATTGGAAAGGGTACGGCATTGAGGAGAGACAATGGGTACCGGGGAATCGCATGCATGCGGACGAATTAAGGAGTTTCACGCCTTACATCCCGAGAAACCTGGTAGGAGTTGACCGGAGTCCACTCCTCGGGAGGGGGGTACTGTGAAGAAACGCGGAAAAGCCGCCGTCTCTCAAGGTGAGGCGGCTGTCTCCGCGTCCAGCATGGCGTCACAACGCGGAAAAACCGCCGCATGCCGCATAGGCAGAGCGGCGAAATCCACATTGGGAACAGCGGAATCCGCATTGGAAACGGCGGAATCCGCATTGGAACTGGATACTTTGCAAGACAGTTCTAGTGTGTCTGGGACTGATAGTCCACCAGGATTCAGAGTAACACGCGCGCGCGCACAGAGACAGAGCTTATATAACAGCCAGAAGTGAGTCAGCTGACCAGGCTGGTCAGCTGACATTTTCCACAACTCTCATTGGTCCAGCAATTAGGGAGGTCCTGGAAAGGTCCTTGGGTATATATACTGCTGGCTGTTCACTTGTTCCTTGTCTGGCGTTGCGATCACATACGTGGGAGCACCCAGATCCGTAGTCAGATCCGCAAGTGTGCCGGGACCAGCTGGAGCTGTAATCCTACACTTAGCTAGATTCTGTTGATAGCTAAAGTACTAGTTTGATTGTGATTATCTGTTATGACCCTTTGCCTGCCTGACTATCCTCCTGAACTCTGATCTTGCACCTCGATATTTCTGATACTCTGTTGCCGAACCCCGGCTCGTTCCTAGACTCTGCTTCTGCCTCCTGATTTTGTACCTCGATATTTCTGATACCCCGTTGCCGATACCCTGCCTGTACTTAGACTCCGCCTTTGCCTCCTGATCTTGTACTTTATCTGTCCGTGTGTGTACGACCTGGCTTGTCCGACCTCGAGAACCGACCTTACTATTGGAGGCGGTTCCCCGTCCTGTCAGTGACACCTCCTCCTGAGTGTCACTTTCAGACCATCCTTCCTACTGTCAGTCTGACTCCTCCCGTCTTGGAGAGCTCAGGTCTGCGGAAGGAATCTGTGCAGTACTCCTTGCTGCACTGAGGCCTAGTCCTCTAAGTGTTACCGTTACACCAAACACTACACTCTACTCAGGTGAACAGAGGTTAGCGAGTATATCGGATTATCAGTGATACTGCAGATCACTTATAATCTGGTATACATCTGTATTCCCAGTGATACTGCAGATCACCGGTAATCAGATCCTCTCTTCACCGATCGTTACAGGTCGGTTGTATAAAGGTTCCTATAATTTACCAGGATGACAACACCCCTGCAGAATTTTTTGCCTTTTTAGCAAAAAATTTATTATTTTCCAATGCAGTTGTACCTGATTAGTCACAACACACAGGGCTTTAACCTGCTGGGCGGTCTGGACGAGCACAGCTCGTCCAGTACCGCCGGAGGCTGCCGCTCAGGCCCTGCTGGGCCGATTTGGCTGAAATAAAAAGCAGCACACGCAGCCGGCACTTTGCCAGCCGCGTGTGCTGCCTGATCGCCGCCGCTCTGCGGCGATTCGCCGCGAGCAGCGGCGAAAGAGGGCCCCCCTAGCCGCCTGAGCCCTGCGCAGCCGGAACAAAAAGTTCCGGCCAGCGCTAAGGGCTGGATCGGAGGCGGCTGACGTCACGACGTCGGCTGACGTCGATGACGTCACTCCGCTCGTCGCTATGGCGACGATATAAGCAAAACAAGGAAGGCCGCTCATTGCGGCCTTCCTTGTTTATTCTGGGCGCCGGAGGCGATCGGAAGATCGCCTCCGGAGCGCCCTCTAGTGGGCTTTCATGCAGCCAACTTTCAGTTGGCTGCATGAAATAGTTTTTTTTTTATTAAAAAAAAACCCTCCCGCAGCCTGCCTGGCGATCTTAATAGAACGCCAGGCAGGTTAATTCTCCCTGGAAATGTAGGAAGGCTTTTCGCCAATTTAAGCAATTAAAAGCTGATGTTTTATTTTGACAGTAAACGCATTTTGCTGAATCTAATTACTCAAAATTCTTTGATAAAGCTTTTCAGAGGGCCTTTTTTACCACCTACTCTAATAAAAGCAGGGGTGTTGCCATTCTTTTACGTAATGGTTTAGCCTTTGATTTGAAAAAGATGTATAAAGATCCAGAGATACAGGGTACACTTGGGAAGGAGATCACTTTATGTAATGTTTATGCACCGCATACCTCACAAGCACAGTTTTTTAAAAACTTGTTTTTACGTTTAGAACCTCTTCTTTCCAATCATTTAATACTTTCGGGGGACTTTAATTGTGTGAATAACTCATTGTTAGATTGAAGCAGAGCTTCTGATACTAGTAGGGTGTTCCCGAAATCATTCCTTAACTCCCTTAAAAAGCATCAACTTACAGACTTATGGAGGGCATTCAATATGGGAGATCGTAGCTATACTTATTATTCTCATCCACAAGATACGTATGCAAGATTGGATTATATTTTTCTCTCTCCTATATTGATGGCCAATGCTTTATCTTCTACCATCACCACCTGTGCTTGGTCAGATCACCAGATTGTATTGGGGGTATTGGGTACCTTGGGTACTCCATATTCTCCAGAAAAATGGAAGTTAAATGAGCTCCTTTTTCAAGATACTTCTATTGGTAATGATCTTAAAAACACATTAGAGGAGTACTTTATCATCAATGATAATGGTGAAGTGTCGTCGGGCACTTTGTGGGCAGCACATAAAACTGTTATTCGCGGGAAGCTTATACAGGTGGCAGCGAAGCGTAAAAAAGAAAGACTTACTTCAATTCTTAATCTCACAAAAGAGCATGATTCTTTATATAAGTGCCATAGTTCTCTGATGGATCAGGAGACATGTCTGATTATAAGGGAAAAGAGACAAGCTCTGGATCAATTACTCTCAGACGCGGTAGAAAAAACGCTAAAATTTGCAAAATCCTAATTTCTTTTATATGGCAACTCGGCAAGCACAATGTTTGCAAGGAAACTTCAGCAGTTTTATAGACCGCCCCACCTGTATGAGCTTCAAAATAAAAAGGGAATACTTGAAACTATTCCTAAAAAAGGTGATGCAGATATTTGAAGATTATTATAGGAAACTGTTTACTGCTACGCATCAATCATCAGTTGAAAAGATAGACGGTTGGCTTGACTCTTTACCCATTCCTTCTCTCTCAGCCGATAAGCTGGAGAGTTTAAATGCCCCTATTTTATCCAGAGAAATTTGAGATGCTATTTCATCACTGAAATCAGCTAAAGCCTCAGGCCCCGATGGATTTTCTGGATTATATTATAAGAAATTTGCACATATCCTTATACCTTAAGGATTTATTCAATGATATCTTATCAGGCCAAACATTTCCTAGTGAGCTCATTAGTGCTTTTGTTTCTTTAATCCCCAACCTAATCTGGATCATACATTACCGCAAAACTTTAGGCCCATTTCCTTATTGAATAATTATTTAAAGTTTTTTTCTAAGATATTATTCAACCGCTTTTTTTTGGTAATCACTGACTTAATCTCATCACCTCAATCGTATTTCATCCCTAGTAGACAAACAACTGACAACACCAGGTTAGCTTGTAATATTCTACAGAACTCCAAACTACATAATCAACGTTTTCTTATGCTTAGCTTAGACCTAGAGAAAGCATTTGATTCTGTTCTTTGGCCATATCTACATAAAGTCATAGCAAAATGGGCATTCATGGTCCTTTTATAGACGCAATCAAATCTTTGTATAATAATCCACAAGCTAAATTACGCATACCAGGTGTGCTGTCAGATACTATTCCAATTAGTAGAGGTACCCGACAGGGCTGTTCCCTATCCCCATTATTGTTTCCTATGGCTATGGAGCCTTTATCCTTAGCTAAACAACTCAATCCAGATATCAAAGGCTATATAAAAAATGATAAAGAATATAAATTATATCTTTATGCAGATGATGTACTCCTATTTCTTTCACAACCTATCACCTCTGTACCAATCCTATTGCAATTATTAGATCACTTTGGTGAAATATCAGGTCTCTTAGTTAACACCTCTAAATCTCAGGCTTTACCAGTGAACCTGCCCCATCAAGTAATACAGTTATACCATGCTAATTTTGATTACAAATGGGTGACCTCGCATATTACTTATATAGGGATCAAGCTTACCTCTTCATATGATACGTTAATCAAAGCAAATTATCTTCCTTTTCTTAAGAATATAGGAAATACCCTCAATGATTGGTCTCGTTATAAAATCTCATGGCTGGGCAAGGTTTTAGCTTTAAAAATGGTTATTCTACCACGATTACTTTATTATTTTCGGGCCCTTCCTATAAACCCAGGCCGTCCCTTGATTCTTAAATTCAAAAAATTATTCCATAAGTTTGTTTGGAACTCTAAGCCTGCTCGCTTCAAAAATGCATATCTTTATCGACATATATCAGATGGTAGGGTAGGACTTCTCAATCTTTGGTATTATTATTTGGCAGCAAGATTTGCACAAATGCTTTTGTGGTATGATACCCAAATTAAGTCTCTTTGGGTTCAATTTGAAGCTTATTCGGTATCTCCTTATAATTTAGCTACTATTCCTACATTACCAAATACTATTTAGCGGGATCTTCAAAGTTTAAATCTAATTGTGTTAGACAATTTTTCGTTGTGGTACACTTATAAAGATATTATAAGACTTAGTTCTCCCAAGCCCCCAATGCTCTCTTTTATTGGACTTCACGGCTTTGCTCCTGCTTTTCAAAACCATTCTCAATTTGCTTGGTGGATTTCTCATACAATGACCAATTCAAACCGATTTTGGTTAGCAGATAAATGTATTCAATTTTCTTTAATTCAATTTAATCTGAATATACCTGCATCAGAATATTTTCATTATATTCAAATTAGACACTTCTTTTTAAAACATACAGGCCCCTATGGTCAACTTAACTGTACTTTTTATGAAAATTATTTTTTGTCCTCTATTCCACCAATAGGCTTTATTTCTCGTGTGTATTCAGATATGATTAGTCTCCTTCATACCCAGAAAACTAAGAACATGAGGGCAGGGCCAGGCCGAGGCATAGGCTGGAGAGGCTCCAGACTCAGGGCGCAGTGTTGGAGGGGGCGCACAATACATTCAGCTGTCATTCCTATTTGTGTTTGAAGCAGAAAGAAATAAGAAAAGGAGATACATGGAAGTGACTACAAGCCAGATAACTAGAGATTAAGGTGTTGGGGGCCCTGGGGTGCCTCTTAGTCTAATAGCAATCAGTGTGTGACACTGGGGTGGGAGGGATGGAGGGGCGCACTTTGGTGTCTCAGCCTTGGGTGCTGGAGGACCTTGTCCCGGCTCTGCATGGGGGATTGGGAGGATGAGTTGCACATAGATTTATCTTTGCATGATTGGCATAATATTTGGCTTAATATGATGGCTGCTACTAGAACCCCTATGATTCGAGATACTGCTATCAAGTTGGCCACTAGTTGGTATAGGACCCCCTCTAGACTCCATAGAATCTTTCCAAATACATTCCCATTATGTTTCAGTGGCTTTAAAATTGAAGGCACATTTCTTCATATATAATCTGAGTCATATGGCCTCTGTTACTATTATTTTTGAACCTCAGCATGCACGCCTTATGTCATCTAATAATCCTAAGAAATGGAGACGGATATATTAGCCTCAATTCACTAAGATCATGCTGGAGATAATAAGGCAAGACAAAACTTACCTCCACACAGTGAGAGAGTTATCTTATCTCTTTATTCCTTAAGTTACCTTCTCTGTAGTTAAGTTACCTCCTCTGTAGTTAAGTTATCTCCTCTGTAGTTATTTTCACATGCAGTTAATTAACAGCCTGTCTTTAACTTCTGGAGTTATTTTAAGGATTGAAGAGTTAACTTTAGGTTTTCCTGAGGTAATGTAATGATCTGCTCTGCTGTCTGCACAGGCAGACAGCTTTTTGACCAGAGACCTGTCTTCACACTGCAAGTTGCAGAGCTGCTGTTCTGGAGAGGAATTTGCATCAACTTGTCATGCAAATTGCTTAGCTGCTTCCTTTGATGGCTTGCAGTATAAATACCATTTCCTCCCAGAATTCCCTGCTGGTCATGATGGTTTGTTCCTGCTAACTTACCTGCAGTTTCAGCCCTTTGCTTACTATTTGCTAATATTGCTATCTTAGAGTAGTTCCTTGGGAGTGCCCTAGCATTCCTGTTAGCATAGTCAGGTTGTTTGTTACCTGTATTTCTTTGTACTGTCTATCTGTTGTGATTGTCTTGTCGCCAGCGGCGGTCGACAGGAAATCGTTCTGTCTGTTGGGATCGCATTCGCCCTAGCGGTAGAGGCGGTGGTTCCTTCTGTATTCTGCCTTAGGAGTGTAGCCAGGGCAGTGGTTGCTACTGGTTGCTCCATCTGTCTGTCTGTTTGGATCGTATTTGTCCTAGCGGTAGAGGTGGTGGTTCCTTCTGTATTCTGCCTTAGGAGTGTAGCCAGAGCAGCGGTTGCTACTGGTTGCTCCATCTGTCTGTCTGTCTGGAACGAACGCTTGCTGTAGACTCGGTGAGGTAACCGTTTAGCAAGCGTTCGCGTTCTCTTTTGTTTTCGTGTTTCTTTGGTTAGTCAGGGTTGGTACGCTTTGTCGCTATTGCGCTTCTTGTGTGCCGACCGTGACGCGCACGCGCTTTGTCGCTATTGCGCCTAACGTGTGGTGACTGCGTGTAGTTAGTCCTGTTTGCTCCTGTGTGTTGGATTACTGTTTGTTATCAGTTCTGTCTTTATTCTGCTCCTTTGCTCTGTATTACTCAGTCTGGTTTCGCTATTAGCAATCGCAATTCTTGCGATTGCGTTTCCATTTGGTTTTCGTTGTTGTGTGTTCACCGTCGCCGGGTGGCGACTAGATTGGTGGACACACATACATTCTGTCTCTGTGCTCTCTTTTTCTTTCCAAGGGCTATCTTGCCCTATATTGTTTCACAACGTACAAATCCCATCTGACATCTGTGGCAGTGCAGAGGGTTTATTCCTCTGCACTCCACAGCTCCATCTGCGGGTGGGAATTTCCCTCTACAGGTGCATAGCACCATAGCTGGGTTCTGTATTTTATACGTTTGTGGAGGATTTCCGCACTGTCAGCGCGCATCTTGTGCGCTGACCACGGAAATAATTCCCCAATCGTTACAATTACAAGTTATGTAAAACATCCCAAGTAAAGAAAAAACAAATGACGGCCTACACATCATATAGACCATGACAATGTTTAGTTAGCAGAGTTCTCTTTACCTAAGGAAGCGTGTCATTAACATATATATACCCTCTTTCCCTGAAAATAAGACCTACCCTGAAAATAAGCCCTAGGGGAAGTTAAAGAGGAGGAAGACACAGTGGTGCAGTGCCAATCGGGTACTGATCCTGTCATCCCAGCACACAGCAAGGTTATCAGCTATGTGCAGGGAAGACAGGGCAGGTGCCCAGTCAGTACAGTAGCATACTTTCAAATCCATGAACATCACAGTACAAAGGAACAGGAAATGTTCTGCTGAAAGACACTTCCTAATAGAAATATAAGACGTGCCCTCAAAATAAGCCCTAGCACATCTTTTAGAGCAAAAATTAATATAAGACACTGTCTTATTTTCGGGGAAAGACGGTATTAGTCAGCTTACCAAGAATGATGTATTCTTAACTCAGTTTAAAGAACAAAACCAGTAACACTAAGGTGTGAGCTTATGGCGGGGAATACCTCCGTCTCTCAATTATCATGACCACTCTGGGGAGAGAGAACGGGAGAAAACTCCCAACGCAGAGAACCAGAAAAGGCAGTTGAGTCACTACCAAATAACAAGTAACATAACCAATAACGAGCCTGGCCAACATGTAGTGCTAAAGACCTGCTTTACTTATCCCCTTATGTATGTGTGTATGGGGTTGATAATTATGGAACTGCTGTCTAAAAGTAGAAGTAGCACTGTGTATTGGTGAAAGGAAGTTTATAGTGACCAAGTCAGAGGTAAAGTGTATAGACTACAGCTTCCGCGAGTTCTGATCCTAAGTCTGCGTCTGCGTTCCTTGTCTAGATTGCTGTTGACTAGAGATAGTAAGTGAGATAATGGAATTTGGTCAGCTGATTTCCAATAGGAGGTAACTAAGTGTAATGCAGCTACTAAGATATGACATACAATCGGCTGAAGTTTAATAGGTAGCATATTCAGGTCTATATGTAATAATGCCAAAGTAGGGAAAAGTGTAAAGGTAGGGCCTAATATTGATTGAAGCAGGGATTCGACTTATGACCATAGGTTTTTGATGGTTGTACAGTCCCAAATCATATGTAATAGTGTCCCTGTTGATTTTTGACACCTCCAGCAGGCTAAATTTGTTTCTGTAGTGATGTGAGCCAATCTACTGGGCTTAAAGAGACTCCGTAACATAAATTGCATCCTGTTTTTTATCATCCTACAAGTTCCAAAAGCTATTCTAATGTGTTCTGGCTTACTGCAGCACTTTGTACTATCACAGTCTCTGTAATAAATCAACTTATCTCTCTCTTGTCAGACTTGTCAGCCTGTGTCTGGAAGGCTGCCAAGTTCTTCAGTGTTGTGGTTCTGTGATGCATCTCCCCCCTCCAGGCCTCTCTCTGCACACTGCCTGTGTGTTATTTAGATTAGAGCAGCTTCTCTCTGCTCTCTTATCTTTTACAAGCTGGATTAATCCTCCTCTGAGCTGGCTGGGCTTTCACATACTGAGGAATTACATACAGGCAGAGCTGTCTGCACTCTGCAGGAAGAAACAGCCTGACACTTCAGTGGAAGATAGCTGCAGGAGGAAAGAAACACCCAAATGATCTCTTGAGATTCAAAAGGAAGGGTGTATACAGCCTGCTTGTGTATGAATGTATTTTCTATGTGTGGACATACTGTACATCAACCTACTTCCTGTTTTGGTGGCCATTTTGTTTGTTTATAAACAAACTTTTAAAAACTGTTTTTAACCACTTTTAATGCGGCGAGGAGCGGCGAAATTGTGACAGAGGGTAATAGGAGATGTCCCCTAACGCACTGGTATGTTTACTTTTGTGCGATTTTAACAATACAGATTCTCTTTAAGGTACTACCTTGTGAGAACTTTTTGGTGTTGTTCCCAGTGGACATTACATTTAGATAGTCGAGATAATGTCTGAACCGCTTTAAGAGCTTACGCTACTGTTATTTCTTGTTTTAAGTCACTTGACCATTTTTGAGAGTATTTAGATAGGACTGAACATGGGTTAGGGAGTAAATGTCGGTACCAGGTTGAGATTGCTCCTTTCACAGGAAGTTTGCTATTTAGCATTGTTAAGATCTGCGTAGGGAAATCTGTGAGGAAGAAGTTTTTAGAGGACATCAGGTGTCGTATACTATAAAGAGGCAATAAAAACGATTCTGGTATGTCATATCTAGTACTGATCACCTTGATTGGGGGGAGGGGGGGGTTCCTTGCTCAAGGATTTGGTCTATATAAATTATGTTTTTTTGTCTAAATTCCTTACAGTCTAGATGTTGCAGCATTATTCCTAGAGTACCTATTGGAATTCTAGGTTTGGATCTATCTTGACCATTGGGAGGATATTTAATAAAATATTCTCAAGCCTGTAATGAGGTCTGGATAGTAGGGTAATTTGTAGCTATGAATTTGTATCCTAGAGATATGGCTAAGAGTAAATATTTTCGATAAAAACCCAGAACCGGGGTCTCCAGTTCAACCCATCTTTTGTCAGATATAGTGTCCCACCAGGCTTTGATGTACTCTAAATTACTCATTGACCATCTCTATTACTGACACAGCTACACATCAAGCTTTATTCTTACATCATAGATGTCATTTAGTATATATAAGAGATTCCTGTGTACACAGCATATATACAGTCACAATCAGATATGTATCTCTGACTTTAAAAATATGGGGACATTTTTAGATTGGTTTATTTCTTTTTGTGGACTAAGCAGAGCTATTACTGTATATATAAATTATTTATGATGACTATTATCTGAGAAATAGAACATTTTATCATATTTTCTATTTTAATTAGAGTTTAAATTCATTAGGAGTAAGAGTCGGTGCATTTTTTCGTGACTCCAACTCCAGGTACCCAAAAATTGCTCCGACTCCTCAACTTCGACTGCGACTCCACTGCACTTTTGCACAATGATTATCCTTGTATGGCAGTTGCTCTGTATATAGTGTGTTGTGAATTTGGTTTGCATCATATTTGCATTTATCTGTTTGTTTGCACGATCCGGTCACAATAAACCATTGTTGCACATTATTTCCAGTTTCGGTGTTTGTATTACTGCACACTGTGGTCATCGCCTGTTCCCCCATTCAGGTTTGTAACAGCCCCCCTTCCTCCGGATTCAGAACCCTCCATAAGTTCCAGACATTTAATTAAATGTAGTCAAATGTTTAGATAGACACTTGCCGCCAATACTGACCTGAGGCCTAGAGTCCAATATTGAGTTAAAATCTTCAGCTACTATCAACCTACTGGACCTGTCCTGTCAAGATTGATTTTTGCTAGCAATGAGGCCAAACAAACATCTCTTGAGTGTCTCCACAGTCAACATCCACAGTCTCCTTGGTAGCCAATTCCTACACTGGCTACCAGTAACTCAGACAATCCAGTTCAAACTGCTAACCTTCTCTTTCAAAGGAATCACACAGACGGTCCTCTCCATGGTGGCCCCAATTCACAACTTCAACAGTGGTTGCATAGCGAGAAAATCCACCATTAGGCTATGTTTCCATTAGAAGAATGTGACCCGCAGGTGAATTTTTGGATGCAAAAATGTGCATGTGAACGTGAAATCGCATTCTCACATATATGCAATTTTGTAATGCGAATGTGCTTTTACTAAAAAAATGTTCTTGGTGCACTTTTTCACAAGAAGATCCAGGAAGAAAGTCCTTTATTTATTATTGATTGCGCAAATACGATAATGCACGCATTGTACAGCATGCAACGTCAGAAAATTAGCAACAGGTTGTCAGGTTTTTTTTCCAGATGTAATGCTTGCATCTAATGGAAACAGATCCATAGCAATTCATTGCTGTGCAAATGTGTGTGCTGAAAAAAAACGCACAAATTCGCACCTAGTGCTTATGCCTAAAAACTGCCCTGATCGCAACAACTAGATAACCACATACTGAATATACTCGCGTATAAGCCTAATTTTTCAGCATAAAACATGTGCTGAAAAGTTACCCCCTCGGCTTATATGCGAGTCAGTGGAGCATAATACATGGTGGAGCAGTTTTGTTACTGGCAGAGGAGCATAAGGATTGTGCACTAGTGATCCTGCTCTTACCAGTTTGCTCCCTGCTGTGTCCAAGCGCCCCATCCCCTGCAACAAGGTGTGCAGAGTGTGCTGCTTAAGACTACCTGGGTCCCCTGACTTGTGGAGCGGAGCGTGCAAGCAACGTGTCAGCGGTGCAATGGTCGGCTTATATGCAAGTAATTTCACAGGAAGAAAAAGGCTGGCAGGCACTCTCGGAATAAAACTGTCACCATTTATTGTCATTTCATGCATGTATCTGCTAACTGCACAGCATCCATGCCAAATCACTTCTATGCATAAAGCAAACGTGACTTCAACAGTCCATCAGCACAACATGAAGCTTCAAAGCACAGAGCTGAGCCAGAAAGCATGCGAGGAGCAAGAAACATGAGCAGTGCAGGCTATACTTGTATTACTGTAGACGTGTGGTGGCAGGCATGGATGCAAAGAGAATCGGGGGTGCGCTTAGGGATGTTCCAGGGTTGCTGCCCTAACAGCCGTGTGGGAAGAGACTAAAAACAGGGGTGCTGGAAGAGAAGCAAAGTGGTGAGGGAAAATAACAATCCATCAATTTTCAGTCTAAACTCATCTTTGAACAATTATCAAACTTTTTTCTAATATATATGGACAAATTATTACCCTCACATAGTAATCAGTTAACCCTTCTTCTTGGAAAAAATGGCGTAACTATATACAAATAACACACAATCAGATATTACAATCTCTCATGATTCACATCTCTACAAAATTCAATAGAAAGTGGTCTTTTCTCATTTATGGAAAGGGGTCCATTCTTATTTATGGAAGAGGTACCAAGGGAGGAAAGGCAAAGATTAGTATTGTACAATGAATTAAGACTTAAAGGAAACACGTCAAATCGTTACGCTTATTAAGACCTAAAGGGCCCAGAGCTTCTGTAGTACTAATTAACCAAGCTTCTTTCTGTAGCAAAAGGGTCTCTCTATTCCCTCCCCTGCTACGGGGTGGGACCTGTAACAAACCTATTCCCCTCATTTCGGAAGTCCGCCCTCCATGTTCATCATTCATATGTTCAATCAAACGTGGACAGCCCACTCTTGATTTATTTTTCAATATTTTTATTAGTTTTAACATGAAAACAGAACAGCATTACAATCAAGGTAATGAATCTTGAGATACATTGTTATATACAGACATAATGATAATGCAAATGACATGCCTATTCAGGAGAATCACATTATCATAACATAACATCACGAATCCTGACACTATACGAGCTTGTGAGAATTGCATAGTGGTAAACAGAAGGTTAACATGTAGAAGAGGCAACCCCTAGTAAGGTACAACAGTTTCCGTAGGCTAAATGTTGGAGTAGCGTAGTAACTCAGTTGGGGAAGGTAACGTCCGCCCATTCACACAACCAAAATGGTTGGGCAGTGTCACCCCCCCCCCCTATTTACGACTATAGTCTGTTGAGGTCCTGTCTCCAGCGAGGCAGGATCTTTATCGCGGAAATTTGGAAAATTGCCCTTACAATAAGGCAATATCTTTGAACTTAAATTTATTTGGGGTCGGGGTTGTAGTCCTGAACTACAATACTATGCTGTGTCAGGTTATTGGTTCCTAGATTAAGATATTGGAGAGAGAAAGGAAGAAGAAGAGGGAGAGAAAAGTATAGAGAGGAAAGTCCAGACCACGAGAGCGGGGGTCCACCAACCCCTTAAAAGTAGGAGCTTTTATGAGTTAACTCAATAGCCCAGGTGTGTGAAATCAATATTGCCCAAGGTGAGAACTCGTCTCAGGCCCTAATATGTAGTTGGTTAGGGGGGACCATATTTTGTCAAATTTCTTCATATTATCCATTAGTCTAGCTTTAAGCTTCTCAAAAAATAAGATACGGCACAGTCTCTGCTGAACCTGGTTAAAGGACAAATTTGAAGTGTTCCAGGAGGCAGCGATTGTTAGTTTTGTAGCTGTGAAGATAAAGTTAATCAGAGCATTTTGAGTGGAGGTCAGGTTCGGGTACGGGAGGCCCAATAGTGTATGGACCGGATTTTTGGGGATGGAGGTATTGAGTAGTGATGAGGCCCACATACAGACCCTTATCCATAGTCTGTTGACTTTCTTGCATTTCCACCAAATAAGAGTATGTGTGCCAGCCATTGCGCAACCCCTGAAGCAATTAGTAGAGGAGTTCGGATAAATGTTTGCTAGTCTTTGCGGAACTAGGTACCACCTAAAGAGCCGTTTATAATTGGCTTCTATTAAATCAGCATTCACGTAAACATGGGTAATGTTATTCCAGATATCCTGTATATCTTCAGTTGACATGGTAACATCTAGTTCTTTTTCCCGTTTTGTTATATAATCTGGTTTCCGTTCTGAGTTTAAACGTGACAGGTCTTTGTATATCATGGAAATAATTCCAGAGGAGAAAGGATTCGTTGCGCATATTGCCTAGTACACTGTTCTACATGAAAGAGAAGAGGCGTCGGGTATATTGGTTCTCACAAAATGAATTATCTGTCGATACCTAAAGAATTCCCTATGGGGTAGATTGTGTTTCTCTCTCAGGTAGTCCAGTGATTTTATTCCTTGGTCATTTGTGAAATCACAAATACGTGTTAGTTTAGCTCTGGACCACCAGTGGTAGCTGGCAGGGGATAATAATCCAGCTGGAAAGGTTGGGTTACCTAAGAAGGATGCTAAGGGGCGGTGAGGAGATATTAACTTCCCTGAATATTTGCAGCTATCCCATATTGCAAGTGAGTTTTGGAGTATAGGATTGGGGATTTTATTGCGGGTAGAGGGGGGGATCCAGAGAAGATTCTGTATGTTAATAGGGTGGATGATGTGTTCCTCTATACTCACCCAAGAGGGTTTCGCAGCATTCGCATGCCAACTGGTCAAAGAAGCCAATTGGGTGGCTTTATAGTATAGCTTTAGGTCAGGAACGCCTAAGCCTCCATTGGAGCGTTGTAAAAGTAGATACTTACTTTTGAAGCGGGGTTTCTTGAAACCCCAAATAAAGTCGTTAACTTTTTTTTGGAGGCTTTCGATGAATTTAGAGGGAACAGAGACAGGGAGCAACCGAAACATATAAAGGAGTTTAGGGAGAAAGGACATTTTGACAGCTGCAATTCTGCCCATCCACGAGATTGAATACCTCTTCCAGCACTCCAGCATCTCAGAGAGCTCCCGGGACAAGGAGGGGTAATTATAACGAAATAGTGAGTCATAGGAGCTAGTTAGGTGGATACCCAGGTATGGGAGTTTACAGGTCACTACTTGAAATTCAAAAGTGTCCTGAAGAGCTTGCATTAATAGTGGGGGTAAGGATATATTTAGTGCTTTTGATTTTGCAGGGTTGATAAGTAGCCCTGAAACTTTCCCAAATTGTGCTAAAATTTTATTTAAAGCCAATAGGGATTTGGTGGGACGGGTAATGCACATTACAAGGTCATCCGCAAAAAGCGTGATTTTATGCATTCTGTTGCCTACCTGTATACCTTGGATATCGTGGGAGTTACGGATCAAGATTGCTAAAGACTCAATAAGTAAGGCGAAGAGTAATGGGGACAGGGGGCACCCCTGATGGGTACCTCGTGTGATATGAAAGGAGGATGACCTAAAGCCTTGGTATGTAATTGCTGCCGACGGTGTAGAGTATAAGGCTTTGATCCAGTTAATCAGATTGCCACCGAAGCCCCAGTGTTGCAAGACAGCTAGTAGGTAAGACCAAGCGACCGAATCAAAGGCCTTTGTGATGTCCAGTGCCAATAACATAGCTGGGGTAGAGGTGATGTGGGCTTGATGGATTAAGTGTGCAAGTCTGCGAACACTGTCTCCAGCTTGTCTTTGGGGCATAAAGCCCACCTGATCATTATGTATGAGTGTAGTAATTTCATTGTTTAAGCGATTGGCCAGAATCTTGGCCAAGATTTTGATGTCCAGATTTAGAAGGGAAATGGGGCGATAGTTAGACCAGATTTGCGAATTTGTGTTTGGTTTGGGGATCATGCTGATGAGTGCTGAGGTAGTTTCTTGGCGAAACTGGGCCCCCCTGAGGATATTGTTAAACGCGCTGACTAAGTGTGGAGCCAAAATCTTACTAAACTTCTTGTAATAGGTTGCCCTAAAGCCGTCTGGACCTGGTTGTTTGTTTAGTTTTAGGTGTTTTATTGCTTGTTGGACCTCCAATAAGGAGATTTCCCTGTCTAGGGATTCCCTCAGTCCCGTGGGGAGTGCTGGAAGAGGTACTTTGGACAAAAAGTCACTAATCTGTGTGCAGGAGGCTTTGTCAGGGGAATTGTACAACTTTTCTAGGTTAGAGCGGAAGGTTTCAACAATTTTAGCAGGGTTAGCTGACAGTTGGTTTTGATCGATCTGCAAGGAGATGGGCTTAAAGGATAGGTCTAATTGTCTCAGTCTGTTAGCTAACAGAGTATCGGGCTTGTTACATTTAAGGTAGAACTTGAGTTTAGCGGAGGTAAGTTGTTTCTCTGCCGACTCTGTCAAGCACAGATTGAGCGCTGTTTCCGCTTTTTAAAGCTCTTTCTTGTCTGGAGAAGAGACTTCCCAAAATAGCTCATGTGCTTTTGTATATTTTTCCTCTAGCTCTGATATCGCTTGTTGTTTTTCTTTTTTCCTTCTAGAGGCAATTTGGATAAAAATACCCCTAATCACTGGCTTATGGGCTTCCCATATCGTAAGGGCGGGAATGTCTGGGTCGGAGCCGTTAAGTGTAAAATATTCCGTCAGATTCTCCTTTATTTGTTGTGAGATGGTGTCATCTGTAAGGAGATACTGATTCAGGGTCCACCGGAATTCGGTAGGGCGCTGAATCAGGGAAGAGAGCACAATAATGTACATATTATGGTCAGACCAGGGTGTAGGGCAAATTTTAGCTGATTTTATGGATGGCAGCAGGGAGGTGCGCATCCAGCAATGGTCAATTCTGGAAAAGGAGGAGTGGGCGCTGGAGTAAAAAGTGAATTCTTTCTTACATGGGTTTAGTTCCCGCCAGATGTCGGTTAATTTAAGCGACGTGAATGCTGATCTAATTATTTCGGTTTGTTTTGTGCTTACTAAATCCGATACCCCTTTTGGTGATTGTTTGTCCCAGAACGGGTGCAAACAATGATTTGTGTCCCCACATACAAAGAGGAACCCTTTACTGTGTGTAGAGATTACATTTAGAAGATGTGAGATAAAGGGAGCTTGCTTGTCGTTAGGGGCATAGTAGGAAACAATGGTAAATGGGTCATCCTGAAGAGTGCCAACAAGTAAAATATATCTGCCCTCTGGATCTGAAATCAACTTAGAAAGAGAGAAGTTCAGACCATTATTAATTGCGATCAATACACCGCGCTTCTTGACCTGCGCACTGGTATAATAAACCTGCCTGTAGTCTTTATAGAGAAATTTGGGTTCTTGGCTCTGGATAAAGTGTGTTTCCTGGATACAAATAATGTCTACATGTAGCCTTTTGAAATTCTGGAAGGCTTTGGTCCTTTTTAGTGGTGAATTAAGTCCTTGGGCGTTTATTGAGGCAATTTTTAAAGGGGGGTTCATGGAGGAAGATTTGAGAAGAGGTAGAGGGGGCACCCCGCCCTCGCCGTGTGGTCAGAGAAAGGAGAGAGAGAAAAAGCAGGAAGAAAAGTAGGAAGGGTAGAGAGAACAAGCCTAAGATTAATAAACTGACACATTGTGGAAGGGTAAGGCTCAACAAGAGCTACCCTATCAAGGTAGTGTAGATACCAGTGGTATAGATACCAAGGGTATCAAAGTATGTATGTCCTTGATGGATGTATTCCCTCAAGGGACTAGTGGAGGAGCATGGCGCACACACGGGGCAGATCTCGGCGTTGGTGGTGGAATTTTATGCGCTGTAAATTTGAGCATATGTGATTTAGGGAGTATGTTTATTGATTGTACACTAGTGTGGAGCAGGGTTGAGGGGCGTAATAAAACCTTATAACGTGAGGGGAAAGGGCAGAATCCTTCATAATAAACGTCAGTTTGGTAAAATACCTCATAGCAGGTTAACAGTTTAATAGGAAACATCAAAGCAGAAACCTTAACAAAGTTTATAAACTCTTAGAAGTCATAGATCTCCATATCTATAGTGCGTCAGATTTGCACCGGCGTCAAAGGGGTAAAACTCATAGTCAGGAGCCAGGGGGGAGGACATTCATGCTAGGCCAGTGTAGAGAGGGGAATGGCCATGTGTGGTTATACCGGAAGTCCCCGTATTCTATATATATATATCACTCCTTAGCTAATGAGGATGGTTGAGTTGAAATTGCATGAGAAGCATGCATTCCTGCTTTTCTTTGTTTATTCTGAAATGCGGGGAGGGAAGAGGGTTTTGGGGGTAAGGTAGGGAGGGGAGGGTAGGTGGGAGAGGGAAGCCTAGGGAAAGGTATGGAGATGGTCCGTGGAGTGGAGGGAAGGGAGGGGTTGGTTTGGGGGCATGTGGAAGAGGAAGCGCATGGGTTATAATAGTATTCCCAGGGCAGTGAGAACCTTCACAAAACAAAGTTAGTTCTCTCCTACGTAGCTAAGTATCCACTCTTGATTTAATAGACTTAACGTGTTCCCTAATTTGTCTCTTTAAACTCCGTGTTGTCATACCTATGTAGTATCTGTTACAACTACAAAGAATAGCATAAACCACGAATTCGGTTCTGCACGTGATCATAGTTTTAATTTTCCATTCTACTGGCCCCAATTGAAAAACTTCCCCTCTAGCCATATTGGGACAGGCCACACAGTGGCCACAAGGTCTAGAACCCTGAAATCTCATACCATCGAGCCATGTGCCCGGATTTTAATTACGGAATTCACTCTGTGTAATTTTACTTCCTATTGTATCACACCTTCTGAACGTAATTAGTGGTCTCACTTTTTTATCATTAGAAATCTCTCTATCATCTTTCAATATTGGCCAATGCTTCAGGACAATTTATTTTATACTTCTAGCCATTGGGTTATATTTGAAAACAAAAGAAAACTTTTTATAATTGAGCAATCCTGCTTCATCCAACTTTGAGGCTTTCTCCAAGGCTTGTTGAATATTATTTTCCTGATACCCTCGAGCTAGCAACCTTGCTTTTAACTCTAGGGCTTGTTCTATAAATTTAGTAAACTCAGAGTTGTTTCTACGCAACCTAACAAATTGACTGTAAGGAATCGCCTCAATTGTGTGTCTCGGATGGTATCTCCCCATCGCTGTCCCCGTCACTTGCTGAAACCATTCCCCCCCAAACTTAAAGGCATTTGAACTCAATACCCAAGTAAGACATTCTCCTATAAAGAAGACATACCCTGCATCCTTATTGTTTCTCCTCAAAATCTCTTTGTAAGGAATAGCGCAGATGCCACCGCGGAGACAAGCGGCATGGCGGATATCTCCGCGTATCAGCCGGCGGCCTCTGCCGCGCGGTTAAATGCTCAAGTTATGCCTGGTCCTTCCACTGCTCACAGGTTAAGGGCTACGCGTGCGCGAGCAGAGCGACAGGACCTTTATGCAGCTAAGAGGGGGGGTCAGCTGATCCTGCGGTCAGCTGACTCCAGCTGGCATCCGGATTGGCTGAGGGATTGGGGCGGCGCTGTGGAGCTTGCTGGGTAAATATAGAGCAGGCCTGTCAGTAGCTCCGCCTCTGCTGTTGCGTATGCTATATTGTGTTAGCGCTCAGACCCCAGTCAGTTCCCAAAGTGTGTTAGAACCAGCTGGAGCTGGGAATTCACACTTAGCTAGATTCTGTTGATAGCTTTAAAGTACTAGTGCATTGTTTATTTGTTATAACCTATTGCTTCCTCTGACTATTCTTCCGTTTGTCGATTCTGTACCTCAGCCTATCTGATTCACGTTGGCGACCTTGCCTGTCCCTGACGTTGAATCAGTCTTCCGATTCTGTACTTTGTCTGTCCGCTCGTTGTCCACTGTGCCTGTCTGACCTCTCTACCCGCACTGGTGGGGCCTGCCACTAGTGAGGGAAATCAGTTTCCTGCACCAATCTCCTAGTTGTAGGATACTGCCTTCTAGTTGGGATACCTGCTCCTCAGGTATCCTAGGCTGCAGTACTATCTGTGTCACTTGCCATTAGGCTGCAGTACTATCTGTGTCACTTGTCACTAGGCTGCAGTACTATCTGTGTCACTTGCCACTAGGCTGCAGTACTATCTGTGTCACTTGCTATTAGGCTGCAGTACTGTCTGTCTCACTCTAGCTTAGGCTGCAGTAACGCCTGAATCAAACTGGGCTACACCACCAATTGTATCAACTACTCCTAGGCTGCAAGACAGTCAGCTCCACCTGTTCTTCAGGGGAACCTGAGTTCAGCACTACTGTGGTTCTCTCCTTATACTGTGCATCAAAACACTACCGGGTTTCAGTACACTCTGAATCACTTGCTCCACAGGTGATCTGTTATACAGCATTATTGTATTACACACATTAGCCCTCTTGCCTGCAGTACTGTCTGACTCACCCCGCCATTAGGTGAGCATCAGCTGCAGGCTGAGTCACCCACTCCTCGGGTAAGCTCTCTCATCTGAATTACTGTTACACCCAAACACGATCCTCCACTGGTTGTCACATGTCAGGCTATACTAGTATTATTGGTGATTCTGCAGATCACCATATAATCAGGTATAGCATCTGTAATATTGGTGATACTGCAGATCACCAATAATCAGAGATCTCTGTGTGCTGACACCGATCGTTACACTCTTCAACTGTAATTACACCTTTCTCCTGTGGGATACTTCCATACAAATTAACCACATCAATGCTGGCCAAGCTAAATTCTGAACTCAATTCCCATTCCTCAACTATTTTTAGAACTGCAGTTGAATCCTTCAAATAGGAGGGTATATCCTCCAAGAAGGGTCTGAGGGTGTAGGTCCAGATACTTAGAGAGGGGCTCAGAAACTGACCCCCTCCCTGACACAATTGGCCGCCCTGGGGGATCGACCAGGGACTTATGTATCTTTGGAAAAAAAATACCACACGGGATACCGTGGGTATTCAACGAACAGTTGTTGACCCAATTTTTGACTAAAATATTTCTTCAATGATCGGTGATTCTTCCTGTGTGGCAATCGCTGTGTCTTATATCTATGATGCCATCTAGTGGCTTCTTGAGATGCAGCTGTATGATCCTGGGGCACATCTGGCTATGGGGAGGGGGAGCTGACTTGTACTGGGGGAACACCTGGCTTCTGTGGAGAAGGCTATATTTGGAGGGGGGCTTATACGAGAGTCAATCACTTTTTCCTTGTATTTTGAGGGAACAGTTGGTACATCGGTTTATACACAGGTCGGCTTATATGCAAGTATATACGGTAGTTCTTTTCAGGGTTGGATTTTTTTGTTCTTGTTATTGTTAGATTGCTGATCAGTGTGTCCAGTGCACTTTAGCTGTTGGAGAGGTGTGCTGCTCCTAGTATTGCACTGACTAGAGAACCACATAGTCCTTTTCAGGGCTGGATATTTTTTCTGCTTTTGAGCTGTGCACTGGTGTCGGCTGTAGTGTTCTGACTGCTTCATGTAGTTCACCAGCGCAGTGCAGCACAGCAACTATATATTTTAATTTCACACTGAATAATCCAATATATTTGCTGTCTCATGCACATAAATCCTTTTATTATTCGCCTTGGCTGCATGTTTCTGTAACACATCACATTTAAAATCAGATACAATTAAAGTAACATCTACCTGATTTTTGCAAGTCATACCAATAAGGTTTAAAATCAGACACAAATCTTATTACTTCACCTTCTAGGGGGGAGGGTTTGTTTTTAATTGCAATTAAGGAGCCCCTATCCTTTTCAGACACCACAGCTGCTGCTTCTTCCACCAATGAGTCGGGGTACCCACGTTGCTTAAACCGGGTTTTCAGTTCACCCACTTCCCTGAGGTAATCATTATTTTGTGAACAATTGCGTTTTATTCTTGTAAACTGGCCTTTAGGGATGGCTCTTTTTTGTGAGGGAATGTGGTAACTGGAATAATGCAACAAGGTATTCCCGGCTGTTGGTTTACGAAACGTGCAATTCATCAATTTTCCTTCTTGTTTTTTTACTGTCAGATCCAAGAATGATAGCACCTCTCTATCATATTGATATGTCAGATGTATATTCCTTAGGTTACATTGTAACATCTCCACAAATTCATCCAACAGGTTAGCGGCACCCCGCCAGACCAGGAGCACGTCATCTATGAACCTCAGCCAAAAGACAACATGCTTTCGGAAGAGGTCCAAGGGGTATACGTCCTTCCGCTCCCAGAGCCCCAGATGGAGGCAGGCATATGCTGGGGAGCAGGACGCCCCCATCGACATGCCCCTGATCTGGCGGTAGAACCGACCATCGAAGGAGAAGCCATTTAAACCCAAAACCAGCTCAAGAGCTTCACAAATGAACTGGTTATGTTGTCGAGACTGAGGGTAATATTCATTTAAAAAGAATGCTGCTGCTGTCACCCCCACCTCATTCGGGATTGATGTATAGAGCGATTCAACGTCTATACTTGCGATAAGATTGTTCTCATGTACCTCCACTGTACTCAGCATCTGTAAGGCATCACCAGTATCTCTCACATATGACGGTAACCTCTCCACCATACTCTTAAGCTTGAGATCTAAAAACCTTCCCAATTTTTCCAAGGGTCCATCATTGCCGGACACAATTGGGCGACCAGGGGGGTGCGTGGCATTCTTATGAACTTTAGGTATTATATAAAACACCGGTATACAATAGGTGTCAACCCAACAGAAATCGTGTTCACTCTTCGTCACAACCCCCTGGTCGCGGCCCCGGTCCATGAGCTGGTTCACCCTTGTTTTGATCATTGGGAATGGATCAGACCTCAGCCTCTGGTATGTGCTTTCATCGCTCAGCAATTGCATGCACTCCTCCCTATAATACTGTGTGGAGAGCAATACCACATTACCACCCTTATCACTGGGTTTGATTGTTACCTCAGTCAAACCCCTCAGATACTCAAGGGCCTGCTCCTCTCCCAATGTCAAATTTTTATCCCTGCTACGGGGGGATCAATGCACCTGTCGAAATCTCTACAAACAAGATCTTTAAATGTGGACAGGCGATGTGACAACTGTGGCATAAACTTAGATTTATACCTCACACTGACAGGTAGTGGATTCAAAAGCTCATCAGGAGTGTTGTCGGATGATATCATAGGGCCCCCTTCATCTATTAAGCTTTCCAAGGCTATTAAGGCTTCCCTATCACCCAGGCTATCCAGCCTTGGTGGGGATTCTTCAGTACTCTGAATTTCAGATTTGTCACCACCATATGTGTGAGAGAGAGTTGTATGCGTCTCAAGAAAAAGCAAAGGTCTCTGTATACTTGAAAGGGATCACCTCTGCTTACAGGAGCGAAGGTAAGACCACGGGACAGAAGAGAATACACATCCGGGCTAAAAGTAAGCGGAGTAAGATTCATAACGTTGTTTACCTCTATTTGTTTTGTTTCCTGATTGGTTGGACCCTCCTCTCTATCACCTCCTTCTTCTGTTTCCCTGTCTCCTTCTGAGCTTCCTGCCTCAAAATCCCCTTCACTTTCTCCTTTGGATCCTCCTCTGCCCTTTCCTCTGCCTCGTCTTCCTCGTTTTCTATGTCTGTGTCCTGATCTAAAAAAATCACTGACGTCTTATTCGGGACATCTGCCCCACGAGGCCCAGCTGGATTTGAGCTTGGATCTCTAGATCGGCGCCTACTCATAGACCGATTTCTCGTTCTCCCTCGGTCACACTCAAAAAATTGGCCCTGATTCCAACTAGCTACATCTTCCTGAAATTTTACTTGTTTTTCTTTCTTAATCTTTTTTTTATTCTTTTCTACTTCTACCTTTAACTGATGATTTTATTTTTCAAATTCTTTATGTTCGCTGAATGGTTCTAATCTAGATCTAATGGCTTCAATCTCCAATTTTAAATCCTCATTCTGTAGGGTCTCCTCCTCAACTATCATTTTCATGATTTTCACACCTCTTTCTATGCAACCCTCCTTCCATGTTGTCATTAATCTCTCCGTCCTTAAATATTCCGCAGGAATTATGCGTTCCCTTATGCCCCAGGGGACCACCCTGGCCTTTATATAAGATTTTAACGTGGCAATATTCCATCGTCTTCGTAATGACTTTAAGGTTAATCGCTTATGTTCCCTGAACAGAGGGACCAGATCATCCTCCTTATCATCGCTCTTAACCGTGATTTGTTCAACATCGGCAATCTCCGCCTGAAATGCTGCATCAATATCTTCCTCAATATCATTACTTATAACATATGCCATTCCTAATTAATGCTCCAGACAATATTTTAAAAGGAACTACCTTAAAGAGTAACTGTCAGGCTGCAAAAGCTTATTTAAACCTCTATTCTCCTGTGTTAAACAGTTTAGAAGGAAGCCAAAAAGGTAATACTGAAGATAAAAATCTCTCTTAGTTTTGATGTGTGCTTATCAGCAAAGCTGTTAGACCCAAGCTCTTAAGAAGCTGAGAGCCGCATACCATACAGCAAAGCATTCTGGGGCCCTCCCCTCGGCTGCTATTGATAAGTTACAGGGCGCGTGTTACAAAAGCAGCAGCTCACAACATTGAAAAAACTCCTGGCAGAGTACACTGCAGGTCAGAGTCCGTTATTGTTCCTAGCCACATGGCTAATTAATATTCACTGCACAGTAGTGTTTTACATTACCGATCTTTTGTGTGAGTCTAATCATCAGGAAGCAGGGAGGATATGACATCACAATTGGCTTCATAGGAGACAGACAAACATGGAACCTGCCATAAGCTGTCAGGAGCATCATTCTCTGCAAATACTATATAAAGATTCTGTGAAATCCAAACGTGGACAGTGAAATGCATATGTAATGTAAGTAGAGCCAATATTTAGCTACTGATATATGTGTTTATTTTCTCTGAGACCCTATACCTAACAGCTCCTCTTTAATTCAATATCTTAAAAACACACACACTGTGTGTGATAACAAAAACATGCATTTAAGGCGCCTGCGCCACAGTTTGGCTTTTATGAGTAGTGTCTCATCCGGAATTATAATACTACCACAACACAAGAAGACCCGGAGAGCCACTTCTTATCCTAATTGTGCAACCTATTACAAGGAGCCAGCAAAGTTTACCTAAAATGTCACACTGAATAATCCAATATATTTACTGTCTCATGCACATAAATCCTTTTATTATTCGCCTTGGCTGCATGTTTCTGTAACACATCACATTTAAAATCAGACACAATTAAAATAGCATCTACCTGGCCAGGAGAGCTCGCTGTAGCTATAAGGGACCTGATTTATATGTCTATTGGGTGTAATCGCCCAGCCTCAGCCTATGCAAAAAACACCACCTACTGACTGGATCTCTCTGGTCCTCTACCACCACCAAAAACACCAAACACGCTGTGTGATGATAATTAAATCTTGACTCCTCTCTGCACGGAAATTATTCCTCAAATCATGCCCTAATGCTGGTCCACCACGTGTAAACGCCGGCACGCTGAGCTGAACTCCGTCACTGCAGTCGGAAATCCCGATCGGTCTGCTTCAGTCCCCCAGTCCATGGATGGGTGATGCCCTCAGTGCAGCTGTATGGATGTTTGACTCAGTGCACTGTTGGTCTGAAAATCATGTGAGCTGGAGCTCACCACCTTATGCGCAAGTATAGCAAGTGTTTGCTGCGGCTACTTAAGGAAATAGGCGATATGCACAGAATCACATGTGACCGCTCGTTCATCTGATGGACTCTTGAAAACTTCCATATACTAGCAGCTGTTTGTAGAGCCCAGGAATACAGGACTTGGTTCATTAGGGCATGATTTGAGGAATAATTTCCGTGCAGAGAGGAGTCAAGATTTAATTATCATCACACAGCGTGTTTGGTGTTTTTGGTGGTGGTAGAGGACCAGAGAGATCCAGTCAGTAGGTGGTGTTTTTTGCATAGGCTGAGGCTGGGCGATTACACCCCATAGACATATGGATCAGGTCCCTTATAGCTACAGCTAGCTCTCCTGGCCAGGTAGATGCTATTTTAATTGTGTCTGATTTTAAATGTGATGTGTTACAGAAACATGCAGCCAAGGCGAATAATAAAAGGATTTATGTGCATGAGACAGTAAATATATTGGATTATTCAGTGTGACATTTTAGGTAAACTTTGCTGGCTCCTTGTAATAAGTTGCACAAGTAGGATAAGAAGTGGCTCTCCGGGTCTTCTTGTGTTGTGATATATTTTAATTTGTGGCGTTTGCATAAACCTAACTGCCTCCTGAGTTTAGTGACTTTCAGTTCACCAAAGCACCTGTGTGTGCATCACTACTGTTACCTTTCCAGTATTGTCCTGTATAAGCCCTCATTGGCACTGCAGTACATCATCACTGGCAGGGTCTAGTTTTTGGGTGATTGTTGCCCATTGCATAAAGAGCGACCATCACCACTACATAAATATTGCAGCCGAGGGGACGATCCTGGCTAGGTCAAGTACCTATTCAGTAAGGAGTTCAAGGCAAGACTCCCTAACACTGCAGGGTGGCCTCCTGAGCGCGTCCCAGTGGCTGCAGCTCTTGAGCGCTTTGAGTCCGAAAGGAGAAAAGCGCTATACAAGTGTTCGGATTATTATTATCGGATTATTATATTTACGTCCTGGAGGTGTCAACTTGTAAAAACAATGATTCGCTCACCCGAGGTTATCACTAAAGTTCTTTGGGGTTTTTTGTGGTGCGGTAAATATGGTGTTTTGTCTGCTAGTGTGAACCGGGCCTAACCCTTACACTATCTGATCCACATGTACACGCCGGACGTTTTAAAGCACTTTATTCCACAAATGTATGTGATTTCTGACCTTTAGAGATAACACAACTCTGTAAAATATGTATTTTTTTGTGCAAATTTTGCCATCTATCCCCCTCCGGCATTCCACTGTGCAGGTGTTAGGACCTTTTAAAAAACTTTTACATCATTTTTGTGGCCAGAAATAGTCCCTATAGGTGTTAGCGTTTCCTGCCCAGTGAAGTCTATGGCAGTTCTCCACGTTTGCTGGATTGCAAATAGATGCAGAATTGTTTGCAGACTGTTCGCGGACCAATTTCCGGGAAGTTCGTTTATCATTATTGGCATGACCTCTATTGCTACCATGCAGGTGGGTTGTTTGACCCTTATGTGATGCCATGAAGAGTAGGCTATAATAGAAGGGATCATTGCTTGAATGTGCAGGTGACCTGCAAGTGGGTATGTGTGCCAGTGGGGTGTGTGTGCCGACTTAGCTGAACAGATTGTTGCTTGAGCACTACTGCTGCACAATATTGTATGCCAGGAACTCACGGGCCATAGGTTAGCTCCAGTCTCTTATAACCCGCTTTTACTAATGATGCCGACTCTTGCACGCAGTCAGGCAATGTGTTCTGTTGCTTTCATTCATTCATTAATAACTGACTTATTTGTATTACACACAGGGAGCCCATGCTTTCTTCTGACATTCTTATGTGTTGCTGATCATCTGATTCTTAGCTATTTATATATCTATTGAAACTGTGGTAAATAGTGTGTATATTATCACATAGCCTCGCGCAACCGGCCCAGGCCTCTGGGGCCTTCCCAGAAACCCATCCCTGATTGTACCTAACATCAGTTCCCTTACAAATCACATGACCATTTTTTTCTGCCCTTGATCGCTATTATTATTTATTATAATATATATACATGGAGCTGGTGCTCTGTTTATTTTGGCTTCTACATCTCTCTCCATCTGTCGCTGATGAAGGTGAAGCCAGCGATCTTCTCCATCCTCTTTAGGCGTTTTTGGCCTTTGCAGGCAGACATCAGGACATCTGGCTTTATATTGCATGAGGGCTCTGTCTCTGATGGGGTCTGTGGAGAAAGGAAATATTAGTATGTATCCTTAGCAAAGTCTAGAAATGCTTATTAATGTGAGTTCTGAGAGCGTATTGGATAGTAACAACTTTTTCCAATTTGCAGTTATAGCAATTCATTTCCATCTACCTCCCAGCAGGGGGCAGAAGAGAGAATGAAAAGTTCTGCACTGCTGAAACTTTAAGGATACTCGAGGGGAAGAAGATAGTAAGAATGGGGGAAGCAGGTATGTACAGGGAGCAGTCCTCCTGCCCACCGCTCCCCCATTCACCTCTGTCCCCCTCCGTTCTCTCCTAATAGCCAGCAGAAGTTGATTCCAGGTCTCCTGAGTCATCAGCAGTGATCAAGTTCTAAGTGGCGCTCCCAGCCACAGAGCACAATCAATGACGAGCGGTGCCGTGCCTAGCGCTTGCACACTGCTGCCGACTTGGGCGACCCGGAAGCAGCTTCTGCTGGCTTTTAGGAGAGAACAGAGGGGGACAGAGGGGAACGGTGGGCATGAGGACTGCTCCCTGTACATGCTTGCTTCTCCCATTCTTACAATCTTCTTCGCCTCTGGTATCCTTTAAATCCTATTTATATACTTACTATCTGCATGCTGGATGGTGGGCAGGCCGTCCCGTCTTCCATGGCGCTCCAGTCTATATCCTTGAAGAAAGGATGTTGTGGCAGGTTTTTGATGTTGGACTGGCGCTCTTCTGGGTCTCTGCACAGAAGCCGTCCGATGAAATCCCGGGTATCTGGGTCCATCTCTGGTGGGAAGTACGGGGGGTTCATGACGATGGCAATCAACAGCTCCTCTATGTTATGAAAGAAGTACGGGTAGCTGCCAGTTGCCATCTCGTAGACTATAATGCCGAAGGCAAAATAGTCAACCATACTGTTGTATGGTCGCTGCAAAACGATCTGTGGGGAAATCAGAGAGGGAGCAATGGTCAGTACAATGTATACAATGGATATGAAGACATATAGGGACAGATTCACTAACCTATGGTAAAATGTACATGCACACATAGGGACAGCTACATTCCTAGTGATTAGGGATGATCAATGATATGCAAATACTTCTGAGTTTATGCAAATTTATGTAAATGTGTATACAGATACAGTATATGCAGCTTAAAAATGGACCAATCAATTTAAACCTGGGTGGAACTTAATTGGTCCATTTTCAAGCTGCACATATTTGCATAAAAATTACATAAATTTGCATAAACTCAGAAGTATTTGCACATCATTGATCATTCCTACTAATGATATAAGATAAGCTGAGAGCTCATACACAGAGGGAGTCCTTATTACCAGGGTCACAGGAAGCTATAAAGGTTTGTTATTTACCTCAGGAGCCAGGTACTTAGGTGTACCAACGTCCCCACTGAGCGTCGTGGAGCCGAAGACCTCCGTTGCTGACAGGCCGAAATCCGCCATCTTGACATGGCCAGCGCTGTCCAGCAGGATGTTATCTGGCTTGAGATCACGGTGCACAATACCCAAGGCATGTAGAACTGTCAGGCCACAAAGTATCTCAGCCGAGATAAATCTGGGGAGGAGAAACAAAATGTTAGTTGTCATATTAAACTTCAAACACATTCATCTAAATAATGCATATAACTTCATCCTAATACTACAGTGACTGGCTCTACTGATGGTGTGTAACTATTGTTACTAAGGGACAGTGTTCTGCATCCATTGTAAAGTGAATTACACCTGTGTGATATATCTACATACATATAACTACATTTACTGCCTCCATCACATTCAGGGATACACCCCTCCTCCTCTGGAACTCCTCCCTACACTTTCCCCACCTCCATTTTTTTAAATATAGTCTTAAAGTGGCACTGAAGCCAAAAAAAAACTGATGATGTAATTAATTATATGTGTAGTACGGACAATTCATAGAACATTAGTAGCAAAGAAAAGAGTCTTTTATTTTTATTCTCTGTTATATATTTTTTTTATAACATTGCATCATTCTGTCATATTTGCAATTTACAAACTGCACTCTGTATTTTAAACTATGAAACAGAGCAGAGCTAGTGACCCTTTGAACTTTCCAGCAGTAAAACATTAAACAAACAAGAACTAGTGAGAGATAGGTTGAGATAAGTGCTTTAGAAAACAGCACCGTAGCCAACCAAGCTTAGTTGGAGAGCTCAGAGAAGCTCTTTTGCATAAATATCAAGTGAAGTTTCTAAACTCTTCCTGTACTGGAAACAATATGAAACTCATATCTGAGCGACTAATGTTCTATTTCTTAGTTGTACTACACATACAGTTCATTATATCGTACGTTTATTTTTCACTTCAGATTCCCTTTAAATTCACCATTTTAGGGAAAGGTACAATTCAATAAAAGCAATCCCTGATTAAAGTCTATTTACTGCAGAATGCTGACCTCACTGTCACTCAGTATACGACCTGCTCACCACACCACACTTTGTGTTGCTTCCATACCCCCCATCTGATTGTAAGTTCTCAAGTTCTCCCTCCCCTATTGTTCCTTGTATTTGCTGCACATTGATTGGAGAATGGTGTGTAGTGATTATGTTGTACTCCCTTTGTGTTAGGCACCCATGTAATATATTGTACAGCACTATGGAAGATGATGGTGTATAATCGGTAATAATAGTGATGCAGTTGTCAGCCTTACCTGGTGACAGCACTATCCAGGGGACCCCTCTCCATTAGCTGAGATAGGCTACCGCCGGTCACGTTCTCCATAGCATAGAACATGTAATCCTGTGTAGAGAATAGAAAAGATACAAGTCAGTGATTTCCAGAGAAGCTGAATGACAGTCAAGCTTCTCACATCTAACTCTCGCTTGATGTGAGTGGAAGAGAAATAGACACTTACCTTGGTTTGAAATGCACCAAATCCATGGGTGAAGAATTGCCAGTCTCCCACCATCTCCAGCACTCTACGCTCCCCAAGGGGGCTGCTGAAGGATGAATACTGGAGGGAGCTCTTCTTCACCATCTTCACGGCCATGCGACGTTGGGTGTCGCGGTGAGTTGCCAGGACCACCTGGAGAAGACAAAGAGTTAAAGCATCATGCATCATAGTTAAGACGGTATCTGATCATTACTGACAGTAATGATATAGAATGAAGCTAAAGAAATGTCTGTTTGGTTACTTACCTTCCCATAAGTCCCCTCTCCGAGACACTGGTGAAAAGTGAAACTCTTCACAGTGAATGGGCGGATCTCACGGTCATGGGCTGCGTTGCTGGTAGTTGGCATCGCAGTGCTGGTTGCTGGCATCTCGGCTACTCCTGCAGAAAGAAAGTAAAGTCACATTTAGTACCTTCATCTAGATATCATTTTATGTTTCTGTACAAAGATACATTACACAGGTTATTGTAGAGGATGCTTAGACTAACATCAGACAATGGGCCTGATGCAGCGAAGCATGGTAAAGTTACATGTGCAGGCAGCACACTGCAATTTTACTGCTACTACCACTGGGGGAGCACCGCCCATAATGCCTTCACACATGTGACTGGGTTACCGCGCACATTGCTGTGGTAACATGCGGTATTCCAAGCATCACCGTGGCAACACGCTTGTTAACCCGGTAATGAGCATGGTGCA